>NC_073305.1:113253258-113600758 GCF_027595985.1 Sorex araneus | reverse complement strand
TGCTGGACACCAGAATTTGAGTGCCATGCTGAATTTCTCCTTAAGAGTAAGACAAGATGGTAATACCTCTACTGCAAACCACAACACCCAAAAGGAGAGAGAGAGCAAGAGGGAATGCCCTGCCACAGAGGCAGGGTGGTAGTGGTGGGAGAGATGTTGGGACCATTGGTGGTGGAAAATGGGCACTGGTGGAGGGATGGGCACTTGACCACTGTATGACTGAAATGCAAGCATGAAAGTTTTTAAGTCTATAACTGTACCTCCTGGTGATTCACTAATAAAAAATTAAAAAAGAGTAAGACAAGATGAAACTTGACATTACACAGGCAATATGTAAAGCCTCAATTCCAACAGCACATTTTAATCTGAGAAACTTCCCTGAAGGAGTCTAGGAAGCTAGATAGTTCTGATTGTTCACTTTATAATGATTCTACACAGTTCTGCTCAGTGTTGGAGTGAAGGTCCCAGTCTGTGTGTGCTGCATGATGTGGCATCATTGCAAAGGGGACAATCAGAGCTGCCCTGCCTATCTGGTTTCTCCTAGGGAAGTTTCTCAAATCAAAGTGTTCTGGAGTTTGTATTCTAATCTGCTCATTATAAGACTCTGCATTTTACTTCTTTATCCTTCAAATAGGGCAGTGGGTAGGGTGTTTGCCTTGCACGCGGCTGACCTGGGTTTGATACCTCCGCCCCTCTTGGAGAGCCTGGCAAGCTATTAAGAGTATCTCACCCGCACGGCAGAGCCTGGCAATCTACCCGTGGCATACTCAATATGCCAAAAACAGTAACAACAAGTCTCACACTGGAGATGTTACTGGTTCCCATTTGAGCAAATCAATGAGCAACAGGATGACAGTGACAGTCACAGTGATACTTCAAATCAAATTTATTTTTATTAACCAGGCAAAAAAAATGGTACAAGTACCACACATTTTAATGTAACAATAATGTATAGCAATTTTATAAACCATAAAAACATAACCATATGTTATTAATTAAATGCACACTAATGTTATACATATTTGAGAGAGAGGTACTCAGTATTCTTAAGGCAACGTGAACAATTATTCAAAACTCACTGGAATTTGGATGGCCACTTTAATGGCACGAAGGTAGAAATTGCTATGGGTGGCTGGAGAAAATTGCTCCACCAGTATCACAGGAGCAGTGCCTCTGCTACCAAGCTGTAAAGCAAATCAAGTTGTGTGTTTTGAGGACGTTGCTTCCTCTAAAGTCATTTCTTATTCCTTCTTACTAAGATGCTTCATTTATATGTAAGAGACAAAAACCCTAGGATCAGTGCATTTTGATTACCTAATGTCTTGGGCATAAAATAAGCCTTGAACTGACCTTAGGAACAAACTTAGCATTTACAAAAAGGATAAGGAGGTTTCATTACCTTATCAATTTAGAACGTGTAAAATGAAACATACTTGCCAATATGAATGACTGTTATAAATTTATTTCATTATCATTAATATTAAATACATTAATACTTGAATTTTTAGTGTGCAAAGAAGTGAGTTAAATTCAGAGAGATACATGTTCAGAAAGTTAAAACTATTCAAATGAATGTAATGAGAGAAGAAATTGCTTATTTACCTGGATGTTTACTTAACTTATGTATAAAAGGATTTATGGCTGACTATTATGTCAGATTTTTAAGATAAGTGACAAAAATCTTCTTGAGTTATGGTATAGTTCTATCTTAAATTTTGTTGGATGAACCAAATTTAAAGATTTAAATTATGTAAATATATAGTTATTGTTAATTTATGGTAATATAGGAGAGAATGAATTATAGTGACATTCTGTGTTGTCAAATATCATGGACAAATATAGAATATATAGGAATGGGTTTTATAATGTGAAATCCTTTTTTATAAGATGCTCTGTCTTTCATTTTCTATTCCTCCTGAACTCTAACAGAATCCTTTTACATTTCTTGAACTTGTTTTCACCCTTGTGATTTGCAAGCTTAGTACTAATCCCTATGATTATATTGCTTCTAATTCAGACCAGTGGTTGGCTTTATATATTTTGTAGTCAGACATCTTATTGAATTCTCCCATTCTTCCTAATGGCATTTTCATTTATTCACTTGTATTTTCCAAGTACATAATCATAACAGTTATAAACAATAGTACATCTATTGCCTAACCACTATTAATAAAATTTCTTTTTCTGTTTCTACTCCTTTTCCCTGTATTTGCATTTCTTTCTTTCTTCTTTATCCATCCTTCTTATGCATCATGTCTTCTCTTCTTCCTTCCCTCCTTTCTTCCCTCCCTCCATCCCTTTTCTTTTTTCCTTTCAACATTCATAAAAATGCTAAAAAATGTTTTAAATGAATAGAATCATTGTCTTATCTTTAGAGTGTTTTGCCAATAAGCTCAGGATGTTATTTTTTTTAAAGTTATTTATTTTATTGAATCACCATGTGGAAAGTTACAAAGTTCTCAGGCTTATGTCTCAGTTATACAATACTCAAACACCCATCCCTTCACCAGTGCTCATATTCTACCACCAAAAACCCCAGTGTACCTCCCACCCCCCGACCCCCGCCTGCATAACTGATAAATTTTGCTTCATTTTCTCTTTACCTTGATTACATTCCATGTTTCAACACAAAACTCACTATTGTTGTTGGAGTTTCCCCCCAAAAAAGACAGCCCTACTGCCAAGGAATCATTTGATAATTATTTTTCCATTGCTGAGAATGAAGAGATATGAAGTCCCCGATGTTCCAAGTACATAACTCTTTTTTTTCTCTCCTTCCTGTGCCCCCAAGTTCGTGCCTGCTTAATAGTCCTCATAATATGGCGGACGCCACGCTGCTTCTCCTCAAAAAGGGCAAAAAACTGAGAAAGAAGGATATCTCCTCTCCTCGGCCGGCATGGGGCTATGGCTTAGTTCACAGTCTAGAGACATGGCTGCTACTTTGATTACCCTCAATATTTCAACAAAAAACTCACTATTATTGTTTGGAGTTTCCCCCCAAAGTCAGACCTGTTAAAAAGGAACCATTTCACATTGCTGACAATTAACAGAAATTAGGTCGCGCGATTTAGGATTTCTGTATAAAATCCAGGGAAAATTCTGCCAGAAATTACATCACTGCAAGCTTTTACTTCCATTTTGTGGTGCTCATAAGATGGAAAATCCTGGAGAGAGAAACCCTACCGCGTTGGTGCCACATGGGGCAATGGCTCAGTTCACAGTCTAGAGGCATTTCTTCGAGCTGCTGGTATTCAAAGTAGTTCAGTTGGCCTCCGGGATCATGCTCATGCAGCAGTGGAAAGGCCTCAGGATGTTCTTATTGTGACAAACAGCTCCTTCTAAATTCTCATTTTCTAAAAAAATTATTTCTGCTATTTCTTGCTTATTACTTAAGAATATGAATATATTTTGAATTTTATGAACTCTCTGTAACCTCTGAGATGATTATTGATATAATATGATATCTTGTGCACTCTGTCTGCCTGGGGATCTAACCCAGGGCTTCTCACATGCAAAAAAATTGTTCTACAGAGCCAAAATATGGAAACAACCCGAGTGCCCTAAAACAGATGACTGGTTAAAGAAATTTTGGTACATCTACACAATGGAATGCTATGCAGCTGTTAGGAGAGATGAAGTCATGAAATTTGCTTATAAATGGATAGACATGGAGAGTATCATGCTAAGTGAAATGAGTCAGAAAGAGAGGGACAGACATAGAGGGACTTCACTCATCTGTGGAGTATAAAATAACATCACATGAGGCTGACACTCAAGGACAGTAGATACAAAGGCCAGGAGGATTGCCCCATAGCTGGAAGCCTGCTTAATGAGCGAAGGGGAGAAGGCAGATGGAATAGAGAAGGGATCACGAAGAAAATGATGGCTGGAGGAGCCAGTTGGGATGGGAGATGCATGCCAAAAGTAGATAATGGACCAAACATAATGACCTCTCAGTGTCTGTGTTGTAAGCTATAATGCCCAAACGTAGAGAGAGTATGGGGAATACTGTCTGCCATGGAGGCAGGGGGAGGGTGGGAAGGGGGGGTATACCCGGAATATTGGTGGTGGGGAATATGCACTGGTGGAGGGATGGGTGTTTGATCATTGTGAGATTGTAACCCAAACATGAAAGCTTGTAACCATCTCACGGTGATTCAATAAAATTTAAAAACTTTTTAAAAAATTAAAAAAAGAAAAGTGTTCTAATGCCAGATACAAAAATCAGATCAAAATGGATTAAAGACCTCAATATCAGACCCGAATCCATAAGCACAAGGAGGAAAATGTAGGCAGAACCCTTCATAACATTGAAGCTAAAGGCATCTTTAAGGATGAAACACCATTGACCAAGCAAATGGAAACAAACAAATGGGACTACATTAAGCTAAGAAGCTTCTTCACCGCAAAGGAAACAGTGACCAAAATAGAGAGAGCCCACTGAATGGGAAAAATTATTTATCCAGTACCCATAAGATGGGGCTGGAGCTACAGCACAGCGGTAGGGCATTCGCCTTTCACTCGGCCAACCCGTGTTCAATTCCTCTGCCCCTCTCAGATAGCCCAGCAAGCTACCGAGAGTATCTCGCCCACACAGCAGAGCCTGGCAAGCTACCCGTGGCATATTGGATATGCCAAAAACAGTAACAATAAGTCTCTCAATGAGAGACGTTACTGGTGCCCGCTTGAACAAATCGATGAGTAACGGGATGACAGTGACAGTGACCCATAAGATACAGGGTTAATATCCAGGATATATATGACATTATTATAACTGTACAAGAAGAAAACCTCCAACCCCATCAAAAAATGGGGAGAAGAAATGAACAGAAAGAAACTTTCTCAAAAAGGAAATTAAAATGGCCAAAAGACACATGAAAAAAATGCTCTGCATCACTAATCAGAGAAATGCAAATCAAAACAATAATGAAATATCATTTTATACCACAAAGATGGGCACACATCAAAAAAGAACAAGAACAGTCGGTGCTGTCGCGAATGTGGGGATAAAGAAACTCTTTCACTGGTGGGAATGATAACTGGTCCATCTTTTCTGTAAAACAATATGGGAATTCCTCAAAAAACTAGAAATTGAGCTTTCATATGACCCAGCAATACCTTTTCTGGGAAATATATCCTGGGTGTGCGAAAAAGCACAGTAGAAATGACATCCATACCTGTTTGTTCATTGCAGCACTGTTCACCATAGCTAGAATATAGAAACAACCCGAGTGCCCAAGAATAGACGACTGGTTAAAAAAACTTTGGTGCATTACACAATGCAATACTATGCAGCTGTTAAAAAGATGAAGTCATGAAATTTGCTTTTAAGTGGTTGGACATGGAGAGTATAATGTTAAGTGAAATGAATCAGGAAGAGAGGGACAGACATAGAATCACTGCACTCATTTGTGGATTATAAAATAACACAATGGGCTGGAGAGATAGCATAGCGGGTAGGGCGTTTGCCTTGCACGCGGCCGACCCGGGTTCAAATCCCAGCATCCCATATGGTCCCCTGAGCACGGCCAGGGGTAATTCCTGAGTGCAGAGCCAGGAGTAACCCCTGTGCATCGCCAGGTGTGACCCAAAAAGCAAAAAATAAAATAAAATAAAATAAAATAAAATAACACAATAAGAGAATAACATCCAAGAACAGTAGAGACAAGACCCAGGAAGATTGCTCCATGGTTGGATGTCTTCCCTCATGAGCTGGGGAAAAGGCAGCTGGGATAGAGAAGGGATCACTAAGTCAATAATGGTTGGAGAGATCGCTTGGGATGGGAGATGTGTGCTGTAAGTAGATAAAGAACCAAACATGATGGCCTCCAGGATCTGTATTGCAAACCATAATGTTCCAAATTAGAGAGAGAGTAAGAGGGAAATTGTCTGCCATAGAGGCAGGAGGTTGGATTGGGTGGGGGTGGTCGGAGGGACACTGGGGACATTGGTGGTAGAAAATGTACACTGGTAAAGGAATGGTTGTTCGATCATTTTATGACTGAAATTCAATCATGAAAGCTTTGTAACTATATCTCATGATGATTCAATAAAAAGAACCAGAGAAAAAAGAAAAGTGTTTATTAAGATATATCCCTGCCGTCCTTGCCCATTTTTAAAAAGCAGTTTTATTTTCCCACAAACAAAACTCTGGTGGCTAATACTTGGGTCATGACAGCAATAGTTTTTATGTAAAGAATGCATGTCTCTAAATCAAAACTCTAGTTCTTTGAAAGTAAGTTTCACTATATGCATTTCATGCTTCTTTAGCTGCAATAAAACCCATTAGTTTTTTATTCAATGCTGACCAGGATCTACATGAAGAACAAGGATCAGCACTACTTAGCGGGCCATATCGGGTACTGGGGATTAAACCAGGGGTCAGTTGCATACAAGGCAAATGCCCTACTGTGTGTACTATCTCTCTGGTCTTAAAGTCTACATTTTAAAAATTGTCCTGAGATAGGCACAGAGATGCACTTCTTAGATACCTACTTCCAGGAGGGTATATACACTCTCAGGCTTTGTTAGATACACCTGCATCTTGAAGATTGAAATCTGCCTCTGTGTATTGCTAACTAGATCTGTTAACATAGAAAAATGAATGCAACCCCTCTACATTCTAATTTCCATTCTCCTGCCCTGAATACTATCTTATAGACTAAAGGTTAAAATGAAATTTTAGCTGATTCATCATCATCTTTTCTTCTTGTAATTGTGCTGCTGAAAGGAGACCAAATTGAAGGGAAAAGCAAGTGAATCATAGGCCAACAATTCAGAAAATATGAAGTAGTTTATATTCCTTTTTAAGTGACTACCCTTTCAACTTGGGTGAGAGAGGTGCTGTTGCAAGAACAAGGGTCATGGTGGGAGCCTGAGGGGTCGTGAGGCAGTGCTAAGTAGCAGAAGCACAGATTGGAGACAACTCATGGGTTTCTTTTAACTTTCTGAGTCTGATAAATGGAGGAAGTCCCTGAAGATCAACACACTTCTCTGGCCTTTTCTCTAGCTTTTCCCCTCATGTGTGAGGGGAAAATCTTGTCTCTACTGTTCTTGGATGTTATTCTCTTATTATGTTATTTTATACTGCATAAATGAGTGTAGTGATTCTATGTCTGCCCCTCTCTTCCTGATTCATTTCACTCAGCAAAAAAATTCCTAATGTAAACCTCACTCTGAAGTTTCTATAGATTTCAGAAAAGAACAGCTGGTGTGCTGGTGTGTCAGATCAAACACATACACACATATTGTTTTTTGCAGTGATAGGATCAAACCCAGAGCCTCACATATGCAAGGTTCACACCACAGCTGAACCATATCCTTAGGCCTATTTATGAATAGTTTTTAAGTGAATGAATAAACTGTGGGGTCGAAAATATCCCAAACAGCTTGCATGAATATTGAATAAAAGAATATATGCAGTTATTAGCACAACTCCTAATGCAAAGCAGATATGAATCATAATAATTTGTTTCCTTTTTCCCACCCTGATCAATACACTGAACAGACTAATGATAACCTTAAATGGTACTAGGATATTGAAAATAAAGTGACTTTTGAAGAGGTATTTTATATGAGTTTCATTGTCCATTTGTCTTTAATCATCGAGTATACAAATTTTGACTCAAAATTGATTTTATTGGACATGTTGTCCCAACAAAACCCATACTTTAATGTTTAAGTAAGATTCTTCCCAAATGCCATGAAATTATCACTACATGAGAATTATCTGATAAAGCTGCAGAAAAGCCACGTTAAGGAAGAACATTTTATGGGATCTAGTTTTTTTACTTTATTTGGGAACTTTTAGTAGATGGGGGCATTAAAAGGATCCTAGTGTTTTGGAAATGCAAGCTGCTGCTGCTATTTTTCAAAATATCAGCTTCTTGCTATAAAAATACCTTCTTTCTCATGCCAGATTCACAAAGTCCTTCCATATGGCGTATACTGATAATCAGATCTCAAGATACACATTCCTCTTACAAACTGTAGTTTAAAGGTTCCAGATGTATAAGGATTGAGTTTTAAACCTTCTAAAAGATTTTGTGTTGCTATCTTACAAATGCTTATGTTGACAACTGATCAACCAGAGAAAACTCTAATAGGAACATACTACAAGTACTCCTCTTTCTATGCAGTCTTCATTTAGCGTGTCTTAGAAAAATGCAACTTTGGAATAAAAGCACTGAATTCTTTTAGGACAAGAAACATATCAAACCAGGTAATCACAGAATGAAATTCTCAAGAATTTTGCTAGTTTATTGTGATCCAGAAATCTATCAACTTCCTGACTGAATGACCACTCTAAATTCTGGTCCTCAGTTTCCTGATTCACAAAATATACAAAAAAAATATAAAATCCTGAAATAGTAGATAAAATATTGATGTAAGTCCTTTCATTCCCAGAGGACAGGTTTTTGTCATTTGACTGATTTGGACCCCAGGCATTAGGGATAACAAATCTGGTTCTAGACAATGACTCAGATCAAAGAAAACAAGGGAGAAGGGAGAAGTGGGCCCTCTGGAGAGCTGCTGCCTCATTTGCCCCTTCTTCTCTCCTGTCCCATCTGCCCACCCAGGGAACACAGTTATCTTCAGTGTTTCCCTGAAGTTAGTGTTTATTTCATTCCACACAGAGAAGGGAGAGAGATCCAAAGGAAAGAAGCTAAAACACAAGAAGTCCAGATTCATTTCTGTCCTGGAATATGGAAAGGTCTAAGACTGTCTTGATAATACCTGGTTTGAACAGCACCATCTATTTGGTTAAAATTGACCCCTTGAGCAGCCACAAGCAGCTTTTCTTGTGTAAGTAACCTTGCAGAAATAGGAGCCTCCTGTATCAAAATATTAGATATGGATATTTTCCTTTTATCTATGTATTTTGGGGAATTTTTTATGGTCATACCCAACAGTTCTCAGAGGCAGCTCCTGGCTTGGTGTTGGGGATCTCAGCTGGTGGTACTTGAGAACCCATGCGAGTGAGAAGGGAACTTAGACTCCATGCATGCAAAGCATGTACTCAGCCAACTGATTCCTCCCTCCAGTCCCTAGATCTTTTGCTTTTAAAGGGTAGCACAGAAATAAAATTCCAGAAAGGACCATAGAAATGTTTGTTGTGTTTTTTTCAAAGACCTGTGTGTAATGATAAGGCAATGGGGTCCTGATGCTTGAGAAATAAAATAACCATAAGGCCAGAATCTGAGGTTTTCCGCAAGTGAACTGGCCTACCTTCCTCCCTTCCTTCCTTCCTTCCTTCCTTCCTTCCTTCCTTCCTTCCTTCCTTCCTTCCTTCCTTCCTTCCTTCCTTCCTTCCTTCCTTCCTTCCTTCCTTCCTCCCTCCCTCCCTCCCTCCCTCCCTCCCTCCCTCCCTCCCTCCCTTCCTTCCTTCCTTCCTTCCTTCCTTCCTTCCTTCCTTCCTTCCTTCCTTCCTTCCTTCCTTCCTTCCTTCCTCTACTTTCAATTTGAAGGTGTGGAGTCTGAGTGATATGGATATCATATTTAAAGAGGGGGTACTTGATTTCCTTGGGGTCAGTGAAGTGCTGCTGGCGCTACCTCCTTCTTCAATAATAACATCACCAAATGGCAGGGAATGAGAGCACATTGTAGTGAAACCTTGGCTAGATATGTGTCCTGGATTTTGTCTCTTCCTATATACCACCTCTAAGAATGACCATCATAGTGATTTTTTTCCTTAAAAGAAATGCATTCACATTATTGATGCTTACTAGCCATCACTGAGGGAAAATGGCAAGCAAATCTTTGTACATATACCAGAATAGCTGACAGGTAGTTTCAGGGTGAGCTGAAGGCAGGTGATGGGTTATGTCTTAACACATGCCCGAGGAAATGGTGTGGAGATCCCAGAACTGTGTGGTCTGGGAATGCCTCTGAGAAAAAAAAGAGTCAAAACCTGTTTTGTTATGTTTGTGATGGTGATTTCTGTAAAAATTAAAATTTACTGATGGACCTAAATGGTCAATTTGAATTGACACCAAAAATTCAGTGATCCAAGTCCTGCTGAGGAAGCTATTTACAAAGTCTTTATGATGTGTATGCAAAATTTTGAAGAAAAGGAAAAAGTAGGCATCTTTTCTTCATTTTTTTTTAAGTGGGCCTCAACTGCCTCCACTCATTATGTGTTAAAGACAGGGTCAGCTTACTTAGTTCAGAAGGAATACAAGAGCATCAGTCAGAGAAGAAAAGCTGGCTAATAATCTCTTTATATTTTAGACATGATTTAAAAAGAATTTCAAATATGCTTCCATTGATGAGGCAGCACACCTGCTTTCTGCCCCATGAAAAACGTTGTCAGAGAATCTCCTGAGTCACTGGGCCACCCTAGGGTTTTGGGTTTTATATTCGCATGTATTCAAAAGTAACTTAGGTAAACATATATTCTGGGACAGTTAAGTTCATAACTTGAAACTGGAGATAACATGTAAGAATGGTGAGAGAATCCTGAATTATCTGGGGGAAGACTCCCCTCCCCCAACCCATCTGACCATCTATTATTCCCTCCTGGACTCCCAAAGGAATTTGGTGCAGGAAGCAGGGAAGGACATGGAGCAAGGTTAGAGGCAGACGTCCAGGAATACTGACACAAAATACTGTTTCATTCCTCTAATTCAAGGACAAGCACAGCTGGGTTTTTGACAAGGTGTTTGCCATAACACAGGCAGAAACACAAAAGTTTGTATTATCACAACAATGCCCAAACCAGTGACAGATGCAGGAACCACAAGAATTTCACCTCTCTTTTTTCTTGTAGAACCCAGTTACCCAGTTGGCCTTGCTGAGTGGAAATAGCTTAAAACTAGACTTCCCTTAACTCTCACTTTATAAAGCACGAGTTTTATTTTATTTAAAAATAAAAAATAAAGAAAAGACGGCCCCATCACCGGTCCACCTGGGCATTCGCTTGATCAGGACTTTCCTGAGGGATGGAGCAACTATACGGTCCTTTCTCGATGAAGGCTTTGCCATCAAAGGACATCGTCTTGGAAGTCACCTCATTCCCCCGCGGTCCCTATCTGCGTGATTCCCACTCACGTTTTTCCTCTCAGCACCCTCTTCGAATGCATTTAATGCGCAAATAGCTTCAGACAACCCCCCCCCCCCCGCCTCCCGTTTTACAAAGGAGCAAGAGACGATTCTCAAACCACTGTTGCACACAGCGTCCATACCTGACTCCTACATTTAAGGGTGTTGTTGGACCAGAAAGGAGTCCAATTCTAAGAGACCCAGCAGGGGGCAGGTACAGCATGTCCAGGCGACCCCGGTAGTCTCCAGCCCGCAGCCCCCCCAGTCTTTGCCACCTTTTGCATTTCACAGGATCAGAAGGTCCCTCGGGCTGAGTTTGAGCCCGGGTCCCGGAGCGGGGGAAGCAGGGAAGCCGGGGCGGTTCGGGCAGGCGCGCGCCCCTTACCTGGTGGACGGAGCGTGCAGCTGTCTCTCCCAGGGCAGGCAGGCGCGTCCAGCGAGCTCGGGAAGTCTTGCTCTGGACTCGCTGCTGATTCTCCCGAGGAGGCTGAAAGCCGTTTCTTAAGCCCGCTCTCAGCGGCGCCGAGCTCCGGGGACCGTGTCCTCGAGCGTCTTTCACCCGCACTGGGAACCCAGCGTTGCAGCTCGCGGCGGGCGCGGAGCGTCGCCAAGTCTGGGCGCCCCGATTGCCAAGGGGGGGCGAGCGCGAGCGCGGGCAAGAGCCGGGGGAGGAGCAGAAGGCAGGGGCCAGTCTGAAATCCACCGCGGGGTGCAGTCCCCCCCTCCGTGAACAGAGCGGGGAGGGGTGCGAGGGAGAGGTGAGCCGAGGTGCTGCGGGGGAGTGCAGGGCAGCGGCTGGGAGAGACGGTCGGAGCTCGCAGGTGCTGCTGGATCAGGCTGAAAGCGGCCCCCCACCCCACCCCGGGCAAACGGTAGAGGGCAGCGCCGACTAAGTTTTAAAGCTGACCAAGGGGTTTGGGTCAGGGTAGTGTGAAGCAGTGTTCTTCAGTCTTTTGTGGGAGGCTCCCGGTGCACGGGTGCACGGTGCCAATTGATGCGAAGAGCCCATTCCCCCCCCCTCACTTTTTTTCCCCCTTGAAGCCAACCGGGGTTTTGGAGAGAAAGTGGGGACCATTGACTTCTCCTGCAAACCCCCCTGGAGATGAATTCTGCGTGAGGAAATTGCAGTCAACAATTTAGGAAGAAGGGAGAGAGGGGAAAAATAGAGGAAGATTCCGTGAGGAAAATAGGAAAGGGACAGAGTAAGTACAGAGAAGTGGGGGTAATAGGAAAGGAGAAAGAACGGGTAGTGGAGAAGTGGAGAACTGGAGTTGAGAGATTGCTAAGTGTGGTCACTCGACCTCATACCTTTTCATCCTCAGCAATGGAAAACAAATTATCTAATGCTTCCTTTTCAGCAGGTCTGACTTTAGGGGAGAGACTCTCCAAACAATAATAGTGAGTTTTGTTGAAATATTGTATGCAATCAAAGTGAAAGTAAAGTGAAATTTATTAGTTACACAGGCGGGGGGGTGGGTGGGGTGGGGGGGCTAAGGGTGGGGGGGTTAAGGCATGGGGGGTAGGGGTGTGGGGGGGCGGGGTGGAGCTATACTGGAATTCTTGGTGGTGGAATATGAGCACTGGTGAAGGGATGGGTATTCGAGCATTGTATAACTGAGATTTAAACCTGAAAACTTTGTAACTTTCCACATGGTGACTCAATAAAAAATTTTAAAAAAATAAAATAAATAAAGAGGCTAGAGATATTACAAAAAATAAAAATAAAAAATAAAGACCTCTGATTTCCTGCGGGAAGTGCGGTGGGGGGTCGCTCTCCCAAGGCCTTTCAGATGTTTGAGTGCAATGCTTGAGAAGTTCATTTAGGAGCGCTTTGAGAGAATCCTGGCATTGTTGGAGGCTGTTTCAACTAAGGACAAATTAGTCCATTAGTTCTGGACTGGAACTTGGGTGGCTTTGAAACCTTGACATTTGCATAGAATTAGCCCCGTGTGTTTGTGGGGAGAGGCAGGAGGAGTCTGATTATTTGAATTGCAACCCTGGAAGATGGGGGTACAGAGACAGGGAGTCATAAATGAAATAGGAACTCTTATGTAGACAAGTTGATCTAGCTGTAGACAAGGTGATGCAAACTTACTGTTGAAAGGACGTTGAGATCCCATGAGCTTCCCAAATCTATTTTTTTTTAATTTTTAAATTTATTTATTTTTAATTAGAGAATCACCGTGAGGGTACAGTTACAGATTTATACACTTTTGTGCTTATACTTCCCTCATACAAAGTTCGGGAACCCATCCCTTCACCAGTGCCCATTCTCCACCACCCGTAAACCCAGAGTCCCTCCCACCCTCCCCAATCCCATCTCCCCCCCACCCCACCCTGCCACTGTGGCAGGGCATTCCCTTCTGTTCTCTCTCTCTAATTAGCTGTTGTGGTTTGCAATAAAGGTGTTGAGTGGCCGCTGTGCTCAGTCTCTAGCCCTCATTCAGCCCGCAACTCCCTTCCCCCACATGGCCTTCGACTACAATGTAGTTGGTGATCGCTTCTCTGAGTTGCCCTTTTCCCGGAACGTGAGGCCAGCCTCGAAGCCATGGAGTCAACCTCCTGGTACTTATTTCTACAGTTCTTGGGTGTTAGTCTCCCACTCTGTTATACTATATACCATAGATGAGTGCAATCTTTCTATGTCTGTCTCTCTCTTTCTGACTCATTTCACACAGCATGAAACTTTTCATGCCCATCCACTTAACTACAAAATTCTTGACCTCCTTTTTTCTAACAATGCATAGTATTCCATTGTATAGATGTACCAAAGTTTCCTCAACCAGTCATCTGTTCTGGGGCATTCGGATTTTTTCCAGATTCTGGCTATTGTAAACAGTGCTGCGATGAACATACATGTGCAGATGTTGTTTCGATTGTACTTTTTTGCCTCTCTGGGATATATTCCCAGCAGTGGTATTGCTGGGTCAAATGGGAATTCAATATCTAATTTTTTGAGAGTCGTCCAAATTGTTTTCCAGAAGGGCTGAACCAGTCGGCATTCCCACCAGCAGTGAAGAAGGGTCCCTTTCTCCCCACATCCTCTCCAACAGCGGTTGCTTTTGTTCTTTTGGATGTGTGCTAGTCTCTGTGGTGTGAGGTGGTATCTCATGGTTGTTTTGATCTGCATCTCTCTGATGATTAGTGATGCAGAGCACTTTTTCATGTGCCTTTTGGCCATTCGTATTTCTTCCTTGGTAAAGTTTCTGCTCATTTCTTCGCCCCATTTTTTGATGGGGTTGGATGTTTTCTTCTTGTAGAGTTCAACCAGTGCTTTATATACCATTGATATCAACCCCTTATCTGATGGGTATTGTGTAAATATCCTTTCCCATTCTGTGGATAGTCTTTGTATTCTGGTCACTGTATCTCTTGCGGTGCAGAAGCCCAAATCTATTTTAATCCAGCCAGCAAGGAACCGAATCTACTCCCGCCGCCCCCGCCTTTTTTGGGGGGACCACACCCAGATTAATCCTGAGATCGTTCTGCTGCACTCAGGGATGATTCCCAGTTGATATGGGAGACTAGTTGGGGTGCAGGGGATTGAACCTGAGTCAGCTGCTTGTAATGCAAGAGCCTTACACGCTGTCGCTCCAGACCTGTGCCCTTTCTCCTGACTTCTGAAACAACTATCACAAGTCACAAGGTCAAGGCAAGAGGGGTGAAGGGCAATTTCACTGAACAAGAGAATACAAGATTGATAATCCACAGTCTGGAATTATAATTTGCCTCTGTTAATCCTATTAAATGAAGGGAAAAGGTTGAAGTGGATGAAACAACCTGGAGCACGGAAACAAAGGTACTTTTCCTATCAAAGAAAATTGTGCTGGGGCTGGAGCAATAGCACAGCGGGTAGGGCGTTTGCCTTGCATGCGGCCGACCCGGGTTCGAATCCCAGCATCCCATATGGTCCCCTAGTACCGCCAGGGGTAATTCCTGAGTGCAAAGCCAGGAGTAACAACTGTGCATCGCCAGGCGTGACCCAAAAAGAAAAAAAAAAGAAAAAAGAAAATTGTGCTTCCAAGCCATCATTTGAGCTATATTTGTTTGTCCTAAAAGTAGTATATGAAAATAATCAGAAGAAGCAATTCCTATCTTTAAAAAGAAACAGATAGAACCAAGTTTTTAAATACCTATCTTAGGACTAAATAAGGACATGTCTCACTCTGACAAGTTGAAAAATCTACCACATATTTTTTCGTCATTATAGTGAAAGATACTATGAAAATATATATACCATACACTTGGAAACTCTTGAGAGAGTTGGATACTTCTCAGGATATCTACTTTATTGGCAGATTTCAAATTCATGAGGTTCATGATTATTTTCAAGCTATTAATTAACTTCTGGAACATTTTACAAGTTTTAATGAAAGTCAACATCCACTTAATTAGGAGCTGATAATTTAATTTGTGGATTGCCTATTTGAGTTTTCACGGGGCTCTGTGAATGCTTTGAGATTGCAGAACTATGTAAATTGAATGCCAATTTCATGATGGAGAATTCCTTGTCAGTATAAAATATTTGTAAAGATTGAATAAAGCCCTGGCATATGTCATGGCAAATTTATTATATTGCAGTGAGAACTCAAAAGTCATTATGAGAAAATTAACTGATCAGATCCATTCCTTAAAAATAATGTTGATTAAACACCTAAACTGGTTCAGAAATGAGCCAGCTTTTAGGACGAAAGATAGTCTCTTCTCTCAGAGATCACAGAATCTAGTAGAAAGACTGTTACACCAAATAGTAAATCTAACCCAGAGGACTAATGAGGCAAAGGGAGAAGAGCGGTAAGGCACTTTCTTTGCACCAGCAGGCAAGGGTTTGATCCTGGGCACTTCACATGGCCCTCTGACTGTGCTAGAGTAAGCCCTGAGTACTTTTGGGTGTAACCCAACTCACCTCCCCCTTTCCCAAAAATAGACAAAATATTACAAGTAAAGGCTTTTCATATATAAGAATTACCACATTAATAAGCTAATATTACAAATCAGTGACCAATAATTACTAGATAAGTATTCTTGAGAACATTGACTAGTGGGATAAATTTTGGGGGTCCTTACATCACATAACAAACTAAAAGAAGTTGTTGGGAGGTTAAGTAATTAAATGTAAAGAACTGAAGACATAAATAATATAGTCGCTGATATTAAGATATGGAAACTCTTTTAAGCACTGGACCTAAAAATTATGAGTATTTAGACTCACAATCCTTTCTTTTTCCTTGGCATTCAGAATTGCAGAGTCTTAATGCTGCTTAAGCAGAAATGAACCTCAATGTCTTGCTCTTTTATATAAGTCTCATGTTGTTTCTTCAAGGAGCCTTTATCCTTTGTGTTGGCTTCTTTTATCTCTCTAAGACAGAAAGGCAAGAAATGTTCCTTTGTGCCACCACATCACTTCTCTCTTCTGGATTCTCATTTCAGACTTACTTTTCCTCTGATCATGCCCAGTTCTGACATGTCTATCCAGTCCAGTTTCTAATCTTTCCCTCTATTCATACCCTAATGCACTTCACCACACACTCTACTACTCAACATAGTACTTGGTATCTAGCAGGTGCTTAGTAAACATTTACTGAATGAGAAATTTTTAATTACAATTGAAAATGATTATTTTCAAAATTTTTAAATGTAAGAATACTATTTATTCTATTTTCAAAATTTTTTATTATAATTTTTTAATTATCTTTATGTTCATTTATTACTTATGGAAGGATGAAAAATGGCGTTAAGATAGCAGCAGCATTATAATGAAAAAGGTTAAGTATAACTTCTTCTCTTTGTGTTTTTTTTTTCTTTTTGGGCCACACCCAGTGGTATTTAAGCATTACTCCTGGTTCTGTACTCAGGAATTACTCCTGGCAGTGCTTGGGGACCATATGAGATGCTGGAGATTGAACCCCCTATATACTGTAAAATTGCTCTACCCCAAGTTAAATATAATTTCTGAATCTGACAACTGGAGACAAGAAGTATTAGAATTATGTTTTGTATCTTTTAAATTTGAGAATGTTGTGAGGCATCCAGCAGTATCTGAAGCAGCTGGTGATTCAGTAACTAAAGCAGCAAGTAGCATTTTTGGAGAGTCCCTGAGATTAACTCTATGTGCATATTATGGGTTATCTCCACAAAATGTATATCAACATACTTATCCTTAGGATCTCCTCGTATTCATCTTCCAGAGCTTTAATTTTTATCTAAAATATTTTCAACTTTTCATTTTGCACCTTACTTATATTTTATCTTTTTAATTTATTACTATTCACCCAAGGCTATTGGTACTTCAAAGAACAAACCTATGTCTAATTTTTAATCCCTGTCAGCTTTTCCAATTTGACCTTCAGAATGAGGAAAGATGCTTCACATATTTTCTTGATGTCAGAAATGTATGCGCTGTATGAGACAGGAGAATTAGGCATTGCTAGGATTCTACTCCCGTTGCTTCTATGTTCAGCCTCTGGAGTTTAGATATGTCTGGTTTGGTGTGGTGCAGTTTCTAGACAAAGCCACGCTAAAACACTTGCAATTCAATTTAATCTCCTTCTGTTGAATATTATTTGAAACTCCAATCCCTTTATAATTCCTCAACATAGTTGGCACATAAAAATATTGAAATATTAAGAAAGTGGTGGATTGGCTTTTTTTCCATAGGAGAAATATCATGCTGAGTGTTGACTGGTTGCATTATAATTAGTCATCACAAATTTAGGAGATGGACATATGCCCAGATTTGGACTATTCTGAATAGTGCTACAATGAATATGGAGTGCAAATAATTTTTTCAAAATAGTGTTTTTGGGCCCCAGAGGGTTGATCCTAAGATGTGGAATTGCTGGGTTTTATGAAAATCCAATTGTCAGTGTTTTGAGATGTTTTCCAAAGAGGTTGTCTTCCAAAGAGATTGAATTAGTATTCCCACCAACAGAGGATGAGAATTCCTTTTTAACCATATCTCCACCAACACTCATTGGATTTTTCTTTCATATGTGGTCCAGGATACAAACAGTGATGGGTAAAGATATGTGTGTGGTTCATGCCCTGAGAGATGGTGGCAGCTGGAGCTGGAGGACAACTGAGTGGATTCCTTTATCTTTGGAGTAGTGCCCCTGATATAACACAAAACCATTGTCATAAAATGTTTTGTTCAATGTATTTTGTAATTTTGGCCTAATATCCAAGTCTTTAGTTTTACTTGTATGTGGATAATCAGAAAAATACATAATGACGAAAAATATACTGAAAATTCTTTAGACTGTAGAAGAAAATGGAAAGATAAAAAGAATGAGAGAGAAAAGTAGGAAAGAGAAAAAAGAAACAGCAACTTATACTTGTGCATTTATATAAGAATAATTTGTTCTTTTACTTAGAGGTAGTGATAACACAGTTTTATTGGTTCATTATTTTCTAATACTCTTTTACATTTGATTCCATCTTTATTCCTAATCTCTTTTTTAAACCAAGACCTAATGTTCTTTCACTGTGACTCAGCTTCATGAATTGGTAGATCAAATTTATAATATGGAGCTGATGGTTTAGAGGCTGAAATGATTGCACTTTTGTGGATAAAATGGTTGTTCATTTGAGATTATAGCACATTTTAGGAACACTGTCTAAAATTCAGAGAAATCCTAGTACATTAACAGAGTGAGATAAGTGGATCTAATGGACATAAAAAAGACTGAATGACAACAATATTTTGTGGCCTCTTTTGATTAAGGCTTTTAGTGTATCATATAAATTTATGCAAAAAATTCAAGGTTGCTCATTAGCCTGAAAGACCTGTTTTTGTATTTGTTTCTTTATTTCTAACATGTTTATAAATAGTTACTTAGTCATGCATTTGAAAAGACTTAAATTTACATAGATGAATCACAAATCTGAATCTTGGTGCTCTTACATGTATTCCAGTGCTGACCTGCTGTCCAATAACCATAGAGAGATTTAAAAAGTTTTTAATTGACAAGAATCTTAGATAATAAGTCTCCAGATTTGTGTGACATTGTATTAGTCCACATGAAAGAATTTTCCCAAGTGAGCAGAGTAGTCCTCTTTTCTTCTGACCTGTCACTGTCTGTGCTGGTGAGCACTAATGGGGTTTGCTAGTTTAGACACCCTATTTACTCCATTTTGCTTGTTCGTTCTCCTCGGTTGAACTTTTGCTGTTTTCTGCAGGTTCTAGCTGACTCCATGGCTTAGTTTTGTACATTTTCTATAGAACTTGTATTAAAATAGTGTTTACAAATGTCACCTCATTATTTCCCCCTCCCTCCAACAAGAACCTTTGTAACGAGAAAACAAAGCCCAGATGTCTTAGTTTTACACAGATAAACCAGGCAAATATATGGATTATTTTTTGTCTAAACCTTTCACCAGGCCAATTTTTTTGTCATGGATAGGGCAACAATTCTCTCTCCCAACAATTTTTCCTTGCTATTTTTTGTGCTGGAACTAAGTAGCAGTTGATTCTACCATTTTTCAAGCTATGTCTCCTTCATGAAAAGATAGTTCCTCAGTTTAACCTGTGATACTAACACAGAGGGATTTACTTGTAAAGGACATAAAGGAATCCAATGTTGGAAAATCTGCCTTATTTTGCAGGTTTCATTCCCTTGAAAAGAATCAAAGACTAAAATTAAAGTCTTGGCTCAGGAAGAATAAGGATTATGGAGTAACCTTGCATTGGGTGGCAAGACTCAGATGGAAGAATGTTCTGATTTAGTGGCCTTGTTAATGGAAAAAGAAAACCATTAACAGATTTCCTCCTTCATAGCATTTCTGATAGAACTACTTTAGACACTTCAGCTTTAGTAGCAGCTGGTTTCCCTTCAGAAGATAGACACTGAAAAGCAGGAAAAGTTTTCATGGTCAAAGGAATATTCTATTCTGGCTCTCCTACAGACACAGTATCCTAAAACCGTAAGAGTTTTACCTTTTAAAAATAACAGAAACCCAAAGTCAATAGAAACATGAGAGCTGGTGTTCAGTAGGAGGTTTTCCATTTGGGCGGTGGTGGTGGAATAGGACAGAGATGAGAACACTCATAATTGTGGGGGGAAGTGATCAGGGAGGATGAGGAGACGCCGAAAGGTGGTAACAAGCATGAAACCTTATCATTAATAGTAATACAAACCACAGCACCTAAAATGTAATTAAAATGCCTGTCACAGAGGCAGGCTGGGGGTGGTAGGAGAGGAACTGGGGACATCTGTGGAAGGCAGAGGATGCTGATGAAAGGACTCGTGCTGGAACATTGAATGCTTGAAACCCAAACATGAATGCCCTTGTAATGTACAGTGACTAAATGAATAAAATAAAATAAAATAAAATAAAATAAAATAAAATAAAATAAAAAGATTAAAAGAACAGAGCTTTAACTTTTAGTTTCTGCCTGGTGTTTTTGCCTTCAAAGAATGACTTCAACATGCTTTCAACTTCAAGGTTGATGTCTTGAGGACATAACAAAAAAATAATGATTTGAATGGAAAGCTATATCCTCAATTTTATCATTTTCAGGAAATTCTTCTATCTCTAATCCTGCTTAGAATATATAGTTATACAGACACTTCTAATTTTGCTTTGGTTAATAGACCAGAAGTAGTGCTTGCTCTAGTTGCTTGGGGGCTTCAAATTGTGGGTCTCTCATTCATCTTAAATTGCTGTTTCTGACTTACTTAATTTTATTCAAAGTTCCATGATTCACACTACTGGTAATGATAGGGCTTCATGCATCCAGTGTTTCAACAACACACCCTGCACCAGTATCCACTTCCCTTCACCAATTTAACCTTCCCAGCCTCCTCTCTTCTACTCTCTCCTACTTAGTAAATTCTGTTCTGTTAACCAGTCCTCAGGTTCTATTTTCTTTAACCATTTGCTGCTCCCATACTATGTTCCTTATATTCTACATATAAAAGAGTTCATCTTGTATCTGTGCCTATCCTGGATGGCTTCATTCAGAATGATACTCTCTAATTTCATCCACATACTGGCAAATTACATGATTTCATTTTTCTTGTAGTTTGCTGTTTTCTTTAATTCCAATTTTCAGACTCAATTGCTTTTATCTCAAATTATTTTTCCCACATAGCACTGTAGCACTGTCATCCCTTTGTTCATCAATTTGCTTGAGCGGGTTTGACAAAAATAACAAGAAACAACCAAAACATAGATGATTTATCAATATTTTAATTTTTTACCTTAAGCTCCTAATATGAATTAGAACATTTGTCTAATTTATTTTTATTATGTTATTAAAAGAATCAAATGAGTTGCAGTTGGTTTGACACTACTAAGTCTTGCTGTATTTTGGTATGAATTCTTAGAACCACTCCAATTTTATGTACTATCAGTTTCTGTGTCACTGAAGTTTTATGTGACTGATTATAAGAAAAAAATTTAAAATAGTTAAAAAAATGTATAACTCTATTTCTCTTTCACATGAAAGAAGTCTGGAAGCAGGCAATTTTGGACCAGAACTCAGGTTTAACTGTGTTATGCTATCCTTTATATTTAGATTCAGCTTTGGAGATAATTTCCTTGTGTTAAATTACGTATGGTTTTCTAGATACTTTGTTCAAGTGCTTCTTTTTTTTCCACCCTTCAATGCCTGAACTCAAACCCAAGGCTTCACATATGGGAGATATGCGCTACTTCACATGTGGAAGATATGTGTCTACTACTGAAAAACCACCAAGCCATGTTCTTTTTTTAGACAGAAACAATGAAGATAATAGGAAGGCAAAAATCTGTCTCTCTAAGTGTGAGTATAGAATACAGTCTTCCAAGCCTAAATTAAACAAGAATTCTGTAAGTAGGTAGAAGAAATTGGATATTCAGCTAAAAACTATTCCATTATCTTAACCATGTCTGTATCAGTCATTTCTAATCCCAAACGCTAAAATTAATATTGAAACCTAATACTAATCACCCTTATGATATATAAAGTTTGAGAGAGGTTGATATCATAGTAAATGAAATAAATTCAAATTAGTTTTTAATATAGCATTTTGAGTTTTATATAATTAGAAGAATATATCCCAAGGATGAATAGAATTGCTTTCAAACTTCTCTCATTAGGGTCACTTCTGCTAGTAATATTGATAATGTCATTCTCAAACTATTTTATGTAATAAGAGAGCAAATAAATTATACACAGATGTGAAAGGAGGGGACAGAACAAGAGTTTTCATCACGTTATAAGGGGGCATAAACATGGAAAAAGGGTTTGGGGGCTATTTTATTGCACATTTTGATGTACAATAAATAAATAATAGATTGGCAAAAAACATGCATTGATGGAATAGAGAAGGGATCACTAAGAAAATGGGAGATGCATACTGAAAGTGGATAATGGACCAAACATGATGACCTCTCAGTGTCTGTGTTTCAAGCTATAATGCCCAAAAGTAGAGAGAGATTATGGGGAATATTGTCTGCCTTAGAGGCAGGGGGAGGGTGGGAAAGGGGGGGTATACCCGGGATATTGATGGTGGGGAATGTGCACTGGTGGAGGGATGGATGTTTGATCATTGTGAGATTGCAACCCAACATGAAAGCTTGTAACTATCTCACCGTGATTCAATAAAATCTTAAAAATGAAAAAAACAACAAAAAACATGCATCAAGAGGAATTGAGATGAAAGTGGGCTTATCTGATTTGAATTGGAGATATAAATATGAATTGTGTGCACATAGGTTTTGCTCTCTTTACTAAAATATCTTACAAGTAGTTACATGCCCAAAGCAATAAGTGCAACTCTTAGGTGAAATAATGTTATTGTGATTAGGTAAGAGAATTTTTTTGTCACACCTGACAATGCTCAGGCGTGACTCCTGGCTGTGTGCTCAGGAATCACTCCTGGCAGTGCTAGGGAGACCATATGGGATGCCAGGGATCAAACCCAGATAGGCAGTATGCAAGGCAAGCTCCTTACCCACTGTACTATTTCTGCAACCCCAGATAAAAAAATATACTTCTAAGAAATGCATCTTGAAGTAAAGACATGAAATTTTTAATTTCTTTTCTAATGACTTAGTTAAAAGTAAATATCCATCTCTATTTAGATAGAGATATTTCTATGTCTATTTAGAAAGTAAAGAAACTAAGGCAGAACTTTGTTAAAAATCAGTTAATTTAATAGAACATATTGGTGATGATGAGTCATTTATATTTTCAACTTTGAGAAATTGGAATCTTCAGTTTTGAGATTAGCTGAAATCTGTTTTAAGAAATATCAGGTTGATAGAAAACAGGAGATTTTAAAATGTTAATTTGTTCAAAATTTACTATGAAGTTATTATGTTTAACTTCCATCTGTTTTCATACTAAAAACTCTCCATAACAAGTTACCTCTTTTTTTGGTGCTGAGATAAAACCCAGGGCCTGAAATGTTCAAAGCATATGCTCTACATTCCCAGACACTTTCTATATTTACTTGCTCTATTATCTGCTGATCTCACTACGAATGAGCGCTATGGGACAAAAATTTGGTTTTGATTACTCTATAGAACCAACACCCAGAATGGTACCTGATAACCCCTAGTGGCTCAAAAATAAATTTGTTAAATAAAATGAAAATAAAGAATAAAAATGGATCAAAATAAGCTAAAATTAGCACAGGACCTCATGACCAAGAATATTCTCCTTAATTCTTAATAATGTAAAAATCTTACAGTGTTATATGCTAACACACTGGTGCTGCCCATGGAGGACACTTGGAGTGCATCGGCAGTGTGGAACCATCTGCTCCTGTGAAAATTTCGAGTACTATTTCACTGGCTTGAAAATATCAAGTCTTCATACATTTAAATTTTGAAATATAAAAATGTAGCATAATACTCAGGCATATTTGAAAAATTACTTAGCCATAGAATTCTTTTTTTTTAATCTTTATTTTATTGAATCACCATGAAAAAAGTTACAAAGCTTTCAGGTTTAAGTCTCAGTCATATAATGATCAAACCCCCATTCCTTCACCAGTGCACATGTTCTACCACCAAGCCAATAACAGTCCTTCCACACCCACTCCCCTACCTGAGTGGCTAATGATCTTCACTTTATTCTCTCTATACTTTGAATACAATAAATATTTCAACAGAGAACTCACTATTATTATTTGGAACTTTCCCCCAACAATCAAACCTGCTGAAAAGGCATCATTTGATCATTTGTTTTCCATTGCTGAGAATGAAGATTATATGAGCTTGCATGGCCATAGTAGCGGCCGCGTGGTTTTGTATTTCTGATAATTTACCTCAGTTCACAGTCTACATGCATTTCTATAAGATACTGCTGGGTACCAAAATGGGTTAGTAGACCTCTCAGATCATAGTCTTTAAGGAGCAGAGGGGCTGTTTTGTGCGCGGCTGCTCCGGATCTTGTCTGGGAGGAGAGTCATTAGCCATAGAATTCTTGTGATGAAAACTAGTAACTTACTGCTCATTCTCCACCCCCCCCCCAAGAAGCAATTGTTTATTAAAACTGGAAAAGGATTTACAGGAAACATTATACTCATGTTGGTGTACAACATAATGATCTGCTCTATGGATCGATTGGGAAATCATTACCACAATAAGTATAATTAAGATCCATCCCTTTTCAAGTTGCATTTCTTTTTTCTTGTCATGAAAACTATTGAACAGCAATCATTTAAACATTTGTTCCAGGAGTTCTGTCCTTATTTACAATGAAATGCTTACACTTTTATATTCTTATTGTTAGGGAAGAAGATATCAAGGATATATATGTGAGGTCATGAGGTTCTGAGAGAGAAGGACCCAAAGCATAAATAATACAAATAGATGGCCTGACAGCTAAGTTCCAACCAGACAACAGATCTAATTCATGGTAGCAAAGAACTTCAGCAGTTTTATGTCCCCCTCAAAGTGTCTCTCTGTTTTTACAACCAGGGGTAGCAAGATTAGGTCAGTGTCAGGTGACCACTGAGCAAACTCTAGTTCATTATGCAGAATTAAAATATTTGGACGTTTCAAAAAGCAGCCCACTGAACACCATGACAGTTGATAGTTACCACAGCAACCTATGAACATGACAAAATATGGTTAGGACCTCCCAACCCAGGCTTACCCACCCATTGGTGATGAAGGTGGGAAGGAATAGGAAAACCAGGAAGTCTGAAGCCACAAAAAAGATGCCAAAGAAGCTACTGTATTCTGCTTTGGACTAGCACTCTATGCTCTTGTGGAAATATCTTTCCTACATTCTCTCTTCCTTTGATTCAGAATAGCTCAGCAAAGGAAAAGGAAAAGACTCACACTCTGAGGAACGAGAAATAAAAAGAATTTATTTCTCTCCAGTGCTGGCTCTGAGGAATGGCCTCTAAAGATGGTACCCAGTCCAAGGTTCAGGCTCCATTCCTAGGGGCTCATCCCTTCATGGTCTGGGAAATGGTCTGCACTGGAGACGGGGGATGGGAGCAGGCAGGGTCACATGTGACAAGGTGATATAATACACAAACATGTCAGGGTGATTTAGTGCACAGATACGGTAATAGCAAGACCCAGAGTCAGGCTCCTCTTGAGAGAGGTCATGAGCAAAAAAAGTGGGGACAGGAACCTGACCTCCCTTCATAGGGATTAGACTTCCCCTCTGGTATAGGAATAAAGCTTCCCTTCACACTTTTAATAAATGCTTCATTTTATCCCAAGCTGGGTACTAGATTCCTTCACTTGCCTCCTCTACCTTTTAGAATAAATACTTACTTTAATTAACTCATATTCTTCATGAAATTCTTCTTGAGGAGAACCAAGAATCGAGGATGGATGGGGCTTGTGTGCTGTGCCACAATTTCGACGTGCTTGATCATTACTGAGTAAGTTAAAGGTATACCTAGTGGCCTAAAGCCTCTATTAAGAAACTCTTAGAAACAATAGACTTATACAGTAAAGTTGCAGGCTACAAAATCAATACCCAAAACTCCATGGCTTTCCTATATACAAACAATGAAGCAGAGGAAAGGGACATGAAAAAAGCAATCCCATTCATAATTGTGTCCCAGAAAATCAAGTACCTAGGAATCAGCTTAACCAAGGAAGTAAAAGACCTCTACAAAGAAAACTATAAAATGCTACTCCATGAAATAAAAGAGGACATGAGGAAATGGAAACATATACCCTGCTCATGGATAGGGAGAATCAATATTTTCAAAATGGCAATACTCCCCAAAGCATTATACAGATTCAACGCGATCCCTATAAGAATACCCATGACATTCTTCAAAGAAATGGATCAAGCAATCCAAAATTCATATGGAACAACAAACGCCCACGGATAGCTAAAACAATTCTTGGGAAAAAGATGATGGGAGGCATCACCCTCCCCAACCTCAAACTTTACTACAAAGTGGTAACAATTAAACAGCATGGTGCTGGAACAAAGGCAGAGCCGCAGACCAATGGAACAGGGTGGAATATTTCTACACACAACCCCAAATGTATGATCATCTAATCTTTGATAAGGGAGCAAGAGATGTGAAGTGGAGCAAGGAAAGCCTCTTTAACAAATGGTGCTGGCACAACTGGACAACCACATGCAAAAGAATGGGCTTAGTCCTCGACCTGACACCATGCACAAAAGTCAGATCAAAATGGATTAAAGACCTCAATATCACACCACAAACCATGAGGTACATTGAAGACAAGGTCGACAAAACCCTCCACGATATTGAAGATAAAGGTATCTTCAAAGATGACATGAAACTTGCCAACCAAGTGGAAACAGAGATAAATAAATGGAACTACATTAAACTAAAAAGCTTCTGCACCACAAAAGATACAGTGACCAGAATACAAAGACAGTCTACAGAATGGGAAAGGATATTTACACAATACCCATCAGATAAGGGGTTGATATCAATGGTATATAAAGCACTGGTTGAACTCTACAAGAAGAAAACATCCAACCCCATCAGAAAATGGGGCGAAGAAATGAACAGAAACTCTCCCAAGGAAGACATACAAATGGCCAAAAGGCACATGAAAAAGTGTTCTATATCACTAATCATCAGGGAGATGCAGATCAAAACAACCATGAGATACCACCTCACACCACAGAGACTAGCACACATCCAAAAGAACAAAAGCAACTGCTGTTGGAGAGGATGTGGGGAGAAAGGGACCCTTCTAAACTGCTGGTGGGAATGCAGACTGGTTCAGCCCTTTTGGAAAACAATATGGACGCTTCTCAAAAAATTAGAAATTGAGCTCCCATTTGACCCAGCAATACCACTGCTGGGAATATATCCCAGAGAAGCAAAAAAGTATAGTCGAAATGACATCTGCACTTATGTGTTTATTGCAGCACTGTTTACAATAGCCAGAATCTGGAAAAAACCCGAGTACCCTAGAACAGATGACTGGTTGAAGAAACTTTGGTACATCTATACAATGGAATACTATGCAGCTGTTAGAAAAAATGAGGTCATGAACTTTGCATATAAGTGGATCAGCATGGAAAGTATCATGCTAAGTGAAATGAGTCAGAAAGAGAGAGACAGACATAGAAATATTGCACTCATCTGTGGAATACAGAATAACAGAGTAGGAGACTAACACCCAAGAATAGTAGAAATAAGTACCAGGAGGTTGGCTCCATGGCATGTAAACTGGCCTCACATTCTGGGGAGAGGGCAACTCAGACAGAGAAGGGAACACCAAGTAAAATGTGGTTGGAAGCCATGAAGGGGAAGGGTGATGCGTGCTGAATGTAGACTAGAGACTGAACACAATGGCCACTCAACATCTTTATTGCAAACCACAACACCTAATTAGAGAGAGAGAACAAAAGAGAATACCCTGCCACAGTGACGGGGTGGGGTGGGGGGGGGAAGATGGGATTGGGAAGGATGGGAGGGATGCTGGGTTTATTTGTGGTGGAGAATGGGTTTATTTGTGGTGAAGGGATGGGTTCTCGAACTTTGTATGAGGGAAACATGAGCACAAAAATGTATAAATCTGTAATGTACCCTCACGGTGATTCACTTATTAAAAATAAATTAATTAATTTTAAAAAAGTATACCTAGTGGCTTCTTACTTTGATTGGTGAGGTCTTAGCTCCTTCGGGACACCCACCAGACTCCTTCCATTTTCTCTATATGCATATGTTACTACTTTAAGTTATCAAAAAAAAAACCCACCAATGTTTATAAATGTATTTATTTCAATTTTTGTTTAAAAATTTCCTAGTGCTTCTAAGTGGTCATTTAGTTTTTGTTCTATTTTGTCTGCATACCCTTAAGTTTTCTAAAAATTCTATCACATTTTGTTTGTTTATTTATTTGCTTTTTGGGTCACACCTGGCAATGCATAGGGGTTACTCCTGGCTTTGCACTCAGGAATTACTCCTGGCTGTGCTCAGGTGACCATATGAGATGCTGGAATTGAACCCGGGTCGAATGCGTGCAAGGCAAACACTCTACCCACTGTGTTATCACTCCAGCCCCTATTACATTTTAAATTACTATTTTATGTTTGTCCTTATCAAGCTATTTTTCTGTGAAGGCTTAAAAGTCAACCTCACAATCAGAATTTCAATATTTTGTATATTTATTTTTCAATAATTTTGAATGTCTACTTAAAATGTGATATAGAGACAAAAGAAAAGTGAATTCCACAATACACAAAATTCCTCTAAATTTTAAAGAATTTATGTGCCAAACTTATTACTAATTAGCAATTTTAAATGAATCATAATCCCATTCTTATTATGTGGCAAATGTATTTGTTGTCTTTCCTTTGTTGTGAGTACTTGATAAAGACAAAATGTCTAATTATGCTTAATTTATGGGACTCAGCATGTGGACTTATTTATAATTATCATGGAAATTTATAGCTCATAGCTTCTTGAATTATTAATTTAACATATTAATTTAGCCTTTATGTTTAAATGATGAATGTTGCTATCATAGATTTTAGAATGTTTCTGCTTAGGGGGGTATAGATAGGTAGTAGCAGTAATCCTCTTCTCACTGTACAAAAAAATATTCATCTGTAACTTTCAAACAAAAGGGTGTTATGTAGGATGATCAACCACCTGACTTTACCTGGGACTGAGGACTTTCCCAGAAAGTTCAGTTTTCAGTTCTAAAGCCAGGAAAGAATTGGGCAAACAGGGAAAAATTTGTTTAAATATTATTAGGTTAATACCTGAAAACATGTTTTTAAAGATAATCAATCACAGTGACTTTTTTTAAAAAGATGTTAGAGGTTACTTTTACAGGTAATAACAATTTTATTTTTGAAGTCCTGAAGTTTTCGGATTCTTATTTGTTGGCAATTACATGTGTAAGTTCTTTTTATGTCATAGAATTAAATCTGCCTTTCTGAGAAACACAGAGTAATACTCTCTTTTTACCATTGCAGCTTCTCTTATTAGAAATTCAAATGGCCTAGAGTTTCAAGTAAAAGTGTTATAATTCTATTACCAAAAGGTGAAAAAAGGATAACCTGAGCAGCTCAGTCTTGCAGTGTAGAAGAGAAATGTTTCAGGCAATTCTTCACATCAGCACTATCGAGGATGTGATTGATTTCATGCCAATTCCTTGACAGATCCTAATTATGATCCTGTTTATGAGATGATTACAACTTACCTTTTGAATAATAATCTTTTCAAGACTGCATCATAGCAATAACAGCAGATACTGACATATGTATTAAAAGTAGCTAAGTTGTATTTTAATTGAGCAATGATTTATTTATATTAATTTAGAGCACAACAGGGAGAGCATTCTCTCATGGTAAAATGATTGTTTCTTTCTCTTAGAAATAAAGAAGGAAAATAAAACAGGTATATGAGAGAGAGCTGAAGGAATTCAATATAGGAACTGAGGCTCACATCTTGTCTCCAGGAGTACACAAGAATGGTTTAGTACTCCTAGTGAGCTATAATTTATGTCGTTTTAGGTGACACTGTGTGATTGCTTCCTTGTTATCCCATAATCATCAGTAAAACAGTGATGAATGTTTCAAGAAATTTTTCCTTCTATGCTGTTGGAGAAAAATTGTGGTCAATGCCGGAAGCCAGCAGTGTAGAATAAGGAATGGTCAGGAGAAGGGACCTTAGAGAAGAGCTGGGTCTCCCCTCTAAGACAGTGTGCCTTTTTTTTGAGCTTGACAAAGATTGTTTTTCATAAATATATTTTTTCTTATGTAGTCACCTTGATTAAAAAATTAATAATTGAGTTTCAGGCATATAATATTCCAACACCAATCCTAATGATTTTCATATTTTAAAGGAAAGTTATAAGCAGTTATGCCAAATTGAGTTGGGTCAACAGCATATGTATATATACAGCATATGTATATATATATGCATATACGTATACAAATGCAAGCATATGTATTTGAAGCCCCAAAGAAAGGTTCATATCTAGTTCTAATGTAGTCCAAAAATTGGGGCTGGAGCAACAGCACAGCGGGTCGGGTGTTTGTTTTGCACGTGGTCGACCCGGGTTCGATTCCCAGCAACCCATATGGTGCCCTGAGCACCATCAGGAGTAATTCCTGAGTACAGAGCCAGGAATAACCTTTGTGCATCGCTGGGTGTGACCCCAAAAAAAAGCAAAACACCTCCAAAATTAATCAAAAATAACCTATGAATATAAAAGTTTGATTTTCTATTGCTATAGAACTACCATGTTTTTAAAAAAATATTTTTCATATCAGTAATAATGAATAACATACTTTAGGAAACAACATCAATTCCAACAGTCTAAGCTGCTTTGTGATAAAAGGATATCTTGGGTATATTAGTCTTATCTAACTATTCCTTTTTCATTGTGATATGTTTTTTCAAAATAAATGGTGTTACTCAAGTCAGAATATTGTAGAGAATATTACATAAGTTCATTACTAGACAGAATTTTATTTAAATTTTATTTTATTTAAAAATTATTATTATTATTTATTAGTGAATCACCGTGAGGTTACAGTTACAGATTTACATATCTTCGTGCTTGTGTTTCAGTCATACAATGCTCTAGTGCCTATCCCTTCACCAGTGTCCATTCTCCACCACTGATGATCCCAGTATCCCTCCCACTCCCCCACCCCAAGAATAGTAGAAATATTTAAATATTATTTAGAGATAATTTTCAAAATCCTTGGAATTAAGAAGTTACTAGGAATAAAGTTGACTGAACATTGATACAAATAGCATATATATTTATTTTTATTTTACTTTTAATTTTTTGCTTTTTGAGTCACACCTGGCTATGCTCAGGGGTTACTCCTAGCTCTGCACTCGGGAATCACTCCTGGCGGTGTTCGGGGTACCATATGGGATGCTGGGAATCAAACCCGGGTCAGCTGTGTGCAAGGCAAACACCCTACCCGCTGTTATTGCTCCAGCACCAGCATGAGATATTTGGAAAAGATTTAATTATTATTACTATTAATATCCAAATTAATAACCTATAGCTTTAACTCTAAACCAATAGTTTAAATCTAAACACTTAAAAGGCATACAATAAAGCAAATATTTCAAATTAATAACTAATATTTAAGTTTAAATTCAAGTATCATTTACTTTAAAAGTCTCCTGATTCTGTATGTTGCATAAATATTTGTCTTTTTCCTACAGCCACAGCATATGGCACATCTCCTGTAATACCTATTACTCTCTAATATGGTTGTCCCCAAGGATTCAGGGAATGTTATATAACCCCATATCAATTCAGTACTCAATTCTGTACTTTTGTATGACCTAGATCTAAATTTCTATGTGTTGTTCTGTTTAGCATCTCTATAACTTGTGGACAAATTATAGCGATTTGTTCACATGGCTTTTATAAAAATTGCACCTGATAAGAGGATAGAGAACACTGTGAACATATTAGGAGGAATGAAAATAGATTATGAATGGAAATTCAAGTATATAATGATTCCAGATGAAGAATAATTTGGAACTTGCCAGATGGAAAATGTAATAGATGAATTGGTCTATTTTCCTCCTCGGGACATGTTTTTCTAACAAGGAAGAAGATAGATTTTCTGAAGTGCAAGGAAAAGAAGGAATCCATGTGTCTGTAGTAGTAGCCATTGTCAGAGGTCACCACATTCTAATTCCAATTTTTCCAGTTCAATCCCAAGGCTGTCTCTGATTTGCCTGCTTGGGTCCTTGCTTACCAAGAACCTAGATCCAGAGAACACACATAAAATCACTTTATTTGAGCTTTCAAAGTCTACTCCAGAGAAATTCAGGAATATATTTCATTAGCTGGTTTTACACTTCTTGACAAGATGGCTGCTTCAGTTTCTGTTTCCCAGATATTGAAGTTCAGAGGTGGGGTGCATGGAGTAGTTCTTTTGTTTGCTTATTTTTGGAGCCATAGCTGGTTCATGCTGTTGGGTGGAGGGTGGGAAAGGATGTTCCTGGCTTGGTGCTCTAGGGGTCACTCTGCTGGTACTTGGGGATCTTATGGTATTGGGGACTAAACCCAGGGTTCCTGCATGTAAAGCTGCTTCCATCCTTCGAGTCACCTCCTTGCAAAATCTTCCTATCATCCCTGGAAATCTTCCTTCTGTACTTACTTGCCATGATATTATTCTCAAATGCTAAAGAAGTTTTAACCAAAAGTATTTTGCTTGGGGCTGAGTTCATCTCTGCCTCAAAGAAAATGGTTTATCTGCAAGGAAGAAGTCAGGGAGAATCCGGCACACTGTGTGAAGAGCATAGAGAAAGGTGGAGACATAAGAGAATGGAGGGTATGTGAGCCCAGCAAACAAAGGGGGCCTTTATATAGACTCCTTGGAGTTTTCCCGTTTTTTCATAGAAGCCAGAAATACAGATTTGGAGGGAAGAGGGGCTTCCAAATATGCCCAAAGGGGCCCAGGATTCTCTCCCAACAAGTGTAATGAGTCAGACCAGCAGATCAGTATGTAGCACACTGCTTGGGCTCTGAAATGTTGGGGATTACCTGGCTACCCTGGCAATGCTTTGGATTCTCAAAGACAGTACTGAGCAATGCTTGGAGGATCATGGGTGCCAAGGATTGAATGGGTCACTTGCAGGCAAATTAGTTTCCTTAAGGCCTGTACTATCTCTCCAGCCCTAAAGTATAGATTATTATTAGAGATACTTGGATTTCTGGAACATTGTGCACCAATTTTTTTCTACTGGTCAAATGTGATCCATATGTGACTCAGACATCCACACTGACCTCATTTCTTTTTCTGCTTCATGGTACTTTTAATGCAGGACCCTGAAATTCTCTGCTGTAGATAACCATGGAGGTCCTGTCATTTTGGCTGACAAGCATGATGCCAAGTGTCCTACCAAGCTGATCCTACTCAAAGAAAGGTGATTCTGATGTTTATGATCCATCTCAATGCTGTTTCTGTGGATTACCATAAAAATAACTCAGTTTCTTTTAAACTCAGTTCTAGTAGCTGCTAGGACCTTTGGTTACCTTTTCAGTGTACAAATAACATTCTAACTAGATGTGTGCTTAAGCAGTGTCCCATTTTGACAGTTTAAACTCCAGAGGGATTTTGTGGGTGGAACAAAGAAAGAAGACTTGGACGAATCTTAGTGTCTGCCTTGAGTTCCTTCTTTCCATGGAACCCTAATTGTTTGATATGATATTCAGGGTCTGGGTTGTGGTTTAATAGTACAACACTTGCTTAGTGTGTGTGAGGCCCTAGGTTTAATTCTTAGCATTTGCCCTCCAAAAAATAAAGAAATAAATATGATGTCCATGGAAGGAGGGTAGCACTGTAGCACTGTCGTCCAGTTGTTTAGGGGAGTTCTCATTATTTCCCTCTGGCCCAGTGTGAATATATAAGAATGCTCAAGGGGTATTCTGAACTCAGTCATTGCAATCTTTCTGACAGAGTAAAGGTGCTCTCTCTGCACAAATATGGGGTGATTGTTTTGTCTGATACCAGGTGTGGACTAAACAGTGGTCCCAAATTTCTAATGGCAACTGACCAAGACAACACAAAGACAACCAGGTGTGTAGGCCCTGTGAAATATTCTAGTATCTGTGGGAAGTATTACAACTGTGACCACCTTCTCTTGTGAAAGTACAAAGTCATGTTACACACATTTTGTGCTTTTATACTTTTTTTTGGGGGGGGGGGCAGGGGGATAAAACTAGTCCATGCTACTGTGTGGACAAAACACAGTCTATCTAGAGCAATTTTCTATTTTGTAATAGTAGTTGTCTGCCACCTCTTCCCCAGAGGAGATCTGTTATTTCCACTCTGAATACCATGAACATTTCCGGATTTTCTGTTTTTACTTTTCTTTCTGCAATCTTTCCCAAGACCTCCATCAATATAACCCCAAACTAAATAGCTGCCAAGGCACCTCCACACATTTACCTTAGCAGTGCTGGTAGAGAGCTGGAAATGAGTGTCAGAAGAATAAGACAGTGCCATTTAATGTCTTTTCTTTAACCTTTAATATTACTATTTTCACTTGTATTACTTAATTACTATCTAAATTCATCACCAAGAGGCTTTAATCTCAGTGCAGATAAGAGCCATACCAATAGTATTTACTACTGTATAGTTAAATATGTGTATGCTTTGTTTACAGAAGGAATTCAATGCATTTTCAAAATAAATATATTTAAAAAAAGAAATGAATTTAGGCAGAACTCTTTGAGAACGTTTTGTTTTTTGTTTTTTTTTTGAGTTTTTTTGTTTGTTTTAGGACACCATGATGTACAGAATGAAACTTATAATATTATTTACTATAGTTAAAATCAAGTTATTGAAATTTGGAGCAATTTCTGATCTCATACATGCTTCCTGTATCTAGTTTTAAAGTTAATCCTCTTTGGTAGAAGTATTAGCCAGAGTTATTTTGTTTAAAAAGTCATAGATTTTGAGATTCTTGTGACCTAAATGCTGTATAACATAATTTTGGAGAAGCCTGGAGCCAGGAATAATCAGGTTCATTGTCTGATAGTATTAGGAATTAAATATTTAAACTGACTGTGGAGAAGAAAAACTAGAATACTTTTAAAAAAGTATTTTAAAAGCCATTTCAATTAAAAAATTGTCTGGAGATTGTATTAAAAAAAAGCAATCAACTTTTATCTGAGTCTGTCTCCTTTCCCTCACAGAAAAAATTTCAGGAGGAGGTGAAATAGTGAAACAATTTTTTTGGAAACAAAACTTACTTAAAAAGATGTGGGAAAGGAAGAAGGAAAGGAATATGTCTTCAAGAGACAACATGAGCTCGAATTGCAAGCAGCAAGCAAGAGACATTGAGACAAGCAAGTAGGATATGTATTCAAGGGAGAGCATGGGCTTGAAGACCTCAAGTCTGTGCTAGTTATTATTTTCTTTTTTTAAATTTTATTTTATTATATTGAATCACCGTGAAAAAAATACAAAGCTTTCAGTTTTAAGTTTCAGTCATATAATGATTGAACCCGCATCCCTTCACCAGTGCATATGTTCCACCACCAAGAACCCCAATATATACCCTCCCAACCAGCCCAAACCTAATTAGCTAATGATCTTCATTTTATTCTCTCTATACTTTGAATACATTCAATATTCCAATAGAGAACTCACTATTATTGTTCAGAATCTTCCCCCAACAATCAGGCCTGCTGAAAAGGCATCATTTAATAATTTCTTTTCATTGCTGAGAATGAAGACTCTATGAGCTTGGTTTTGAATTTCTGATATTTTAGTTCAGTTCACAGTCTAGATGCATTTCTGTAAGAAACTGCTCTGGGTGCCAAAATGGGTTAGCAGACCTCTTGGATCATAGTCTTTAGGAGCAGAGGGTCTGTTTCACGAGCAGCACCTCCGGATCTTATCTGGACCGAGGGCGTACTGGTACCGCCCCCTTCCCATGATCGCCTATGAGCCACAATATTGCAAAGTTCATACCTCTGGGTGGAAGTCTTAGGGGGTGGCTCTCGCCACGTGGATAATGCCGCTGCCACCATTTTCCTCGCAGAAAAACAGGGTGGAGAGGGAAAATCCTTTCCTGGGCGGCACATAGCCATAGTACAACTTACAGTCTAGATACATTTCTGTAAGAAGCCGCGCTGAGTGCCAAAATGGGTTAGCAGACCTCTTGGATCACAGTCTTTAGGAGCAGAGCTGTGTTAGTCATTTTTTAACCAATAAAAATAAATTTTTGACCAACAAAAAGAAAACTTTTCTTCAGGATAGTAATAATCTCACAACTTTATTATGAGTATTAGGGGATATGAAAATCTGGGTTTTGTTTTTTGTTTGGGACAATATCCAGCAATGCTCAGTACTTACTCCTGGTTCTGCACTCAGGAATTACTCCTGGCAGTGCTTGGGGGAACCATATGAGATGTTAGGGTCTGCCAAGTGCAAAGCAAGCACCATACCTGTTGTACTATCTCTCTGACCCCATAGTTTGTTCCTTGATTGATACATCAGGACCTGATGTACTTTTTCATAAGCTACAGTTGTAATCACAATGTCCCTGACCCTGTGTGTCAATTCAGACCTCCTCTGTAGATGTGGTACCTTTTCCCACCACGTAGAATATACACTTTTGGCATAAAGAGGATGATTATAAAGAGACAGGAGCCAAGAGTGCCTGTTTTTCTTTCAATTGCATTAGTAACTGCTTAAGAATGATACCTAAGTATTGGGGGTTGTCCAGGAAGCACAAGGACCAAAAAAAAACCCAGAAAAATAAAAGCACAACAAAACTTGTTTGCCATGAAAATCTAATTTTAAGATGTTTTTAAAATTTGATTTCCAATGTTTTACTACAACTTATATGGGTGCTTATTTTCTCATATTTGGGATTCATAATGTTTATTCAACATAGTGATTCATATATTTAAGAATTTATAGAAAATTGTCAGCAGCTGTTTCTTTGGTGAGGTGCCACCAAAGAAACTTGTATTTTTTTTAAAAAATTGAATCATTAAGAGATATCAGTTATAAAGTCATTAATGATTGAGTTTCAGTCATACAATGTTCTAACACCCATCCCTTCACCAGTAAACCTTTCCCTCCACCAGTGTCCCCAGTTTTGCTCTGTGCTGACTCCTCTGTCCAGTGCCTGCAGCCTGCCTCTGTAACCACTTTCTTCTGTCTGTCTATCTGTCTATCTGTTTCTCTCTCTCTCTCTCTCTCTCTCTCTCTCTCTCTCTCTCATTTTACTTTTAGGCACCATGGTTTGCAGTACTGTTACTGAAAGGGTATTGCGCATATCACTTTACCTCCTTTCAGTGCTTACTTCTTGTCTCGAGTGGTCACTTCCCACTATCATTGTCATAGTGGTCACTTCTCTGTACTAACTGCACTCTCCCTCTCCTTTTGTGGCATACTTCCTACCACAGAGCAGTTCTCCTGGCCCTTGACAAACTTATCTTTTATTGTTACTATTTTTAATTTAAAACAAAATTTGATTAGTGAATCACTGCAAGGGTACAGTTACAGATTTACACATTTTCGTGTTTGTGTTTCCGTCATACAATGTTCGAGAACCCATCCCTCCACCAGTGCCCATTCTCCACCACCAATGAAGCCAGTATCCCTCGCACCCCCCAATCCCATCCCCCACCCCATCCCGCCTCTGTGTCAGGTCATTCCCTTTTGTTCTCTCTCTCCTTTTGGGTGTTGTGGTTTGCAATAGGGGTATTGGGTGGCCATCGTGTTCAATCTATAGTCTACTTTTAGCATGCATCTCCCTTCCAGAGAAGGTTCTCCAACCACATTTTACTTGGTGTTCCCTTCTCTATCTGAGTTACATTTTCCCCCTGCATATGAGGCCTGCTACCAAGACATGGAGCCAACCTCCTGGTACTTATTTATACTATTCTTGGGTATTAGTCTCCTACTCTGTTATTTTATATTCCACAGATGAGCACAATCTTTCTGTCTGTCTCTCTCTTCCTGACTCATTTCACTTAGCATGATACTTTCCATGTTGATCTACTTATATGCAAAGTTCATGACTTCATCTTTTCTAACAGCTGTATTCCATTGTATAGATGTACCAGAGTTTCTTTAACCAGTCATCTGTTCTTGGGCACTTGGGTTTTTTCCAGATTCTGGCTATTGTAAACAGTGCTGCGATGAACATATAAATGCAGATGTCATTTCAACTATACTTTTTTGCTTCTCCAGGGTATATTCCCAGAAGTGTTAGTGCTGGGTCAAATGGGAGCTCAATTTCTAATTTTTTGAGAAGCGTCCATATTGTTTTCTGAAAGGGCTGAACCAGTTGGCATTCCCATCAGCAGCGTGGAAGGGTCCCTTTCTCCCCACATCCTCGCCAATAGAGGTTACTTTTGTTCTTTTGGATGTGTGCCAGTCTCTGTGGTGTGAGGTGGTATCTCATAATTGTTTTGATCTGCATCTCCCTGATGACTAGTGATGAAGAGCATTTTCTCATGTGCCTCTTGGCCATTTGTATCTCTTCCTTGGGAAAGTTTCTGTTCATTTCTTCGCTCCATATTCTGATGGGGTTGGATGTTTTCTTGTAGAGTTCAACCAGTGCTTTATATACCCTTGATATCAACCCCTTATCAGATGGGTATTGGGTGAATATCCTTTCCCATTGTATAGATTGTCTTTGTATTCTGGTCACTGTATCTTTTGTGGTGCAGAAACTTTTTAGTTTAATGTAGTCCCATTTGTTTATCTCTGTTTCCATTTGGTTGATCAGTTGCATGTTATCTTTGAAGATAACTTTAGCTTAAATATCGAGGAGGGTTTTGCTGACCTTGTCTTCAATGTACCTTATGGATTCTGGTCTGATATTGAGGTCTTTAATCCATTTTGATCTGACTTTTGTGCATGGTGTCAGGTCGAGGACTAAGCCCATTCATGTAGTTGTCCAGTTGTGCCACACTATTTGTTAAAGAGGTTTTCCTTGCTCTACTTCACATTTCTTGCTCCCTTATTAAAGATTAGATGATCATACATTTGGGGTTGTGTGTAGAGATATTCCACCCTGTTCCACTGGTCTGCAGCTCTGCCTTTGTTCCAGTATCATCCTGTTTTAATTGTTACCGCTTTGTAGTAAAGTTTAAGTTTGGGGAGGGTGACGCCTCCCATCGTCTTTTCCCCAAGAATTGTTTTAACTATCCGTGGGTATTTGTTGTTCCATATGAATTTTGGATTGCTTGATCCATTTATTTGACGAATTTTATGGTTATCATTATAGGGATTGCGTTGAATCTGTATAATGCTTTGGGCAGTATTGCCATTTTTTTCTTTTTTGCTTTTTTTTGGTCACACCCTGAGATGCACAGGGGTTATTCTTGGCTCTGCACTCAGGAATCACTCCTGGCGGTGCTCAGGGGACCCTATGGGATGCTGGTAATCGAACCCAGGTCGGCCCTGTGCAAGGCAAACGCCCTACCCGCTGTGCTATCACTCCAGCCCCAGTATTGCCATTTTTACAATGTGGATTCTCCCTATCCATGAGTAGGGGATAAGCCTTGGAGTCTTTTTATTCAGGTCTCTTTTTGCTGGTACTCTTCAGGCTCCTTAGATCTGGATGCCTCTTCTCTAGCTCTGGTTATTTCTTAGCAATGATGTCTTTAACTGTGGTTTTTTTCATTGGGGTTACTTCCCTATGCTTCTGGTATTCCAATGATTCTTATGTTGTTTCTCTTGAAATCATCCCCTAGGACTCTGATTCGCTCTAGAGCCATTTTGAGGTCTTTTGCCATTATTTGTTGTTGCCTGTAAGCTTTGTGCAGCTCATCTTCAAGCTCACTGATTCTGTCTTTGGCTGTAGCCATTCTACTGTTGAGGGCATCTACTGAGATTTTTACTGATTCCTTTATTTGTGTCATCTACTGATTCCTTTATTTGTGTCACTTCTGTTCATAGCTTTGAAATTTCTACTCTCATTTCTTCTTGCATTTTCTTGGTGGACCGTTCCAATGCTTCATTCATATCCTCCCTTAATTTATTGGATATCTGTTCCATGTTTGATTTGAATATGTCGACCATCTTCAAGATTTCCTCTCTGAATTCTTTATCTGAGAGGTTGTATATGTGGGCAAACACTGTTGAGGCTCCTGGACTTTTTTCTTTATCCTCTTTTCATGGTGAGGATTTTCACTGTTTCTTCATATTATTATGGAACTATGGAGTTGGAGCCTTCTAGTTGTCTATCCCTATTCCCTCTTGCTGCAGGGGGGATTTTGGATGAGTAATATCGATGATGGTAGTCTTTTCCCCCTTCTAGAATACTTCTTTACTCTCAGGGGCTCCTCCTGGTGTATGTGGGGCCTCTAGTGAGGACTTGAGGCTATGCTCTCTTTAGGAAGGGCTTGTGCAGCTTCTATTCTTCACTGACAGTTTTTGTGAAATTAGAGTAGGCTAATGGACTATTCTCATAGGGTGATTGAGATGGCCAGGGTATTTTTCAAGGAAATAGGTTATATGGATTATAACCTATTTAGGTTATATGCAGACCTAAGTCTGCAGAGCAGGGGAGGGAAAAAGAGGAAAAAAGGAAAAAAAAAACTGCAGCCTCTCCAGCAGGAGGCCACGCCCCCTGAGATACATGCCACGCCCCCAGTAACCTCTTGGGGGCCAGACAAGGGTTCTCTGAGGATGGGTCAGGCGGCTGGAACGTCAGACAGTCCAGGCACGTGCATACACACCTGTCTGGGGATGGGGATGGGCGGAGCTGGGACCGCAGGTAGGGACACTGGGAAGGCACGACCCGGGCACTAGTCGGGCACTCGTCGGGCAGGTCATGCGGTGGGAACGTCCCTTGTCTTTTATTATTTTTACTGTCCTGTCTACCTTCATGAATCTTTTTGGTTATTTGTTTTGGGGCCACACCCTTCATGCTCAGGGAGTCACTCCTGGCAGCTTGGGAGACTACATGGGGTAGGGGAATCAAACCTGGATCACTGCCCAGAGATGAACCGAGAGCCGCGGCACGAGAAGCAGAGCCTCCGCGCCTATTGACTGTGATCCTGAGGTCTCCTAACCCATTTTGGCACCAGAGCGGATGCTTGAGCCATGCATTTTGACTGTGAACTGAGCTACAACCTCGTGCAGCCCGGGGAGGGATTTTTCTCCCTCTCCACCCCATTTTTCTGAGCGAAAATGGAGGCAGCGGCAGCAGCCACGCGGTGAGAGCCACCCTCTAAGACCCCTCAACCAGGAGGTAGGACTTTCTTTAGTGACGTAGCCTGTAGGTGGTCCTGGGTGGGGGGGCGTTCCCGGCGCGCCTTCCGCCCAGAGATGAACCGAGAGCCGCGGCACGAGAAGCAGAGCCTCCGCGCCTATTGACTGTGATCCTGAGGTCTCCTAACCCATTTTGGCACCAGAGTGGATTCTTGCAGCCATCCATTTTGACTGTGAACTGAGCTAAAATATTAGAAACCCAAAACTCAAAGTCTTCACTCTTACCAATGAAGAGAAATTATTAGATGATGCCTATTCAGCAGGCCTGATTGTTGGGGAAAATTTCCAATCAATAATAGTGAGTTCTGTATGGAAATATGAAATGTACTCAATATATAGAGAGAATAATGGGAATATCATTAGCTTCTTAGATGGGGGGTGGGGTGGGAGGGGGTGTATTGGGGTTCTTGGTGGTGGAACGGGTGCACTGGTGAAGGGATGGTGGTTTAATCAGTATTTGACTGTGACTTAAACCTGAAAGCTTTGTATTTTTTTTTCTTGTTTTCACGGTGGTTCAACAAAATATTTCTTTAAGAAAAAAAAAACAAACCTGGATCAGCCATGTGAAGGCAAACACGCTATCTACTGTACTATCTTTCCAGCTCTACGATTTGTGGGTTGTTTTTTTTTTTTTTTTGGCCACTTGTGGAAGTATTCAGGGCTTACTTTGACTCTGCTCTCAGGGATCCTGGTGAGCTCAGAAGATCATATGGGGTTTTGGGGATCACCATACCTGCTGTACAATTACTCTGGTCCTGGTCCTGGTCCCATGATTTTTTAAATTTATATTTTATGTTTCTCTCTCTCCCTCCCTCCCTCCCTCCCCCTCCCCCTCCCCCTCTCTCTGAGTCATCTATTTGTTTTTTGGCATACCAATTATGTTCATGGACTGGAGCGATAGCACAGCGGGTAGGACATTTGCCTTGCATGTGGGAGACCCGGGTTTGATTCCTCCATTCCTCTTGGAGAGCCCGACAAGCTACCAAGAGTACCTGCATGTATCTCACCTGCATGGCAGACCCTGGCAAGCTACCCGTGGCATATTCGATATGCCAAAAACAGTAACAACAAGTCTCACAATGGAGATGTTACTGGTGCCCAGTAGAGCAAATCGATGAACAACAGGACAGAAGTGCTACAGTGCTACAGTGATAATTATGTTCATGTTTCCTTCTGTCTAAAATAATCTTTATGATTTTTTGTGGCTTATCACTTTTTTAGATATGTGCTCAAAAGTTATCTTCTCAGAAAAGATTTCTTTGAATCTCATCTAAAGTAGATCTTTTATTTCTTAGCTTTTAATTTTCTTCAAAGACTATCAGACACATATTTTTGTCAATTTTATAAGTATATGTTTTAATATAGATTGTAAATTCTATAGGATTAGAAAAACAAGTTTTTTATTTAGCTGCATGATATGTAACTAATGTCAAAACAGTTGTTGGGTAAAAAAACCCATTGTATTATGTTCTGACAAATTTTCATAGTTCTATTTTCCAGTTCATTCATTTTCTTGTTATATGCATTCAATATTCTATTTGATTATTCACTGAGTTTTTTGTGTGTCTTTTAATAGTGTTGCTTTATTATTTTTTTATTGGCTGAGACAGGGCTTTTTTGTTAACATCAAGGGGGAAATGGTAGGAACTAGATACTTGTTTCTCCAGTTCCAGCTAGAAGGGCTATTTGCTAGAGTTTGGTGAAGCTGCCCTGGGGACTTGCCCTTCAGAGTCTGTTGGTATGGGATTATGCACCAATATAGTGCCCACCAGCTCTGTCATGAGCAATACTATGAGATCTCACCAGAACAAAGATCATTTCTAATCTGTGGGGATAATTATTATTATTTTTTAATTTTAACACGTTTTTTGTTGTTGAATCACCGTGAGCTACAGTTACAATGCTTTCATGTTTGAGTTTCAGTCATACAATGATCGAACACCTATCCCTCTACCAGTGTACATTTTCCACCACCAATGTCCCTAGTATTCCTCCCCCTACCACTCCCCATCCCTCCCCCTGCCTCTGTGATGGATAACTTCCCTCTTACTCTCTCTCTACTTATGGGTATTATGGTTTGCAATACAGATAGTGAGCAGTCATCATGTTTGGCCCTTAATCTACTTTTAGCATACATCTCTCATCCTGAACGATTCTGCCAACCATCATTGATTTAGTGATCTCTTCTCTATCCCACCTGCCTTCTCCCCCAGCTCATAAGGCAGGCTTCCAACCTTGGAGCAATCTTCTAGGCCCTCGTCTCTACTGTCCTTGGGTGTTATAATCTCCTATTATGATGTTTTATATTACTTTGGGGATAATTATTAAGAAATCTGTGGTGATAGTTTCTTGAACCTTTGTAAAATTGTTTAATCATCATAATTTTACCTAGTACTGATTTATTTGTTTATTTTTCCTTAGAGCGATGGCACAGCAGGTAGGGCATTTGCCTTGCACGCGGCCGACCCGGGTTTGATTCCTTTGTCCCTGTCAGAAAGCCCGGCAAGCTACCAAGAGTATCCTGCCCACACGGCAGAGCCTGGCAAGCTACCCCTGTCGTATTAGATATACCGAAAAACAATAACAAGTCTCACAATGGAGACATTACTGGTGCCTGCTTGAACAAATCAATGAACAATGGGATGACAGTGCTATAGTGTCACATTTTTTGTTGAGGAGTGGATGACCAAGAAATACACAGGTAGCACAGTGATTACCCTGGCAGTATCTGGTCAAACAGTTGTGATAAACATGCTGCTCAGGCCCAGTGGTGCTGGAGACCTGCACCTACATGAACTGAAAATACTCAAGGGCCCAAGCAGTGTCATGGATAAAACTTGAGGTCTTGCAATACAAGCATGCATTTCAGCCTTTTAAACTACTTACTCAGCTATTAAATCAACATTTCTGGCTCAATACTGATTGCATTAGTTATTTTATGACATTTGAATAATGGTGGCTGATTCCTTATTTCTTTTGTTTTTACATTTACTATAGGAAAAAAGTTTTCTTTCTGTATTAGTTTGCTGCTGTAATAAGGGACCATAAAATGAATAGTCCACAGACATTTGTGAACAGAAAATTGTGATGTCAGTGTTTTGAAGGCTGTGAATCTGAGATGAAGGTGCCGGCAGATTTCTCTCTAAGGGCTATAAGGAAAGGATATATTTTAGGACTCTCAGTAGCTTGTAAAATTACTTTTTTTTCTACACATTTTTCTGTATTTAAATATACTTTTTGGGGGTTTACAGTTGGCAGTGCCTAGGGACTATCTCCCAGGAGTGCTCAGAGATTGTTCCTTAGTGGCACTCAGGGGACCTTGCAATACTAGGGATTGGACCCAGACATCCTGAGTGCAAAGCATGTGCTCAGCCTATTGAACTTTCTCTGAACCTGAAAGATCGCTGTTTATAAGGACATGTTCTTAAATTAGGGTCCACCCTAATAAGTTCTTGAACTGAATTACTTCACTAACACTTTATTTTCAAATGAGATCACACTCTGAGATACATGTTAAGACACGTGAATTGGGGTGAGGGAGAACACAATCTAAACACGGCCCTAATTTCCTTTATTCATTTTGTATGAATATGGATTCATGGAAATTTTAATTCAATAGTTATAACTTCTATTACTATAAATTTCAATATTTAAATGATCCCAAATTTAATCTGAGGAAATTTCTTTGATCTGGTTCCTGCATCCTTTAGACATGGTTCCATTTTCTTTTCAGCACTTGTCTACCACCTGGTCTAAGATTTCCCTGTTTGTCTATACTTTACTTGGCCCAGTTCTGAATTACTTATTTCCTTAGGCATCCAGGTTCTTTGTAGGGGTAAACCTTATTTTCTTTGATTAAACTGAGTTACAAACAATGGCACTTGATATCATAAGCACTTACTAGAGGTTTTTTTGGTGCATGTGTGCACACGTGCATGTGTGCGCCCGCGTGTGTGTGATAAATCTTGTTTGTTTCTTTTTTTAATTAATTTATTCTTTTATTGAATCACCATGTGGAAAGTTACAAAGCTTTCAGGTTTAAGTCTCAGTCATACAACGCTCGAATACCCATCCCTTCACCGGTGCACATATTCCACCACCAAGAATCACAGTATACCTCCCCTCCACCTCCCCAGCCTCTCACCCCACCTGTGTAACTGATAAATTTCACTTTACTTTCACTTTTCTTGTTTGTTTCTTAATGTTGATTTACATCCGTGAGATTAAAAATGCTGGGTAGGGTGATCTACAAGACTAAGAATAATTTTAGAAAATGTATGTTCTTGTTCACATAAATTTATGAACTATATTTTTATAATGCATTGATTTACCCATTATAAGGCTTCTATGATATTTCAATCTGTTTCTAACCAACCAATTAAAAGTTAAAGTATATATTCTGTTAAAACAATAGCTTAGCAATCAAAGTATTCATTTTTTTTCTAGGATAATGCACCAATATAAATCCGTTTCTCCTCCTACTCACAGATATCAATCCTTGTTCACTCACTTCCAGAAGTTTCTCTGTAAATTCTTTGCTCTAAATATTGATGCTGCAAATATTTTTATTGTATAACTAATTGGTCATGAGGTAATTTTGCCTTGGAAGATGAAATAATTAGTTGACAGTTTGACAGTTTTGTTTAGACTGGTTTGTATTCTTGTAGAAAAATAATAAAATATCCATTTTCGAATCTTTCAGTGAGTGAAGTCATCCCTCTCACCTGTCAAAACCAAACATTTGCCAAGTTATGGAAGAATAGAAAAGAATAGAAGAGGTTAGTCATTCACAACAGTTGTCAAGAGCATTAATTGTCTATTCTTTAGCAAATTTAGATACAACTACTTGTTCTCTAATGCTACCATTACCAAATTTATCATGCTATATTGGAAGTCAGAAGCAAAAGAAGACTCAAGCTCCTTCTGTTTTTTTTTTAAAAAATTATTATACAATTCCTAATGAGTTCAAATTTCATAACAATTTTTATCCCTGTGTGTTTATTTTACCTTGGGGGAAGACTGAAAAAGAGAATTGCAGCACATACTTAATAACTAATTTACTTTTGTGATTTTTTTTTTTCTTTTTGGGTCACACCTGGCGATACACAGGGGTTACTCTGGTTGTACACTCAGGAATTACTCCTGGCGGTGCTCAGGGGGCCATATGGGATACTGGGAATCAAACCTGGGTTGGCTGTGTGCAAGGCAAATGCCCTATTCGCTGTGCTATCACTCCAGCCCCTACTTTTGTGATTTTTTTAAAGGCAAAATTTTAGCCAATTATTTACACAGTGAAAATTCTTATGTCAAAGAATTTAGCAAAACTATGTAGGATCCTCCTCCTCACTGTCTCAGAGAAAGTGTTCTTCTAAGAAATCCCATTTCAATCTTTCTAATCTCCTCAAGAACCTTTAATTATCCATTAATATTTCCTCTGTTGTATCTTACATGGAGCCATATTTGATGACCACTGCTTTCTCAGTATTTGGAGTCCCTTTCTTATGTAGTTTAAAAGTCCTGAAAACATTACTTTAGCCACAATTTAAAAAAATTGTTTTATTTATTTATTTTTAAATTGAATCACCATGAGATATAGTAACAAAGCTTTCATGATTGAGTTTCAGTCATACAATGATTGAACACCCATCCCTCCACCAGTGCACATTTTCTACCATCCAGGTCCCCACCCCCTGCCTCTATAGCAGGCAACTTCCTCCTTACTTTCTCTCTATTTTGGGACATCATGATTTGCAATACAGATACTGAGAGACCATCATGTTTTGTCCTTTATGTACTCTCAGTACAAGTCTCCCATCCTGAGCCATCCCTCCATCACTGACTTAGTGGTCCTTTCTCCATCCCAACTGCCTTCTTCCCTAGCACATGAGGCAGTTGAGTCACACTTCTGCTAAAACTCTCAACATTCCTATTTATTTTCTTTCCATTGCACCCACAATCCGCATGGGAGAGCCTGGCAAACTCCCCATGGCATATTTATATGCCAAAACCAGTAATAATGATGGGTCTCATTCCCCTGACCCTGAAAGAGCCTCCAATACAGCATCATTGGAAAGGACGAACAAAGAGAGGCTTCTAAAATCTCAGGGCTAAGACAATTGGAGATGTTACTGAGACCGCTGGAGAAAATAGACAATCAATGGGATGATGATGATGATGATGATGACGATGATGATGATGATGGTGATGATGACACCCACAGAACTTCAACCCAGATAAAAACAGTTGTTTGTGTTCTGTGTCTGCATACAACCTCTGGAGTTGGTTATATAGACTGATCCACAGAAAATGCATGACCAACACCAATAAGATATCCTGGCTGTAGAAGAAATCCACTCTGTTTTCATGGTCAGCTCAGGGAATGCTCCACATTCTCTTCAGTTCTCCTTTGTCTCCTTCCAATCCTCAGTGCATGACCTCCCTCATTCTTTGTACAGACAAGAGCTTGAAGTGAGTCTGGAAACTCTCCATCTCTCCACTCCCTTTCTCCTTTCCTCTTCTGGCAATGTCCCTCCACTGAGGACTCTCCATCTCTGCTCAGAGAAGTGTCCTCCTCTCTCATTTTCCACCTTAGCTACCACAAGCCACTTATTTCCTAAGTCTTAAAATATTTTTCTGTGTAGAGGCTTTCCCTATCATTTGAAAAAGTATCCAAATCATTTTATATTAAAGAACTAAAAAGTCATCCTTGAGCCCACATCCCCCTCTCTCACTGTCACCGTTCTCTAGTCATCCAGATCCAGATCTCCCCTCTTACTTTTCATCTCACTACTTCTCAAACCCTCTCTTCTAAACTACCAAGAGAGGGGAAACTCTAAAATGAGTAACTGCACACACATTCCATCCATATATCATAGTTCTTTTTGATGTTACACTTGAAATCTGATTTTTTTTCTCTTGTTGCAAAAGTGGTCACTCTTCTTGTTTTCCATCACTCTTCTCTTGCCTTCTTCTTACCACACCCCCTCAGCAACACAGTCTTCCTATTTTCTCTACACTCACTCTTATTACTTTAACTATTAACTATGCTGGGGCTGGAGCAATAGTGCGCCTTGCACGCGGCTGACCTGGGTTCGATTCCTCTGCCCCTCTCGGAGAGCCCGGCAACCTACCTAGAGTATCCTGCCCATATGGCAGAGCCTGGCAAGCTACCCATGGCGTATTCAACATTCCAAAAACAGCAACAACAAGTCTCACAATGGAAACGTTACTGGTGCCCGCTTGAGCAAATCGATGAGCAATGGGGATGACAGTGACAGTGATTAACTATGCCAAAGATGCCACATTTCTACTTCTGGTCTTACAACTCCTCTGAGCTATAGATTCCGCTATATGGATCAATCTCTGAATTTCCTAGTCTTTACCTCTTATATTTTACTCCTGCTCTCTCTAATTTCATTCTCTAGCTTAATGACACCACTTCCTCATCTAACACATCTAACACTGCTCTCTCTAATTTCATTCTCTAGCTTAATGACACCACTTCCTCATCTAACACATGGTGAAGTCTGTGAGAGTTCAACTATTATAATTTTGAACCTTTTCATTTGAGTGAGAATATGAAAATTCAAACTGGAATCAGCCACAAGCCAGGCATGAAACTTAACTCCTGTATGTTCTCTACAGTTTTGTAAATACTCTTATTTATTTAAGCTCAATATTCCTTCCTTCCTTCCTTCCTTCCTTCCTTCCTTCCTTCCTTCCTTCCTTCCTTCCTTCCTTCCTTCCTTCCTTCCTTCCTTCCTTCCTTCCTTCCTTCCTTCCTTCCTTCCTTCCTTCCTTCCTTCCTTCCTTCCTTCCTCCCTCCCTCCTTTCCTTCCTTCTGTCCTTCCACTCTTCTTAGGAATTAAATTTTTTGAGATTCTGTGGTTTACAATATCTCACAGAGTTTCTGTATACTAATAATGGTTTTTCATCCACATAATTCCAACACCACAACATTATCTTTCCCTTAGAATCATTATCTTTCCCAAATCTTCCAAGAGGGTTGTTTTTTTTTTTTTTTTTTTTTTTTTTTTTTTTTTTTGCGTGCTGCCTTTTTAATCTGTTTATTCCCTACACTGCCACCAGAGGGAACCATCTACGGTGTAAATCTGATCATAAAAGAGGGTTAAAGCTGATGGCATCCATTGCCCATGAGTGAGTTATATGGGGTAGAAAGTGCTTCTTAATGTAGTTTCTGCTAATTAGATATTCTAGGTATCTCTTTATTTCTTACATCCCTACACTTTATTTTATAGCCACGCTAAAATCAATTCAGTGTCGGGTAGAGAAATAACTCAATGAGCTGAGGGCATGCATTGCATATGAGAGGTCAGGGAATGATCTCAGACACGCCATAGTTCCCTAGTACACCCACTGAGCACAGAGCTCGGAGTAGCCCCTAAGCATCTGGGTATGGCTTAATAATAGCATTAAAAATGAATAATAATCAGTTACTTTAACAACACCTATCATTTCTTCTAAACTTATCTATCTAGTAGTGAGTCACTAAATCCAATTTTTATTAATGACTGATAAATACACCTCGTTTTATTATATGGAAACATGTGTTCACATTTAGAAATTATAGAATATTTGATAAAGTAAAAATCTTTGTACATTTAAAAAAATGTGTATACTTTGAAATGCACCTGTCTTTAGAGTCCTGAGAGTGACTTTGTGTGTGTGCGTGTGTGTGTGTGTGTGTGTGTGTGTGTGTGTGTGTGCTGGTGATCTAACCCAAAGTCTAATACATGTTTTATCCCTGTGGAATTCAAAGGTTAGATAACTAATACTCAAGTGCAATTGATTACTTATGTCATTCTTACTTTAAGGGGGAGAACTAATGTAGCATTTACATTGTTACTTCACTGTCCTGCCAGATATTACTTATTGATCAGGACACTTTTCTGAAGAGCTCAAACTCTTCCTCACAAACCATGTCACAACCTTCCAGGAAGCCACTACCAGAGAAGTGTCTGCTGAGATACTTGCCATATGAGTCTGTGATATCAAGAATATCTCTTTACCTACTTTTAACACTCAGTTCTTGTCCAACATGATCATTCCCAGCTATTATTGTCATACCAGTCTCTTCTTTATGCTCAGCTCCCCACACACTAGTGGTTAAATCTAACCATTGACCAGTCATCCTAACCCCTCTAACCCCTGTTTTCCCTGACCATGGATATTAGTCTTCTACTATATATAATATTTATATATTATACATCATATATAATATAATTATATGTAATATAATGATGTATATTATGATATATAATAAAATAAGCATTATATTTATAGCATAATATTTATATATAAGTATAATATTTATATGTTACATACCACAATGAATGAAGTCATTCTATACCTGTCCCTCTCCTTCTGACTCATTTTACTCAGCATGACACTTCCATGTCCAATTATAAGCAAATTTCATGACTGCATTTTTTCCAACAACTGCATAGTATTCCATTGTGTAGATGCACTATAGTTTCTTTATTCATATGTCTGCTCTCAGACACTTAGGTTGTTTCCAGATTCTGGCTATGGTGAATGGTGCTGCAATGAACATAGGAGTGCAGAGTGTGTTTCTGCTGTTTTGGGGTCCCCAGGGTATCTAACCAGGAGTGTATTTTTAAAACAGACATACACACAAACAGACAAAACAGAATTGTGCTCCAGAAGGCATTAGAAGTCTTGCTGTCAGTATAGATCGGATAGTTTCAAGGAAATCCTTAAATTGATTCTGTAGGGTGTTTTGGGGTTGTTTTTTGTTTTGTTTTGTTTTATTTTGAGTGAGGGGTAGGCCACACACTAGGGTTTTCTCCTCATTGGTGTGTGGCACCCATGTGTCAAGCAGACACTCTGGCCCTTCAAGCTACCTCCCTGTCCTAAAGACTGTGAAGGAGGGGTCCCTTTGGAGTATCTGAGGAGCTCTCTTGCTGCCAGTTTCTTCTTTCTTATGTTCCTTTTCATAGTTGATCATCTGTTAGAAAAGAAATGTGTACCTCTTACCCATTCTTAATCTTTTTATAAAGTATTTCCTAGGGTATAAAAATCTTAGACTAAACAGGAGGTGATTGCACAGCCCACACCCACACTCTAAAATAAGTACTTCTTAATTGTCAGAACATCGCTTATTATGTTTCTTATTAAAGGTCTACAAAGTGCATATTGACATTTCATAAGCTTTGATTGAACAACGGAGCGCAGATAGACCATAAGTGCAAGAAAATGGGCATACAACTCAGTGTTGTACATTTAACCTAATAATGATACAACATATAATAAACTTTAATTGAGCATTTAATTAGAAGCAATTTTTTTGGCTTTTCAACATTTAGAAGGGCTTTTAGAAGCTATTTTTATAGTTCAGATCTTTTTAAATGCCATCCAGGGAGCTATAGATTGAGTTTTCTTTTTCTTTCAATAATTTCCCCTTGGCAAATAAAAAAAAAAACCAACATTTCAAGCTGTTGTAAACATTTTTGTCAACTTCTTAATTAGGACCATTGTATCTTATAGGGGGAAAAGCACTAGTCTCAGAAATTAGAAATCCTGGATCTTAGTCCTCTATCTACTACTAATTTGTTGAGTGATCTTTTAACCATGTCCAAGTGCATGGTTATGCAGGAATAATTATCAAGATATTGGATTTATTTCAATTTAAGTACAAACTCTAACTGTAGACAATTTTCTAGAAATTTGCATAAAATATGACCCTATGGCTATATGTGACTTTTTTTTTCTTTTTGGGTCACACTTGGTGATGCACAGGGGTTACTCCTGGCTCTGCACTCAGGAATTACTCCTTGTGGTCCTTAGGGGACCATATGGGATGCTGGGGATCGAATCCGGGTCGGCCGCGTGCAAGGCAAATGCTCTACCTGCTGTGCTATCGCTCCAGCCCCTGTGTATGACATTTGTAAGGAAAGGTGCTACATATGATTTAAAATATCTAAATTATTTACAAAATAAGGATGTTGTATGTTTTTAAATCAATCTCAGAAGAATGATGTCAGAATATTTCTTCTCATGGGTTGCTCATGAGGTATGTATATGTGTGTGTTTCTCCTTCTTAATAAAGAAAATAAGTCAAAAGCAATTATATTCTTTTAATTACATTACACTTTAAGTGGTTACAATTTAAGAGTCTTAAAAAACTGGCAAGACTACTTGAGCATTTTATATTTATAATGCATCAGAGACCTATTAATATGAAAGGCATTTATAGTAGTTTGAGAGAAGACCAATAAAGATGTCACTTGGAATGTAAAACCTTAGGAAAAAAGCATCTTGATTAAATCATTGTTTTCTATGATTTGTTTCAGTCTTTTGCAGATCTAGGAACAAGATTTTCTTGGTTAAACCAGAGATTATTGCTTTCTGATGACAGATTCACCACTATTAAATTCACATATGTTTCATCTATTTACATTTCATGCAACAGTACAGTGGTAGGGCATTCGCCTTTCACGTGGCCAACCCGTGTTCGATTCCTCCGCATCTCTAGGAGAGCCCGGCAAGCTACCGAGAGTATAGAGCCCACACGGCAGAGCCTGGCAAGCTACCCGTGGTGTTTTCAATATGCCAAAAACTGTAACAATAAGTCTCACAATGAGAGACATTACTGGTGCCCGCTCCAGCAAACCGATGAGTAACAGGATGACAGTGACAGTAACAGTAACTAAATTTCTATACACTACATTAAATGTATGTTGGGTGATTATCCTTTTGAGAATATTTTATTTAAGATATGTACTTTTTGACTTTTAAGATGTCTGGAAGTAAATTTATTACCTATCAGAAGCTGGGCATGAAATTATGGCACCAGAAACTAAATGTGTTAAAGTAGCACTAAAGGTTCGAATGGCATACATAGGGAAATGTATTGTAATCAGTCTAGAACTTGTTTTTTATTTTATTATAGCATGTCATATGGCATATCTAACCAACATTTTTTGGGTAAATTACATTCCTACGAGTATGCTTTGATGTTTGTAGAACTTGAGAAGAACAATCCCTAGGATGAAGGATTGGTAATATTCAGATCAAGCTGAGTCTCCATACTACATATGTAGTAGCCATTAAATGGATTTTGTGTGACATGTAATTCTATGAATTTCAACATCATCTTCATCATTATCATCATCATCATCATCATCATCATCCCGTAGATCGTTGATTTTCTCCAGCAGTCTCAGTAACATCTCCATTCGTCCTAGCCCTGAGATTTTCAAAGCCTCTCTTTACTCGTCCTTCCCAATGGTGCCACACTGGAGGCTCTTTCAGGGTCAGGGGAATGAGATCCATCATTGTTACTGGTTTGGGCATATGAATATGCCACGGGGAGCTTGTCAGGCTCTCCCATGTGGTCAGGAAACTCTTGGTAACTTGTCAGGTTCTCTAAGAGGGAGAACGAGGCTATAAGATGTCAGCGCTTCCAAGAGCTTAGTTTTATAGTCTCTGGATGTTGGCTATTGATGGTATTACACAGCGGTGAGGGCAGTTTCTGGGTGTGACCACCTAGCTACTGGAAAATGGGGAATCTGGGTGGAAGAGGCCCAGTCTCGATCCGAGCAGGCTTGGAGATCTCAGCCCTGAGTCCCACACACCTGGGTCCCTCAGATGGTTCCTTCATGTGTGAGGCTCATCCAAATGTGTGAAGAGTGGCCTTGAGCATGACTGTGACTGGGTTTCGGAGGTCTTCGGCTGCTGGGCCTCTGCTTGGGGTGGGGAGGGAAACTCAACCCACCCCCTCTGAGGGGCCCTGGTGAAGACAGCCAGCCAGGTGCGGGGGCAAGAGAATTTCAACGTGAAATAAATATAATAAAGCTACACTGCAAGAATAAACATTCAAAATGGAAGCATTGCAGGAAGACAGATAGGTGGATTGAGGGGGGTAGGGGCAGGAGAGGGGAGGTGCCTGTAATATGGCTTGGGAAAAGACACTATATGAAATGTGAAGTAGCCCAAAGATATAAAGACCTTTGATACAGGACACAACTGAGGAGCCTAGAAAACCTGTGCATTCTATGAATTCCAGGCCATTGACTGGATTTCCTAGGAGGAAAGGCTCCAATATTGGGACAAAAAAAAAAAACTAAACTAAAACCCCAACAATTACAAGCTCTCTTCCTTGGTAATACCTAGCAAAATACTTGGGAGGAGTTTGGGAAAACTTTATAAAAACTAACTTGGCAGAGGCAGAGGTGTGCATTTGGAGATCACGTGCCTGAGATGTGTACTCTCATCACATTTCCCCAATCTGAGGTTGGCCACCTCTCTGCTCTGAGATGTGTAATTCATTTCTTTTACTTTATGGTGTGCATTCCTCTTCTTGGAAATTTTCTCACATATCTGCTTATTCAGCTCTCTACTCTGGAGAGGCCTGCATTCTCTTGAGTACGTATTGATACAGGGACACAGAGCCTTGTAATGGTTGATGATTCCCTGGTTCTTCAATAATTTCAAGAATGAAAATGTGGAAAATAATTACTATGACTCAAGATTTATAACATATAGGAGTTTATTGAAAAGGAAAAAAAGAGAAAGTACCTTTATAAGAGGAGCTCCAGAAAAACAAAGTCTTCAATGCCAGTGTGTAGGGTAGTATGGAAGTAAAGCAATTGCTTCTTGCTATGGTGAAGCTATGTGATCATGACTTAACAATTCTTGTCTGTTTTTTAGGGATTTGCCAGTTTATGATGCCTTGAGTTAACATTTGGAGAATGATTCTGACATCTGGTTAGTTTATAATCCAGTCCTGAATAAAAAGTTAATTGATCTTCAAGAATCTGCAGATTTTGTCTCTGTTCCAGAGACTCACAATTAAATTTCGAAAGAGTTTAACCAGATGAAAACTTTTCCAGTTACATGGGTCCAGACTGAGACCTCCAGGGCGATTGCAGGAGGGGGTCGGGCCAAGTTCCAACCTGCCAGAGCTCTGGAAGCAATACTCGCACCCTAACTGCCACCATGTCTACAGCCAGACTCCACTACCTCACCACTAAAAGAGAGATACCACTCCAAAGAGATGCCAAACTGCGGATTCAGGTACACTGGGTGTTTTTTAATTTATTTCTGAAAACTCTGGGGTGACCTCCCCCCACCTTCCTGTACTTCCAGAAGCCTCAACAGCCACAATTATTTCCCACCATTGCTGCTATAAAATAAGCTCACTGTCCAGTTAAATGTTCTGGATTTTATGGAAATCTTCAAACTCTACAATATTAACATCCCAATAGGAGCGCACTAGATTGGACAGGATGTAATGTAGAAGCCAACCAATCTCGACTTTCAAAAGCACTAACATAAAAGACTTACCTAGTAATAACAGCTTAATAAATTTTCAGACAAAAACTTGATGTCCCCATGGTGAGATACCATTTTACAAATTTTACTGAAGTATTTCTTAATAATTCCGTTACCCATTTAGTGATAACAAGAAATATAAAATAAATTATTGCAGGCTTGCTATGGGTCAGGCTTGAGGGACAGTTGGGGAAATGAAGACAATGGTGGAGGGAAGGTAACAGTGGTGATGGGATTGGTGCTGGAATATTGAATGCCTGTAACAAATCATCGTGAGCAACTTTGTAAATTATGGTGTTTAAATAAGTGTGTGTGTGTGTGTGTGTGTGTGTGTGAGGTGGTAGGGAGAGGCAGGTGTGTATGTGCAAGAATCTGCAGGTTCCACTGGTATACTATAGATAAAAATAGGATGTAACTTCTCAATAGCAATGGAATTTGAGATGGGGCAGTTAATATAGAATTTCTTCTGAAAATTAGTAAGGGAAGAAGTTTTTTGCTTTCTGCTGGTAACTGATAAGGAAAGTTTATCTGTTAGTAACTCTCTCTCCACACATATTTTCAAATACTCTTCCTCCACTATTTTTCTCCTTCCTGAAATTCTTTTCTGTGAGACCACAGAATAGAGAAGAAAGGACCTGGACAAAGGTTAGTATCTATTTTCTTTTCCTGAAAATTACAATTCGTCCAGTCTGAGCTCACAAATCCTTAATATTGGATAATGGGAACTTATTCCCACACCAAAAGATCAAGTTGGACTCAGGTGCTGTTTGATGACTGCCATGTGGAGATGGTGAAACACCAGATCTTCTTTGTGCAGATGCCCACAAAACAGATTTTTATCAGTTCTATCACCTCCTGTTCCCACCAAGGCCTTTTTCTGGGTGACTTAGGTGGCTTAAAAGAGGAGTAATAGACTCCCCTCTTGGATCTAGTATTTTCTCTTCTCATTCTACATAAGTTGACTTCAAGAGAAGCAATGAACTTACGTGCTAGTTTGCGTCTTTCTTCCTTTGTATGTGATGTGAAATATTATGGCTCCTGGGAACCTGAATAAAAAATGAATACTATATATAAATTGTAAACTCACCAATGGCTACTTTGGAGCCTAAATTTGAAATAATGCATCAAATACACTACTTTGCAGACTATTAAGGGCCCATATTAAAATAAGGAATCAGGACCTGGAGAGATAGTTCAAAGGATTGGGCACATTCTTTGCATGCAGGGTCCAGTTTGGTCTCTAGCTCCTCATGTTCCTCAAACACTGTCAGAAGTGGCTCCTTTGGGAAAAATTTTGTCATGAAATTTGCTTCTAAATAGATGGACAGGAAGAGTATCATTCTGTGTGAAATGAGTCAGAAGGAGAGAGACAGATATAGAATGACTGCACTCATTTGTGGGATATAAAAAAATAGTATCACTTGTATCCCGTGTTCATCAATTTGCTCAAGCGAGTGCGAGTAATGTCTCCATTCGTTCCTGTCATGTGCTAGTGTAGCCCAATAGCATCTGCTTGCTCCAGGAACACGAAGAGCCTCAAACTGTTTATTTGGGGTCTTGACAAAGAAGTCTGACCATCTCGTAGGTGGGTGGCCACGCCGTCTTTTGACATCCTGTGGAATCCAGTCGGTAACAGCTCTATTCCAGCTGTTGTCTCTAAATTGTATTACGTGTCCAACCCATCTGATTTTCAATGCCTTGGCAAACAAGAGACCATCCCTGATTCTTGATCATCGATGGAGGTCAGAACTCCAGATTCCTTCTCTTACTTGAGTGAAACATGATATTCCAAGCATAGCTCTTTCAATTCCTCTTTGGGATACCCAAATAGTGTTCTCATCTTGTTTTTGTAGGGCCCAGGTCTCTGAGGCGTATGTTAGTGCAGGAAGAACAGTGGAGTTGAAAAGATGTGCCTGAAGCTGAAGGTTCTTCGTCCTCTTGACTACTTCTTCGATGTTCTTGAAGGTAATCCACGCTGCTCTCTTCCTCTTGCGCAGTTCAGGTGCCGGGTATTTGTGATGTTGAGTTCTCGACCTAGGTACCCATAACTACTGCTGCATTTGGAGATGTTCATTCCATTGAAGGCAAAAGGAACATCAGGAATTAGTCTGTTTCTCATGAACATTGTCTTCATGAGATTCAGCTTCAGTCTGACCTTTCCACACTCATGGTCAAAGTTGGCCAGCATTCGTGTCACTTGGCTGATATTTGGTGTTATTAGAACAATGTCATCAGCGAAGCAGAAGTGGTGTAGTTGCCAACTGTCTATCTTCACTCCCATTCTTCCCATTCCAGTCATTGCATGATGTTCTCGAGGGTGGCACAGAAGAATTTCAGTGAAATGGTGTCGCCCTGCCGAACCCCTCTCTTTATGTTGATGATCACTTCTTTGTAGATGGTGAAATCCTGGTGGTGTATCCGTAATACAGCTCATGGAGGATCCAGATGTATGGAGTTTGAGCGTCCTGTTTGGCTAGGGCTTAGATAACCTCTTCAGTCTCAACAGAATCATAAAAAATAGTATGAGACTAATATTCAAGGCCAGAAAAAAGCAAGCTAGGAGGACTGGTCAAGGGTTGGAAGCTTGCCATAAGTGTGTGTGGGACAAAGGGCAGTTAGAATAGAGAATGGATCAGGATGATAATAACAGTAAGAAATGATCACTCTGGACAAGAACTGTGTTTTGAAAGCAGGTAAAGGGATATATGTGATAACCTTAAGTATCTGTATAGTAAACCATTATGACCAAAAGGAGGGAGGAGAGAGAGAGAGATAGAGACAGAGACAGAGATAGACAGAGATAGACAGACAGAGACAGAGAGACACAGAGAAACAGAGACAGAGACAGAGGCAGAGAAACAGAGAGACAGAGAGAAATGCCTGAATAGAGGCAGGTGCAGGAGGAAGGGAAACTGGGGACTTTGGTGGTGGAAAATGTACACTGGAGAAGGGAGGAGTGTTGGAACATTATATGACTGAAACCCTATTACAAACAACTGTGTAACTGTGTAACTCACTATGATTCAATTAAATAAGTTTTTAAATAAGTGATTCCTTAGCACCAAGCCATGAGTAGTGTTTGACCAAGACTAGATGTGGGCTTTGCAAACAAACAAAAAAGCAAACAAAAAATTCATCACAAAACAACGCAAGAGATTTGCCAAAATTAATAGAGTAAAGTGGGATAGGATTGAGAAATATCTACAAGGCAGAAACCCCAGACAACTCTATACTATTTTCTCTTCCTTTTTTAGTAATAGAATCACTCCTGATAGTTTAGGGGAAGGGTAGTTACATATTAGAATGTAGGTGAGGCAATTAAGTTTAAGCCAATCGGTCACTGTCACTGTTATCCCATTGTGGCATGTAGAAATGTGCATCATTTCCTTACTGAGCACCTGCTCATTTTGATTTTTCTCTTCCCCCTTATTTGCTCATTGAGAAGTTGTGACAACTGTAGCAACTTTGAAAGCCATGTGTCATTAATGGTAGAATTACCCTGTGAGATCTGACTTTCAGAAAGTGATGAACTTCACCAACCTTATAAGCCATGGTTTTTGGGAATCTTTTGTTATAGTCATGAACACAGAAAATGACAGTGAGGGTCTATATAACAATAACTAAACTTATGCTAAGCAGTCGCAGTGTGATTTAGGCCATAGACACTGCAAGTTTTTAAAATTTTTTAATTTTTAGTTGAGGTTGATAACTTTTTTCTTTTTACTTTATGAGTCACACCTGGCTGTGTAGGGTTTACTCCTTGCTCTGTGCTCAGAGATCACTCCTGGTGGGCTCAAGGGTGTCGGGGAACTAACCCAGTCAGCTGTATTCAGGATCAGTGCCCTGCCCTGCCCACTGTACCATCTTTCTGGCTCTGAATTGCATGCTTTTTCTTAAAAAAGACAAAAACAAAACAAAATAAAACTATAGCTGTTGTGGGCACTGTAGGTGATTACACAGAATCAAAGGTTCTTTAAAAAAAAAGAGAGAGAGAAAAAAAAGAAAAAAAGCACACATGCATGAGTCCCCAAATTTGATATCCAGAACTCCCCCCCATAAAAATAAAATTTTAAAAAGGGATGTATCCAGTTGAAGGTTTTTATAGTGCTTTGTTGAGAATTCCTTGTCTCAATCATAGAATGACAAGAATTTGCTCTTAACATGGGAATACAAGTATATTCTTTATGAAGATGTAACTCATCTGTAAAATTCTTTAAATCTACCCTTACATTAAGCCTATTCAAGAATCTTAAGGATTACTATCAATAGTATAAGCTTTTACATAAATAAACTGAAATCTTGACCAGTGTCACTTAGTAAAGGCTGAAACTTAAATCCAATCCAGATTCTGCCAATTGTTTCTTTCACTAAAAAAAAAAAAAAAAATGGGCACGCCCTCGGCCCAGATAAATCTGGAGCCGCTGAGCGCGAATTGGACCCTCTGCGCCTAAAGACTTTGAATTCAGAGACTTCTTACAGCAATGCACTGGGACTGTGAGCTGGGCTTTGTAATTTCTGGCAGAATTTTCCCTGGACTTTATACAGAAATCCAAAACCGCGTGGACGCTGCTGCGTCCGCGTGACTTAACATTTATAATTGTCAGCAATGTGAAATGGTTCCACTTGAACAGGTCTGACTTGGGGGGGAAACTCCAAATAACAACAGTAAGTTGTTGTTGAAATATTGAAGGTTTTTAATGTAGCAGCCACCTCTGGACTGTGAACTGAGCAAAAGCCCCGTGCTGGCCGACGCGGCGTGGCATACACCATACTATGAGGCTCAGGAAGGGGGATGAGGGGGAAAAAGAAAAAAAAAAAGGGAAAAGGAAAAAGGAAAAAAAAAGAGAGAGAGAGTTAAAAGAGAGAGAGAGAGTTATGTACTTGTAGCAGTGGGGTACATATCTCTTCATTTCTGGCAGTGAAAAACTAATTATCAAATGTAGTAGGTCTGTCTCTCTTGGTTGGAAACTCCAACAACTATAGTGAGTTTTGTGTTGAATTATGGAATGTAATCAAGGTAAAGAAAAAATGAAGTGAAATTCATTAGTTATACAGTAGGGGGAAGGGGGTGGGGGCGGGGGGTATACTGGGGTTTCTGGTGGTGGAATATGGGCACTGGTGAAGGGATGGGTGTTTGAATAATGTATAACTGACATATAAACCTGAGAACTTTGTAACTTTCCACATGGTGATTTAATAAAAAGTTTTTAAAAAAATGGGGTGGAGGGGGGTCCCACACCTGGTGATGCTCAGAGGTTACAATTCCTGGTTCTGCACTCAGAAATTATTCCTAGAGGTGCTTGGGTGACCATATGGAATGCTGGGGTTAGAAAATGGGTTGGCAGAGTTGCAAGGCAAATGCCCTCCCCACTGTACTCTCTGGCTCTTATTTTCAAACTTTTCAATAGAAACTTGTATCCTTGATATTTAGTCACAATTTTTCTTTTTGTTGGTTTTATTCTTTTCATCTTCTGCATTTCTGGAACTGTGAGTTACCATGGATGGTCTCGGTCGACATGATGAATTCAGACAGTCTCTCACCCTGATCGTTCCATTCTAGGCCATGTGTCTCAATGTGGAGCTCTTCAGGTGACCTTCTAGGACCTATCTTGGCATTAAAATCACCAACAACGATCTTGTAGAAGGTGTGGTCTTCTTTATAGAACTTCTCCAGTTCCATGTAGAACCTTGCAATTTCTTCTTCATGGTAGTTGGAAGTTGGTGCGTAGATGATGAAGATAGAAACTGCAGGCAGTGAGCTACATCTATTCAAGCATAATCATCCAATTCAGGTTGTTAGACATTCGAATGAATTGATGCTCATGGCCAAGTTCGTGTTGACAAGGACACCACCGCCACCAACGCCTCTGTTGTCGCATGTTCCGAGGAACAATTCTTCTCCAGTGTCAAAAATGGCGTAATGTGATTGATGTCTCCTCGTTTTGGTCAGACCAATGATGTTGTACTTGATCTTCTGTGCTTGCACCATCAGGTCCTCGATGTATGCTTCTGATGGCAGCGTATGTGCATTGAAAGTACAGACAATCATTTTAGTCTTTCTTCGTTTTGGCAGTCTAGTTCGTCTCCGGATTTTATCAGCCTCTCTTTTCTCATCTTTCTTAACACTGCCATATTGGGGGTTCTTTCGGTGACAGGTGGATGAGGCCAATTGTTGTTACCGTTGTTGGCATATCATATATGCCATGGGTAGCTTGCTAGGCTCTGCCGTGCAAGCGGAATACTCTTGGTAGCTTGCCAGGCTCTCTGAGAGGGATGGAGGCTTATAGGGTGGCCTCCAATCACCCTTAGAGTTGTTACCATGGTTCACATCAAATTTGAACCCTATCAAATATGGTGTGGGAACAATAGGTATTAAGTGTTTTATGGTGTGTCGCGCAAAGCGCCCGCTGGTCCGGAGAACAGTCTGGAGCGTGGCGGTGGCTGGGTAGTGGATGTAGTGGGGGTTGGCCAGTGAGGTACTCATCTGGCTTGGGTAGGGTGGGACATCTGGGTTGGACCCCTCCCTCAGATGCCGGAGGTTGGAGGAGGCAGACAGAGGATCTTGTTTCCAGGTCTCGTTGAACCTAGAGCTCAAGGTTGCAAAGTTCTGCATACCTGGCTTTGTGGGCCTTCACTCCTGCGTGAGGTTCGGCCCAAGTGTCCAGCGAGCAGCCTGGAGCGTGGCAGTGGCATGGAAACTCACAGTTCCAGAAGATCCAATCTAAACGTTGGACATGGGAGTCTCCCGGTGGACAGTTCCACAATGAAATTGACCACATAATTTTCAATCGAAGGTTTTGCCTGACCGATGTCACTGTTGTCCCAAAATTCCAAAGGGGATCGGACCACTGTTTTCTTCATGCGATATTCTACTTCACAGAGTGGGAGAAAAGTCTGCAAAATTTAAGTCTAAGAAGGCAACTCCCAGAATGACCACCAACTGGGAGCTCGTTGGCACTATTGCAGCAACATGGGAAGATGCTGTCCTTGACAACATTGATGAGGAATATGATTGACTGGCTCAGCACCTCCATGTCTGTGTGAAGAATGCTGAGAGTGAGAAAGCCACAAACAGATGCCTATCTTCGGAAACTCTTGAGCTCATTTGTCAATGTGGTTTGGCGCGAGCCTCAGGCAACCACAAGCTAACGTCCAAGCTGACAAAGCTGTGCAGAGATTCGATAAAGGAAGACCTCAAAGAGAGAAGAGCAACAGTGTTGGCCAGTGCAGCAGAAGCCAGGAAAAGTATTCGCAATGCTCGCCTGTCCTTCGCCAACTACAAGATCAAGATGACTGCCCTCCGAAGTCCCGATGGATCTATCACATCCTTGAGAAAGGCAATGGAGAGGATTCTTCATGACTTCTACTCGGATCTCTTTGACAGCCGTGTCTACCTGACCACATACCAAATTCCGAAAGATGGATATGTCGTTCCCAACATTCTCCCTTCTGAAATCTGACATGCCATTTCATTGGTAAAGACTCGAACAGCACCTGGTTGGGACAAGTCAGACCCGAACACCTGAAGAATATGCCGCCAGTACTCATCAATACACTGGCTCGACTCTTCACACGCTACCTGTCTGAATGCAAAGTTCTGTCCCAGTGGAAAACCAGTAGGACCGTTCTGTTGTACAAGAAGGGAGATAACCACGACATCAGCAACTATTGCCCAATCTGCCTGTTGTCTGTCATCTACAAGTTGTTCACTCGTGTCATCCTGAATAGAATAGGCAGAACACTAGATGAAGGACAACCATGCGAGCAAGCCAGGTTCTGAAGAGGATTCAGCATGATAGACCATATCCACACAGTGACCAAACTCATTGAAGTTTCGCGAGAGTTCAAGATGCCGCTCTGTCTAACGTTCATCGACTTAAAGAAGGCCTTCGATTCTGTTGAGACTGAGGCGGTCATCGAAGCCTTGGTCAAACAAGGTGTTCAAACTCAGTATATCAAAATTCCCTTTGAGCTGTATTGTGGATTCACCACCAGGATCTCACCATTCTACAAGGAAGTGATTATTGATGTAAAGAGAGGGGTGCGGCAGGGTGATACCATTTTACCGAAACTCTTCAGTGCCACCCTCGAGAACATCATGGGACGACTGGAATGGAAAGTAATGGAAGTGAAGATAGACAGTTGGCAATTCCACCTCCGCTTCACTGATGACATCATTCTCATAACACCAAACATTAGCCAAGCAGCAGAAATGCTGGCCAACTTCAACCACAACTGTGGGAGGTCAAATTGAAGCTAATCTCAACAAGACAATGTTCATGAAAGACAAACTGGTCCCTGAAGCTCCATTTGCTCTCAATGGAACGAACATCTCCAAATGCAGCAGCTATGTGTACCTGGGTCGAGAAATCAACATGAGGAACAACTTGGTGCCAGAACTGTGCAGGAGGAAGAGAGCAGCGTGGAATGCATTCAAGAGCATTGAAGAAGTGGTTAAAAGAACGAAGAACCTCCGACTCCAGGCACATCTTTTTCGAATCCACCTTTCTTCCTGCACTAACATATGCCTCAGAAACCTGGGCCCTACGCAAACAGAGAATGCTATTAGGCTATCCCAAAGAGGAATCGAAAGAGCTATGCTGGGAATATCATGTCTCACTCAAGTGAGGGAAGGAATCCGGAGTTCTGACCTCCATTGATGGTCAAGAATCAGGGACACTGTCTCGTTTGCCAATGCATCAAAAATCAGATGGGCTAGTCATGTAATGCGATTCAGAGATGACTGCTGGACTAGAGCTGTTACCAACTGGATTCCATGGAATGTCAGAAGACCTCGTGGCCGCCCACCAACTAGATGGTCAGATTTCTTCGTCAAATCCCTGAATGAATGATTTGAGGTTCTTCCTGTTCCTAAAGCAAGCAGATATCTGCTCTAGCACGAGACAGGGACAAACGGAGACGTTACTGGCACCCGCTCAAGCAAATCAAAGATCAACGGGACTAAAGTGATACAAGCGATCTTCTGCATTTAGCTAGTATTCATCTGTAGCTTTTCTCCTTTTTTCCTGTTCTGTGTTTGTTATATTTTTAATTATTTGTTTAGGTTTGAGGTGCCGTTAGGAATTCTCTTTTGAACATACAGAAAAGAATGATTAGAAACAGAAAACACTACCAATTTTTAGAAGCACTTTTACCACTGACATGTATGTGCATAAGTTCCATTTTCTTTATAAAAAATAGAATCCCTTCGAGGGCGGGGAAGTACCGGTCTCCGCCCACATCGGACACTTAAAGAGAGTGCAGCCACGTGGGCTTTCCCATTTCTCCACGCCCGCACCCCCAGAATGACTGACGAAGAGGATGGAGCTGCTTGGGACACCGGCAGCCCACCAGCAACCTGCAGTATGTGACTTGAGAGTTTCCGCCAGGTCCCCCGTGCGGAAATCTCTCTCTCTCTCTCTCCTTCAACTTTTTCCCTGGACTTTAGACAGAAACCCAGAACCGCGCGGCCGCAGCGACCTAATGTCATCTTAGTATCAGCAGTATGTAATGGTTCCTTCTTAATGGGTCGGACTTTTGTGGGTGATCCTAACAAGAATAGTAAGTATTTTGTTGAAATATTGAAGGCAATCAAAATGGTAGCCATCTCTCTAGACTGAACTAAGCTATATCCCCACGCCGGCTGAGAAGAAATATCCTTCTTTCTCGGGAAGAAACGCGGCGTGGTGTCAAACATAGTGTGATGTCCATTAAGCAAACAGACCTGGTGGCGTGGGAATGGGAAATAAGGTGAAAAATTAGGTACATGGACCAGCGGGACGCTGGTGGTATCTCGAGCCGGAGCCGATATCAGCGCAAGAGCTTTGGTTCCAGAAACTGCTTCCAGACACTCTACTAGACTATCAACTAAGCCAGAGCCCCACGCCGGCTGATGACGGGAAATAACTCCTCTTCGGTTTTTTTTCCCTTTGTCAGACAGCGTGGCGATTACTAAACAGGCGTGAACTTGGTGGCGTGGGGCAAGGGGGAAAAAGAAAAGTTATGTAACAAACAGGAGGACTTAATATCTCTATATGCTTAGTAATGGAGAATTATCAAATGCCTCATTGGCAATAGGACTGTCTTTCTTTTTGGGGGGAAACCCCAGCAACAGTAGTGAGTTGTGTGTTGAAACATGGAATGTAATCGAGATAAGCGCAAATGAAGTGAAACTTATCACGTACAAGGGTGGGGACTAGGGAGGTGGGAGGGGGCGGCAGATATACTGGGGGGGTTGGGGATGGAAGATGGGCACTGGTGAAGGGAGGGGTGTTTGAATATTGTATAACTGACATAATCCTGAGAACTTTGTAACCCTCCACTTGGTGATTCAATAAAAAAAAAAAAATAGAATCCCTCCCCCCTCCCCCTCTCCCCCGTCCCTCACTTCCTGTTTTTGAGTGACACATGCTAGTGCTCAGGGCTTACTTCTCCTCCCAAATACAAACTTTATTTAAATATTGTGGTTTACAAAGCTGTTCATGGTGGCTTGTTATGGGAATTCAGTCTTCCAGTACCAATCCCACCACCACTGTCACTTCCCTTCACCATTGTCTCCATTTCCCAAGCACCTCTAAAGCCTGTCCCTGTAGTATAATAGGCCCACAATAACTTATTTTATATTGCTTGTTGCTCTGCCGTTTCCTTAATGCTTGAGGCTCTGCTATGAGGTAGAGGAACCCAGGAATGTGGGACCCGAGGCTGACATCTCGAAGACTGCTCGAATCAGGACTGAGCCTCCTCCACCCTGACCTCTCATTTTCCAGTAGCTTGGCAGTCCCACCCACAAACTGCCCCCAGAACCATGTAATCCCATCAACAGCCAAGATCCAGAGACTACAAAAAAAGCCCCCAAACCTCTTATAGTCTAGCCCACTGATGTGCCTAAAGCAGCACACATGTGTTTGGTTTTAACATATTTGCTTGTATTCTCTGATATACATTCTTTGTTCCTCTCAGAAAGCCTGGCAAGCTACCAAGAATATCCTGCCTGCATGGAAGAACCAGACAAGCTCCCTTTGGCGTATTCGATATGCCAAGAACAGTAACAAGTCTCATAATGGAGACTTTACTGGTGCCTGCTCGAGCAAATCCATGAGCAATGGGATGACAGTGACAGTGACAGTGATTTTTAATTGAATCACCATGAGAACAGTTACAAAGCTTTCAGGTTTAAGTCTCGGTCATACAATGATCAAACACTAATCCCTTCACCAGTGCACATGTCTCACCACCAAGAACCCCAGTATACCTCCTACCCCACCCCTCCCCCTGCCTGTGTGGCAGATGATTTCCACTTTACTCTCTCTCTACTTTGATTACACTCAATTTTTCAACAGAAGACCCATCATTATTATTTGGAATTTTCCACCCAACAATCAGATCTGCCAAAAAGGCATCATTAGATAATTTGTTTTCTATTGCTAATAATGAAGGGCACATAATGTCACACGGCCACTATTGTGTCATGTGATTTTGGATTTCTGGTGTTTAAGTAATTAAGTTCGGAAGGATTTCTGCCAAAAGCTGCTGGGTTCCGAGATTGGTTTGTGTGCCTCTGGGATCATGGCCATTCAGGAGGGTCCTCCATTCCACAGAAACAGTACTGGAAAAAAACAATAGCTGCTCTGATAATCAAAGCCAATCAACACTTTTCCAGACTTCTGCAACTTAACTTTTTGTTTATTGGCTTGATTTAAAATTTTTGGAATAAGACTTACTCTCTGCACATATTCCCAATCCTCTATTTTATATTATTGTTACACATGAACCTCTCCTAAGACTGTGCTATTACTTAGGAAGTTAGTATTATATAAAGCCTAAAAACTAGATTCTGGAGTCAGATATCTTGGGCTCAAATCCTAGCTGTTCTAATGAATCAACTACTGAATTTTTGGTTGTCTTAGTATTGTCGTCTGAGATATGGGGATATAGAATTATCTCATAGTGCTGTTCTATATTGGTTAGAGTTGGTTTAATGGACTGGACCACATACTTTGTATTCAGGAATCCCAGGTTTCGTCTCTGATATGGCATGGTTCCCTGAACACTGCTGGGTGCTATCCCAAAGCACTGAAACATGAGTACCTGAGCATTGCAGAGTGTCACCCTCAAACCAAACCAAACCAAACTAAAAAGTGTTAAATTGTGTAATACACATAAATTGTTTAATATACTAAGACTAGTACCTGGAACAAATAATAATTGTTTTTCAAGGGATATTTTGGAAGAGAGGAAGAGCGAGAGTGAGAGCAAGAGAGAGAGAGAGAGAGAGAGAGAGTTTGGTTAAGAGCATTTTGTTCTGTTTGAATTCTTGAAGATCCACACCCAAGATACATAGGAAAGATAACTCAAACATATTTACTTTTTATAATTTTGAAATTCCGAAGTTGGGTGACTTTGCTACATTTTTATAATTCTCCCCTTTGAACAGTTGCTCTTAAGCAAACTGCGGAGCTCCCATTACAGGTCATACAGGTCCTTCAAGCTTGGCTGTAATGCTTGGTCATATTTCCCCAGAATTCTCTGTCATTTTCAGGTTTGAAATTTAAATTCACTATACTAAATTTAACCTTAAATCTAAATAGTAGAATAAAATTATCAACATGGAGTCCCTAACCTTCTTCCTTAATGAAAAGAACAGGGGAGGTATTTACCATAATTCTCTCTCTCTCTCTCTCTCCCTCTCTCTCTCCATCTCTCTCTCAAATACACACACATATAAATTTGTATTGGGTGCTATAGAAGACAAATGGTACAGGTCTAGGAACAGACAGGTATTAGTGGTAGTGATGGTAGCAGTTATAATATCATATGCCAGCAGCTCCAAAATTATGTTTTTTTCTCCTGCCCAGGTAGGGTATTCCCAGATGAATTAGGAATCATTCTAGAGTATTTATATCATGAACTACTGTGGTATGTGAAGGAAGAGTTAGGGGAGAAGAGGTAATTATAAATGAAGAATTTTAACAAAGTTTTGCTTTGGACAAACATAAAAGCAAGTGAGGAGCTAGAGATATTTTTGAAATGACATTTGATTAATGCAATAGGTTCCTCATTGTACTGGACTCATAGATGTTATATGAGCCAGTAATTTTTGGTTGGAGCGATAGCACAGCGGTTAAGCATTCGCCTTTCAAGCGAATGACCTGAGTTTGATTCCTCCGCCCCTCTCGGAAACCCTGGCAAGCTACCGAGAGTATCGAGCCCGTGAAGCAGAGCCTATGCCAAAAACAGTAACAATAAGTCTCTCAATGAGAGATGTTACTGGTGCCCACTCAAACAAATCGATGAGCAATGGGGATGACAGGTGATTCTGAAAACATCATATTAATCTTTTTGTTCTACACTAAACTGTAGTCCTCTTTTAATTCTCAAGATCTCCTCTTTGCTTTCAGTATGGCTGCCAATAATCTTCCCAATTAATTATCGACACTATCCAGGTATTTGCATATTTTCCATGATGTAAGAGTATAAAGGATCTTTATATCCCCTTTTATACTTCCCACAAAAAGCATGCCATCCATTATTTTATTTCATTTAAAAATTTTGGAGCAATAGCACAGCAGTTTGGGCGTTTGCCTTGCACACAGCTGACTCAGGTTTGATTCCCCCGTCCCTTTTGGAGAGCCTGGCAAGCTACCAAGAGTATCTGACTCGCACAGCAGAGCCTGGCAAGCTGCCTGTGGCATATTCTATATGCTAAAAACAATAACAAGTCTCACAATGGAGACGTTACTGGTGCCAACTCGAGCAAATCGATGAGCAACAGGATGACAGTGCTATAGTGCACAGTATAAGGTAGTTCACAATATTTGATTACATTTAATATTCAAACACCAATCCCACCACATTATACCTTCCCACCACCAGCCCCAACCCCTGTCCCAAAATAGAACTGAAATAATATATTTTGTATTGTTTGTTATGAAAAAACTGCTGAAAATGCTACAAAAAAGGTATTCATAGAGGAATTAGTGTAAAGATTGTTCTACTTTGGCAGGGGCCATTAAGACCTTCTTTAAGATATCATTAACATGTTAAAAAGTTGAGCATTGTGAACTTTTTTATATATATATCTGTATATATATCTATGTATATTATATATTTTTCCCTTTATAATTGGTTGCCTGCCATTTGAACTCCATCAACTGTGATGTGGTACTCTTGGAGAATGACTAGGGAGTGTCTCATGATGTGTTGCGCGGCCATGAATAGGTTCACTTGTGTGTGAGGCTAGGCCTGAGCATGTGGGGGAGCGGCCTTGACATTGGCAGTGGTTGGGTTCTGGAGGTTTTCAGCTGCCGTGACTGGGTCCCTTAGAGACAAGAGGGCTCTCACCCCCCCTCCACTGGGTGCCCCGAGTGAAAAACCTTGCTCGGAGTCTGATGGCATGGCTATGGTGAGCGTCTCATGTTGCTCCCTTCCGGGAGAGAAGAACATGTGATCTGGGTGGTGGCCAGTGATGAGATTCCATTATTTTATTAATATGTCTTTTAAGTCTATTTCAAAATTATTGTGTTTTTTTCTTTAGAAGCCATTTCCAGTTATGCTTGTGGGGTGCCAGGGGACACTCCTGAAGACACTGAGTGTGGCCAAGCAGGCCAAACTGCTCAGATCTTGTGTCTCTTACTGCATTCCTCTGGGCCCAGGGTTTATAGGAGACCACTAGGGCCATATCCTGCAGAGATGACTACAGGACATTTGATGCTAGGCATTAACTGAGAGCCAAAGATATTTTCTCCTGATTGTATTTTTATGATTATTAAATATATTCATCCTTAAATTCTTCCACAAGTGCTCTTTTCTACCTATTGACATTGGTACATTTTATTTCTTCATGCCCAAAGTTCTTACAAGGTTATCCTTTTGTTGACTATATTTCTCTTTTCTTTGTTTTTCATTTGTTTGTTTTTGTGGAGGACTATACCCAGCTGTGCTCAGGGCTTGCTCCTGGCTCTATGCTCAGGGCTTACTCAGGGCACTATATTGGGTAGTGAGGATTGAACCTGGGTAGGCCACACACAAGGCAAATGTACTGCTCACTGTACTATCTCTCAGGTCACAAGTATCCTCCTCATTTGCAGAATTTATTTTAAATTTTTAAATTTTGGTCTTTACCTGGTGATGGTGTTGGTATTGGCAATGCATTCAGTAATCAATCTTGGCAGTTCTTGAAATGCCATATGTGAAGCTGGAGATTGAACCTGGATGGCCACATGCAAGCTAAGTGCCTTACCCACTGTGCTATCACTCCTGCCCTTGCATCACATTTTGATTCTTAATTTCATTAAGACATTTCTAATGGAAATGAATTTACAGCATTTTTGTTTTTCAACTCTTACCTTTACTCAGAGCAGACTGTTTAGTGTTTGCTATCAGTGTACTAGTTAATGTGATTTCTCTGACAAAGTTGACAGTGGTAATTACTCAACGGGCATGCAGCATTCATGTCTAGAAAAGCAATCAGAAAAAAAGGGCACATGAATCTTCAGTGTTCTTTTGAAGTTATGAACATGAGGCAAAATCTTGGCTTTAAAATCACATCAATATAGATGATAAAAAAGACAAAAATAATAAATGTTTTCATTTCTTTTATTAAAAATATCACCAGTATACCACGAACAGGGTAGGGAAAATCATACCATAACTTGTTTCTTGATGTCTGAGATATATGGAAGGCTAGACTAGATATTTCTATTAGGAAGTTTTCTCTTAGGGAGTCTACACACCACTGAGGGTACACAAGACAACAGAACCATCATGGAGTCACTTTTGCTAAGTGTTACATCACCATGCTTAGACAAAATTGCATTTTCATCTCTCTCAGAATGCAATATTAAGTTTGTCAACCAGAAGTCCCTGATCAGCACTCATTAGGTTATATGCCTGAGAGATATCTGTCATCATGGACAAAAAAAATTCATATGCTGTCACTTTTTTTGGTCTAATATAACTTCTTGTACATGGAGCCTTCTGTTTATACAATTCTTTTATTTTGTACAGCTCCATGGAGCTCCTTTTTGTCTGGAAGATCTGCCTGATTCATGAATTATTGAATAAAGTCAATAAGATTTTTAAAATTTACTGGCAAGCTCCCCATGGCATATTCAATATGCCAAAAGCAGTAACAACAAGTCTCACTAACAATGGAGAAATTACTGGTGCCCGCTCAAGCAAATCGATGAACAATGGGATGACAGTGCTACAGTGCTACTGGGTTGTTTTTTAATGTTTTTTAATGATGAGAATAAATGCTATAGTAGAAACACGCAGGGAGCTTAACACTGTGCTGCTCTTGGCGGGCTAAAGCAAGGTTTCTAATCAGAAAAACTTTAGGCCCAAATTTGAAGTGTGTGGTGGACTTTTTGGTGGACTATGAATCATCACAGTGGCAAAAGGGTTAGACATTTAGGGGTCCATCCTGAGGTAGGAGTTATTGGGACTCTGAATCAAATTCTGGTGGAAAGGGGCTTCCATTTGAGAGAAGTGGGATACCTTGTGCAGGAGATAGCCCCTGTGCTATGGGAGCGGGGGTGGGGGGGTGGGAATCTTCTTTTCCAAGATGTCCCTTGCCCACCCTCTCCAACTTCACACATATGCTTAGTCACAGCAATGAAAATCCCTCTAATTAAGGATTCACTTATGTTAACAAGAATCTTTTTTAAGATGCAATTACCTCAGGATGGCAATTGCTAATTCACAAGTTCATGCAAATTTTCTTAATCAGATTGCTTTTCTCCTTAATACCTAGATGAGTCTCTGGAAGAAGTGTGTGTGTGTGTGTGTGGTGGGGAAATGCTGGAATTTGATGATGGTGTTGGGGGAGTGGAAATGGGTGGAGGACAGACAGAAGGAGGAAAAGTAATTAAAAACATGTTTCTCCAATGATCAGAATGCATCCTGCAGTTCAGTGCAGTGCTTAAGAATGCTTAAGCAGCCGGCTGTTCTTGCCATTCAGTGACAATGAGATGCTTCACTCCCAGTTACGTCACCAATGGGAAGAATGTGCTTAGAGAGCTTCACTGGGGTGGTTCGTGTAGATAAATTAATGCAGCAATTGAACGACTGATATGGGAAATGACCAGTAAATATTATCTGTATCACAGTGTCACTGTCATCCCGTTGTTCATCAATTTACTTGAGCAGCCACCAGTAATGTCTCTATTCCTCCCAACCCTGAGATTTTAGCAGCCTCTCCTTACTCGTCTTTCCCAATGATTGGAGGCTCTTTCAGGATCAGGGGAATGAGACCTATTGTTACTGTTTTTGGCATATCAAATATGCCACAAGTAGCTTGTCAGGCTCTGCCTGTGTGGGTGGGATACTCGAAGTAGCTTGCCGGGCTCTCTGGCAAGAGAGGTATCTATCTATCTATCTATCTATCTATCTATCTATCTATCTATCTATCTATCTATCTATCTATCTATCTAATCTATCTATCTATAGACATATCTATAGATAGATATATAGATATATAGATATATCTGTTACTATATTTGGGATGGGCTGGAGCCATAGTGCAGTGGGTAGGGTGTTCGCTTTGCATGCAGCTAACCTGGGTTTGATTCCTCCGCCCCTCTTGGTGAGAGAGTATCTTGCTCACATGGCAGAGCCTGGCAAGCTACCTGTGGCATATTCAATATGTCAAAAACAGTAACAACAAGTCTCACAATGGACATGTTACTGGTGGCCGCTCAAGTAAATCGATGAGCAATGGGATGACAGTGACAGTGATGGTGACTGTATTTGGGATATGAATACACCACGGAGAGCTTGACAGTCTCTCCTGTGCAGGCAATAAACTCTCGGTGCTTGTCAGTTTCTCCAAGACGAAAACTAGGCTATCATATATCTCGGCAGTTGAAGACCTCTGGAACCCAGACACAGCCATGCTCAAGGCCATTCTCCACACGTTCTGATGAGCCTCACGCACAAAGGAACTGGCAAAGAAACACAGGTGTGCAGGACCAGGGCCAAGATCGCCAAGCCTGCTGGAAGCTTGGATCGGGACCAGGCCTCTTCCACCCAGATTCCCCATTTTCTAGTAGCTAGGCGGTCACACCCAGAAACTGCCCCTTGGCGCCATGTAATCCCATCAACGGCCAACATCCACAGACTATAAAACCAAGCTCCCAGAAGGTATTGGTATAGAGCTTCCATCCAGATTCCCCATTTTCCAGTAGGTAGGCAGTAACACCCAGATATCATCTATTTTGAATAATTTGGAAAATATACAGAAAGCAAAAAATGTTGCCTCAAGTTCCAAGAAATAGGTCTCCCAAGGAGCTCCTTAGTGACTGCTGCTCTCTCCCTCATCATCTGATATAGCTGACTTGAGGAAGTAGGGAGCATGAACAGCCCATGCAAGGCAAGTCCTTTACTTCCTATATTATCTCTCTGGCCCCATACTTTCTTTCTTTACAGCAAACTCTTCTTTCTCCTGCTTCATATTTCCAAATAACACTATTTCATTTCACTATCTTCTCTGGAAACTCTTTTCTGCAAGAATAAGAGCCTGAAATTAGATGCAAATTGGGACTGACTTCTCTTACCTGTCCTATCATCTGGGTGACATTTGGTTAAGTCACACTCACTAATCTCCCAGTATGTTCTAAAGAACAGGCTTTGGCCTTGGCATGATTATCAAACACTGAGTTCATATCACTGTGGAGGGCAGTTTATGTACATTTGTTCTAATTCTACTCTTTCACTTTGGAAACTCAGTTATAGAGCTAATGGTAAAGAGGGAGAACACAAGAGTAAAGAGAGAAGAAGAGCAACAGGTTACACATTTCCTTGGTGTGTAAACCAAAGGTCTGGCAGAGTGAAATCAAAGCCAAATTTATGGTGAAAATCCCACCCAATTTTACGTCCCTCTGGGACGTTACAACCTTGTTACAACCAGGAGAGCAAATACAAGTCAGTTTGAGTCGACCATTAAGCAAACTCTAGCTTATTCTATCACTATCACTATATCACTGTCATCCCGTTGCTCATCGATTTGCTCAAGCGGGCACCAGTAATGTCTCCATTGTGATACTTTTTGTTACTGTTTTTGGCATATCAAATATGCCATGGGTAGCTTGCCAGGCTCTTCCTTGTGGGTGGGATACTCTCGGTAGCTTGCTGGGCTCTCCGAGAGAGATGGAGGAATCTAACCCGGGTTCAGCCGCGTGCAAGGAAAACGCTCTCCCTCCTGTGCTATCGCTCCAGACTGCCATGGTGACCGGGGGTGTTATTTTGATATGTTAATGAATTGTATGGACCATAGAATCAGCTTGGATTGGATTGGAACTAATTCTATGGTTTATATAATTCATTAACATATCAAAATCACACCCCTGAGCATTATAATGGCAGTCTATAATTATCTTGACAAGCCCTGAACATGGTCAAACCATGGGTATCTCCACTTAGTTGAGGGAGGAGATGGGAGGAGGGAACAGGAAAGTTGAATGTTCTAGAACCTTAAAAAGAGGCAGAACAATGTTGCTATGCTTCTCGCCCCCTTTCCACCCCCCACCCCTCTGCCCCCCACCCCAGAGCTCCACACTCTGCACTTCGGGAACATCTTTTCTCTTGAACACTTCAAGTCCAGCTGGGGGCTGGTTTCCTTCACTGGCCTCCTCTACCTTTTAAGTAAATGCTTGCTTTAAATATTTTATGCTTTCTGTGAAATTCCTCTAGGGTTAACACATGAATCAGCAGGCACACTGCACATTCCCGTGCCCTACTCACACTTTATTGAAGCTTGGAAATGGGACTTGTTGGATTTCCTATACAACCTTAACAATTCAGGAGTAGAAAACTCTTTATATAATATTATATTTTATACCCTTCACAGTTTTACATTTTTTATTTGCTCCTCATAAATCCCTATGAGGTGTGCAGGGCACAGCAATGCTAAAAAAATCAAACCTATACTGAGAATGGTTTGCCCAAATGTCATGGCTATCCAGCTCGCAAATCAGATTTGAACCCACATTATTTGATGTTTACTAATAACCCTTTTACCTGTCATTCTGATGCCTATTTGTTATTGGATTTTACTTAAGACTAATCATGAAATGAATTTTACTTAGATTAGACAGAATCATGCATTCTAATTTTCTACAACTAAAATGGTTGACAATTGGTAATATCATGTGGTTCTTTTTTATGCAGATAGTTAATTACAGGCCCATGTAAGAATTGTTATCTATAAACATTATCTGACTTTCCTAAGCTTTTGCTTCTTTGTCTTTGTCTTTTTTTTTTTTTGCTTTTCCATACCACCTTCAATGTTAACCTGCTACAGAGGGAGAGTAAAAGTAGGCAAAAAGGAGCAGCCACGAATTGTTGAACTGGTACTATTACTAGCACCATGCTTTCAGCAACATTTCAGCAGAGTTAGAAATACTTTTTTACAGGAAAACCATTACAACAAACTCCCAACCTTTAACCACTTCAGGCTAACACCCAATTAATTTTAAACATTGGTATAAAACTTGATTTAAACAATAGAAAAAGAAATATGATACCACATATGCTTCTATAGTGTGATTCACCTTGCTTGGATGTTTTGCATCACTAGACATCTAATGGCTTTCTAATGCAATTTCCATTTCTAATGGTGATCTTGCCACATCTGGCAGGAGACAATACAGTAATGCTGAAAAAGCCACTATGCAGTTCTGTTAGTGTCTTAAAGAACCTAAAAGCTGGGACCAGTAAAATCCACAGAAATTCACTCTTGCCTTTAAGAGCTTTTGAAAACTATTTTTTAAAAAAACCAACAGGGAAAGGAACCTAAATTCTGAGACTAAATGTAAAAGTCAGATTTGGTGGTTCTCAGTGACAATGGGGAACTTTCCAAAGGGGATGGGATGGGAAGGAGTGTGGTGGTCAGAGATGGTTTCTCTTGTTGGCTTTTTTGTCTTACTGATTTTCATCTTCCACATCCTGCAGCGCTTCTTTATTTTGCTCTTCACCATCACCCTGCATGTCTGAAGACCATAGTGTGAGATTATCATGTAACAACTGCATGATAAGTGTAGTGTCCTTGTAGCTTTCTTCACTCACCGTATCCAGTTCTGCAATTGCATTCCAGTAGCTAACACTGGTGAGTCCAAGGTTTTCTATTATAAAATGAAAGGGAACTACCACACGTATCTGGCTGAGTTTGCCACAGGGAATGACAGGAAGGAAGCTGAGAGAATAGCCTAGTGGCTTACAAAGCTGCTAGTGATATTACAATGACAGAACTTCCACCAACACATCCTATTTGCTTGGATCTTGCTCTCAACTTTTCTGTATTCTACTATGAAATTCTTAATTCCCCTGACCCTGACTCATGCCTGCAGGTTGGCAAAAGCAGCTTTTGATGATGCAATTGCAGTTTCTTTGTCTTTGAAGAGGTAGATGGTGTTAGGGTCTGCTAAAGGTCTGATGAAGGTTATATGGCAGAATGTTTCATTTGCCCTTCCCTCCTAAAACATTAAAACAAAAAAAAAAAACCAGTCTTGGTAGATGAGCATTCTGTGTTATAATAAGTCATAGGAAGCAAATATTGCCAACAAGGGTTAAATACTATGTTGGAAATTAGAGATTTAATTGTTTAAATTGTTTATTAAAGCTTAACTTTTACTTTAAAATAGTTTGTCATTATCTTTTATTCCTGTTTTATTTTTATTTTAATTCATAGATTAACTGAGTCTATGTGGAAGAAGAGTATCATTGATCACTTTAATTTTCTTCACTTTACATTTATGTATTTTTAAATCTTCTATAATATACCAATTGTGTTTTATAGTAGATATAAAACTATATAATAAAAATTAAGTACCAGATGATAAATAATTTTTAAATATGAAAGATGAATAATTTCCTAAAAAATAAGTAGTCTTTAGACAAACAGGCATGTTTAGTATTTGAAGCAAAAATCAATGTACCTTGGCCAGGGACATACTTAATGGCTAGAGTGTATGCACATTTTGTGTGTGGGAGTCCTGAGTTTAATCCTTGGCTCATCAGGGCCGCCTTAAGCCCACAGTGCCAGGAGTGATCCCTGAGTACTTCTGAGTGTTGGCCAAATCAAACAAACCAACAAATTAAAATAAAATTAATATACTTCTTCTGTCTAGTCACTTGCATTTATTTACTCATCTTTACATTCATTCATTCAACAATATTTTTGCTTATAATGCTCTGTGATTTGTTAGGATAACAAAGATGGAAATTAAATTTATGACTGGTTATTGATGATTTATCTTTTCATTAGAATGTGAAAATGCAGAGTATTTTCTTGCATTGGTTGGCGATATAGATATGTTCTATATGCATATGTGAATTCATGCAAACGGACCCTGGGATAGAAATTCAGCTTTAAAAGTTATTAAATTTGCCTGCCAGACATTAAACTATAGCCAATAAAATAAAATAAAAGTTTACAGAGAAAACAATTACCATGGGTTACAGAAACCCATAAATTGATTTCAAGGAAACATTAAAATGTCAACAGCTATTGAATTACTGTGAGTTCTCAGTGTGTTTGGCATAGTCCCAAAGAATTCTTTTTCTTTTTCTTTTTTTAAATTTATTTTTAAATATTTTGGATCTAAGTGATAGTACCTCGAATAGGGCATTTGCCTTGCCTGCAGCTGACCCAGGCTCAGACCTCAGCACTACAAATAGTTCTGAGTCCTGCCACTGACCACAGAGCCAGAAGAAGTCCTCATAATTATCTGGTGTGGTGCACACATACACACACACACACACACACATTTACTTTTTTGAGCCATATGCAGTATTGCTGAGGATTTACTTCTGGTTCTACAGGGATCATATTTTGAAGGGGGTTTAAAGACCGTATGGGGTGCTCGGGATTGAACCCAGGTTGGGTGCTTGCAAAGCAAGCACACTACTTCCTGTACTATTTCCTTTTTTAACTTCCTGTACTATTTCTCCAGCTTCTGTTTCTCTTTGTTTTAATCATGTAGATCAATGTAAAGATATTTTCTCACTCTAAGTTTTGAGATTGAGTTAAATGGTATTGGTATTTATAAATTTATTTTTAATAAGATGATTAGAAAAAATATATATATAGATGTTTCTTTCAAGATGATTGACAGCTGAGTATAAATCCTGTTTCTTTCCTAATCAATTGTGCAAGCTTTGACTTGCAATATGAACAATTCTCAGTCTTAGGTTTTTCATCTATTAATATGATGCATTCTGGTTTGTAAGACACAGGATAGTTGTGAGGATTAAATGAGGCAAGATAAGGAAAGTATTTAGGACAGTATCCATGACAGAAAAAAGATTCAAAAAGGTTATCCTTGTCATTAAAATATGTGATAGGGGGCTGGAGCTATAGCACAAAGGGTAGAGCTTTGCCTTGCACTTGGCCAACCCGGGTTCCAGGCCAACCCGGGTCAATCCCTGGTATCCCATATGGTTCCTCAAGCACCACCAGGAGTAATTCCTGAGTGTAGAGCCAGGAGTAATCCCTGAGCATTGATGGGTGTGGCCCAAACAGCAAAAACAAAACAAAACAAAACAACCCCCCCCCAAAAAACATGATAGATTATGTGATTGCTAAATATTGTACTATAATTTAGTTTTGCTTTTATGACATCCAATTTTATTTACCATTGATTTACTATCTACAAAATGTTGGGAGTACAGAGTTTTACCTCTATGTGTTTATAAGACTTATTGCAGGACTGGGAGATGACTCAAGGATTGGAATGCATGCTTTGCATTCGGACCTGCGTTCCGTCCCCAGCAACATATAGACTTCCAAGAACCACGAAGAACAACTCCCAAAGCACAGCTGAGCCTGGAATAGCCTCAAAACAAAAACAAAGACAATCCTGCTGCTACATCAGAGTTCCAGAGCTATCACACGGTAAAAATTATCTATTCTCTATATTCCTGTCTGCCCTTTCCTCTACCATATTTTTTTTTAGAGCCTTTTTTTTTTTTTAAATTTTTGTTGTGTTTTGCCAGTGAGTTTGCTTTGGCAATTTATACTCCACAAATGAGTAAAACCATCTGGTAAGTCTTTCACTTCCCGGCTTATTTCACTTAGCATAATTACCTCAAGTTCTATCCCTGTTGTCTCCAAAGATACAACCTTCAAATTTTAAATTACTAAGTGGTATTCTATTGAGAAAATATTACAATTTTTTTTTATTGACTGCAGAAGCTCCTTTATTTTCTTTGTGTTATTGGCTTTAAATATCTGTATTTTAGCCTTTCACTCAGAATCCCTGACTGAACCTTCTGAGGGAAGTGGCTTCAAGGAAGGAAAAAGGCCATGTTAAGAATAACAAAAGATGGAGCCTGAGAGATAGCACAGTCAGTAGGCTGTTAGCCTAGTCTGTGGCCAACCCATATTGAATCCCAACACCCTAAATGATCCTCATATGGTCCTGAAGTCAGTTGGACCACAAAGACCCTCATATGGTCCTGAAGTCAGTTGGCTTATGTGAAATGGAAAGTTGGGAGATAGTCACTTCTGATCCACCTCTGCCACCCAGGATCGGCTGGGAAGGCTAGGACTATAGAGGCTGCTGCTGAGCAGCATAGGCCGCAGCCTCACAAACTCACCAGGTGACCATGAGGCTACACCTGATGTCCATTTGGTCTTTTCAACATGGGAGTTGATACCCACCACCCTATTTTTAGGGGAGTTGTTTACTCAGGCTGGAGCAAGAAAAAACATTTCAAGCAAAGAAATGCTCTTTGCAGGAAAACAAAAAATAAAACTAGTCCTAGGCCCTACCCAGGTTTCCATGTCCTATCTCAGAAAAAAAAAAGAATTTCATAAGACAAGGAGTGAAGTAAAAACAGATTTTGTTTGGAAGTTTTGAAGAAGAAGTGATGAGAGAAAAGTGAGAGTAACAAGCTCAATTGAAAACGTGGGCTTCTCCAAAGGTGGCGAACATTCTGATGTCAGTGGGCCCCACGGGTCACTTATGTGAAGCAGGGAGGAGAAAGACGGTCACTTTCTCCCCAACTGCCTCCACCACCCGGGACCCAGGGTACTGGGTTCTTGGCTCGCTCGAAGAAAAGAATTTCAGGAGTAGACAAGCAGTGAAGTAAACAGATTTTATTTAGAGGTTTTTTTGAGGGAAGGAGGAAGGGATAAGAGGGAGAGAGAAGAGTAAGAGTAACGTGCTCAAGAGAGAAGCGGGCTTCTCCAAAGGTGGAGAGAGCCCCTACACATATCCGAGCTTTAGACACAAAAGTCCGAAAATATGCATCTCAAGAGGGGAGATGCGGGCGACACATGTGCTCGTGCACCGCCTGTGCTCGGCCACGTGGGCGCAAGCAGCACATGGGCTCAGGCAGCATATGCGCGCCCTTCCTTTGTTCAAGGTGGCCTTTATAGGGTTTCTCCAACCTGCCTCCACGTGGGGTTTCTTCCCAGGTAAAAGTTCGTTGTTAAGGAGGTTACCAGGGAGTTTGGGAGTGGTGATGGTCCTCTTTGAAATTCCTTCTGTTGGCCTTTGTTCCTGCTGGAGTTTCTCTGGGAGGGTAGTGGTGGATTAGGGGGAGGGCAAACTTCTCTGGGATTCTTGGTACAGGTTGAAGTCTAATCAATTCCTGTGTCTGCAAGATGGGCTTTTTGCAGCTTCAGGGCTATTGGTTTTACTACTTCCTAGGAATTACATTGCCTTGGGGCCCGTTTCTATCTACTTGCCTGCATTATTCCAATCATGGTCAGGAGAGATCTCTGAGCACAGAGCCAGGAGTGAGCCCTAAGCACAGCTGAGTGTGCTCCTCTGCCCCCCATCTCCAAGAAAAAGAATATCAAAGGAAACCATTAATACTTCCATGGTCAAACTCTCCCTTTTGGCAACACTCTAGAGATAGCCTTTAAGGACAGTTTGGGGAAACTATAAAAACTAACTTGGCAAAGAAAAAAATAAGCATTTCCTCTATTTTGGGGAATTGTTCACATATAAGCTGTCTAACACATTTTCCAAACCTTGGGGTAATATGTATTTTTCATCTGGGATGTATGCTTTCTCTCTCTCTCTCTCTCTCTCTCTCTCTCTCTCTCTCTCTCTCTCTCTCTCTCTCTCTCTTTCTCTCTCTCTCTTTCTCTCTGCCTTTTCTTCCCCCCTCCTCCTCTATTCCCCTCCACACCTTTAAGAACCTCCAGATAAAATCTATTACACTTCACTGCTTGTCTACTCCTGAAATTCCTTTCTGCAAGCGAGACAAGAACCTAGTAACCCTGGGACCCGGGAGGCAGAGGCGGATCGGGAGAAAGTGACTGCCTTTCTCCTCCCCACTCATGTGAGCTACCCCTGAGGTCCACTGACATCAGATCCTTCTGGTGACCAAATGATTGTAGAAGAGATTGCTGATGTTGAAGAGACCTATATTTCCTCAAAGTTCAGTCATGTTATCTCTTGGAGTTAAAAAATGTGGAGCCAGGGGCTGGAGCAATAGCACAGTGGGTAGGGCGTTGGCACGTGGCCAACCCGGGTTTGATTCCTGAGCACTGCAAGGAGTAATTCCTGAGTGCAGAGCCAGGAGTAACCTCTTTGCATTGCCAGGTTTGACCCAAAAAGCCAAAAAAAAAGTGCGGGGTCACTTTGTGGAATATAAAATAACATAATATGAGACTGACACCCAAGGCCAGTAGACACAAGGGCCAGGAATATTGCTCCATAGTTGGAAGCCTGCCTCATGAGCTGGGGGAGAAGGCAGCTAGAATGGATAAGGGATCACTAAGACAATGAGGGTTGGAGGAATCATTCAGAATGGGAGATGTGTGCTGAAAATAGATAAAGGACCAAACATGGTAACCTTTCAGTATCTGTATTGCAGACCATAATGCCCAAAAGTAGAGAGAGAGTTTGGGGGAAATTAGTTTGCCATGGAGGCAGGGGGAGGGTTGGAAATGGGTGGTATACTGGGGACATTGGTGGTGGAGAATATGCACTGGTGGAGGGATGGGTGTTTGATCATTGTATAATTGAAACTCAAACATGAAAGCTTGTAACTGTATCTCACAGTGATTCAATAAAAAGAAACCTATTTTTGAAAATGTGAAGTTAAAAAAATGTTTTGAGCAGAGCTAAATTTTTGTAAAGATTTTTTTTAAAAGGAAAAGAAATATTTCCTTGAGTATGGAAATGCTAATTGCAATAACTACGGTAAATTCAAGCCTCTCCTGTAACTATGGTAAATAGGTTGACTATTAACAACTGGGCTCTGAGATCAGCATCCTTTTAACATATTTTATAAATGTTAAGTTCTTATCTTAACTTGAGGTTTGCTCACACCTAGAGTTTGCCTCAGACCTCCAAAATGTAAATGAAGACTTTGATCTAGGAAGTGGCAAATGTACCTGAAGGCATCTACAAGATAAATGTTTTGTCTCTTCCTAACTTAAAATGTAAATTTTTCCTCTATTGAAGACACCCTGCTTGTCACAGTTATATAAACCTGGTCTGTGTTTAAATAGGGAACCAGGAAAAAACAAAAACAAAGATCTGGCTGACCTCTCCATGAAGGCATCCCCAAAACTCTGAAAAAAAGTGAAGTTGCTTTTTAAATGAATGCAGAAATGATTTATTTTTAGTCACCATCACATATATTTGATTCCCCACTGCTAGGATCAGCCAAAGGGGACATTGTTATCCCAGTGGCCGGAGGCTATGGAGGCAGTTTAGCTTTGACAGTGGGTGAGGGAATGTAGGGACCAGGGCTCTGATCACTGCACTCTTTGCCAAAATTATTCAGGGCACCCAGCTGTAGGTAGTAGAGGAGAAGGGGTCCTTCTGAAGGTCCTGCATGGCCTTAAAGAGTTAGGAATTTTCAAAGTTCTGCTCTAAAGTAAGGGTTATGAAAGACTCTCAAAGTTCAAAGTCCTACCTTTGACAACACCTTAGCAACAACTCCTATCCTAATGGAGAATTCCAAGCCAAGTCAACCCGGAGAAAACCTGTATATAAGCCTTTCTCAAAAGTCATCTAGGAGTTTCTCCCTCCCTGGAGAAGCCTGCGTTCTCTCACACACAGGTTTCCTTTTCCCCATGCCTTTTAAATAAAATTCCTAAGCTGCACTATGAAAAGATATTCTCCTGAAATTATTTTCTGCAAGAATAGGCAGTGAAAAAACAAAACAAAACAGAATAGGCAGTGAACCTGGAAACATTCAGGTGATAGGGATAAATACTCATGCCATACAATAAAGTGGGTCTCAGGGCAGCTAGATGATATTGTCATGGGCTGGAAAGACCAGAGTGCCCATGCTGTGTGGGAACTCATGTGAACTATTAGGATCTGGATTACCCTGCACACTTCCACAGCTAGGTTGTGACGGACTAAGAAAAGAGAGAGGAGAGTATTAGGAGTAGTAATAATATCTATTGTGGCCACCTTCTCCTGCTCATATGGGTTCCTTAGGCACCTCACCAGCATCATTCGGCTTCTCTTCTATTCACGGGGGAATTTCCCCTGCTATGGGCTATTCTTCTATATTTTATGGGTATAGAGCTCTACTTTTATTAGATTTTAGGATAGTTCTTTTTCTACTATTAAAATGTCTGAGTTAATTTTATGTTAAATTCAAGTAGACATTATAATTTGGTCCCTTACATTTAATTTCATTTTTCATCTGGAATTTTAGGAAAATAATTTTTTTTTTAGGGCCGGAGGTATAGCACAGAAGGTAGGGCCTTTGCCTTCTATGCGGCCGACCTGGGTTTGATTCCTCCATCCCTCTTGGAGAGCCCTGCAATCTACTGAGAATATCCCGCCCACACAGCAGAGCCTGGCAAGCTAACCATGGTGTATTCGATATGCCAAAAACAGTAATGCTCTTCATATTAGCAGTAGAAAATAAATGATCTAATTATGCCTTTTTGGTAGGTCTGATTGTTGGGGAAAATTCCAAATAATAATGGTGGTTCTTTTGTCAAAATATTGAATATGATCAAAGTGGAGAGAGAGTAAGGTGGAAATCATCTGCCACATAGGTGGAGGGAGGGATGGGATGGGGGACATACTAGGGTTCTTGGTGGTAGAGGGTGTGCACTGGTGAGGGGATGGGTGTTTGATCATTGTATGACTGAGACTTATTCTGGAAAGCTTTGTAATTGTTCTCATGGTGATTCAATAAAAAAAAATTAAAAAAATAGTAATAGCAAGTCTCACAATGGAGACATTACTGGTGCTGTCTAGAGCAAATTGATGAACAATGAGAGGACAGTGCTACAGTGCTATTTTTTTAATTGAATCACTGTTAGAAAAAAGCTTTCCTGTTAAAGTTTAGGTCATACAATGATCAAATACCCATCCCTTCACCAGTGCACATTTTCCACCACCAAAATCCCAGTATTCCCCACCCCCCATCTCAACCTTTCCCCTGCCTGTGTGGCAGACAATTTCCACAATACTCTATTTCTACTTCAATTACTATCAATATTTTGACACCAGTCCCACCATTATTATTTAGAATTTTCCCGCCACCACTCAAACCTACCGAAAAGGCAATGCTAGACAATTTATTTTGTGTTGCTTGTTATGAATAGCATAAGATGTCATGGCAGGGCACTTCTGGGATTCAAAAATTTTAGATAATTAGGGTCTGGAGAGATCTGCGAAGTGAGCTGCTCAGTTCCAAGATTCTTTTGTGTGTCTCTGGGTCATGGCCTTAAGGAGCTTAAGTAGTAGCTTGGGGTTGTTTGTGGGTGATATCTCAGGGTCCCATCGGGGCGGAGGGGCAGGAGAGAATAATTTTTTTTTTTTAAAGAAAGGTCGTCTCATTTACCTGTCAGACAGAGGGAGATACCAGTATCAACTAATTCTTCATCCACTATTTATTCAGTCCTAGACATGGGCCCTCCTCACATGAAACTCATAGAGTGAGTGACAAGTATTCTAAAAGGAAAGGGGAGGATGCTGAGATGGAGACCACCATGAGAAGGGAGAAAAGTGCTCCTGAAAGGTTCCTTTTATCTTTCCTAGATGTCCTCGATGGGCTCTTTGAACAGGCCGCTTAGATAGAGCATCCTACTTCTTTTTGACTGACTGATAACCTTTTATCTGGTGAGATAGCTGGGGACTGAGTGAGCACAGGTGGAAGTATAGATCCAGAGGCCGAATTGTTAAAGTATAGGACATTTCTGGACTAGTCTAACTGATTGTTTCCATGTTACAAAGTGGGACAAACAAACCATGGGGCTTTCTATTTATGAAATTAGACTGTATCATGTTCTATTTTGGTCGACACTATAGATTCACCCCTTTCAAAATGTTTTTCAAATAGATTCATGAAATGGGCCACATTTTGAGTGTATCTTCTCTTAGCACAATGCTTTTGAGACTCATGCAATTATTGCACGATTAGTTTGTTATACTTAATGAGGAGGTACATTCTATATACAACTTCTATATCCCTTCATCTTTTAATCAACATTTGTTTTTTTGCCCCATTTTTGGGTATATTTTGGAGCTTCAGGCACCAGCAATGTCACATTGTGATAGCACAGTGAGTAGGGCATTTGCCTTGCATGCAGCGGACCTGGGTTTGATTCCTCCATTCCTCTCAGAGAGCCCGGCAAGCTATGGAGAGTATCCACTCACATGGCAGAGCCTGGCAAGCTACCCATGGCATATATGATATGCCAAAAACAGTACCAACAAGTCTCACAATGGAGACATTACTGGTGCCTGTTCAAGCAAATCAATGAACAACATGAGGACAGGATAGTGATAGTGGACAGATTTGGGGACTGAGGTGCCCAAGATCTACTACTTGCCCCACAGTCAGAAGTTGCTCTCAACACTCCTCACAGAACCAGGTGGTTCGAGGGATCAAATCTGGGCCTTATATTTAGTCCTTTGAACTTTTTCTCTAGCCCTTATGCATTCTTAGTGGCAATTATTGAAGCTATGAAAACACTTATGCGCAGAGTTTTGTGGGGATATGAGTCTTTCTTTCTTTTGTGCATGAAACCATGGATCTAAGGAGCAAGATTACCTCTCACTAAGTTAGGTCCAACAAGGTAACACAATTCTTTCACAGGGTAATTCTTTTTTTTTTTTTTGAATATCATGTTGTGGTTGAGATTTCACCGTAGTCTTTTTTTTTTTAATTTAAATTTTATTGAATCACCATGTGGAGGGTTACATAGTTCTCAGGATTATGTCAGTTATACAATACCTTTCATTTGCATTTTAACTCTCGTTTTCTCAGTTCCCCAAGGCAGTCTTGATTACTTATAAGCCAAAACTTTCTGGTAATTCTGGACTTTGTATTTGTAGAGATTTGTATTTGAAGTGCTGTGTATTTGGACTTGCATTTCTATCTCCCTATAGTCTTTTTATATTTTACTATAGAGCATTGTTCTTTGGTTAAACACAAAAAGACCGTTAATGCTATGCTCCTAATATTTGGGAATTGATTGACTCTGGTAAAAGCTTTGCTTGCTCTCAGCGCAGAGAACTAAGTGTTGGGATCTTTGTCTCTTACTGTGTTTATCCAAACAAACTGCAAGTCTTGATAACTTATACAAGGAAAAGATAAAAGCAAATGCAGATGTCCCTGGGAAACAAGAGTGTATCCTGGAGTTAATCTCCTCAAGAGAATTTCCTCAGACAAATGTTTATCTATGTAAATGATCAATCACACCTATGTCTTTACCTCAAGCCCCCCTTCAGATGTTCTATAAGTATACTAGCAATTCTTCATCAAACAGGTCATTTTCTCCATCAGGCTGTGGTTCCCCCATCTCCCTGTCTCTCTGTTTCTCTATCTGCTGGGGAGAATTGGGGAAGTGGGGAGTCAGCTCTGGGCCACCAAATGCATGCAGTGTTCCCCTCCTCTCCCCCCCCCAGAGCGGCACATTATTTTGTGAATTCACATTTTCTACCTGGTCCCTTCTTTATCCTCACTGCCCTTCTTCCCCTGCACACTTGTGGCAAGCTTCCAACAGTAAAATGATTGAGAAGAACACTAAACAAATTAGAGAAGGAACTAAAATATAAATTATCTAGGGTCAAGATGAGCTATGATTTAAAATGTCATAGTATTATCTTCATATTTTGAAGTAGCACTGTAGTACTGTCGTCTCATCGTTCATCGATTTGCTTGAGCAGGCACCAGTGACGTCTCCATTGTGAGACTTGTTACTGTTTTTGGCATATCAAATATGCCATGGGTAGCTTGCCAGGCTCTGCCATGCAGGCGAGATACTCTCTGTAGCTTGCAGGGCTCTCCGAGAGGGATGGAGGAATCGAACTCTGGTCAACCACGTGCAAGGCAGATGTCCTACCCACTGTGCTAAATTACTCTTTACTAGAATTATTCCTAATTTTAATGAATTTTTAATATTTTATTTTACTATGGTAAAATAGAACAGAAAATTTATCATTTCAATGAGTTAGTTCATTGACAATATTTACACTCTTAATATAATGCAACCCTCAGTACTGTCTTAATTCCTAAATTTTTCATCACCCTAAAAGATAACCTCATACCTCTTTTCTCCTCCTAATATCCTAACCTCCCACAACTACTAATTGGTTATCTATAGATTTGCCCAATCTAGAAATGTCACCGCAGTAGAATCAGTATGGGGGTTGGGAGGCAGAAGGAGTTTGGATCCTATCTGGCAGAACTTATTCCTGGCTCTGTGCTCAGAGATCACTCCTTAGTTCTCGGGAATTGACCCAGATCAGATATGTGAAAGGAAAGCACCTTATCTCCTGTTCTACCTTTCCTGCCTCAAGAAGTGCTGGTTTAAATCTGGCTGTTTATACTGAATGTGTTTCAAAGTTTAGATATTTTTGTGGTGTGTGTTAGTACTCCATTCCTTTCTTGATTGAACAACATTCCATTTTATTATTTTGTATGGAGGCTTCCACAAAATGAATAAAGATGATGGGTATTATGGGTGTTTAGTGTGTTTTCCTTAAGTGTGAAACTTAAGGAATATACCTATACATGACAAGTGGTACAAGTGGTATTTCTTTTTAAAATTTCTAGACATTTGGAGCTGGAGCGATAGCACAGTGGGTAGGGTGTTTGCCTTGCATTTGGGTGACCCATGTTTAATTCCCAGCATCCCACATATGGTCTCCTGAGTACTGCCAGGTGTAAATCCTGAGTGCATAAGCCAGGAGTAACCACTGAGCATCGCTGGGTGTGAACCAAAAAGCAAAAAAAAAAAAAAAATTTTCTAGACATTTGATAAAATAGACTACAAAGACAATTCATGTGTACTCAACCATATTGTTCATAACTGAATAAATTTTCTGTACCTAAATAAATTTTATCTTTTAAGATTGACAAATTATTTGGAAAGATTTAAAGACTGAAAAAATTATAATGTTGAAGAGTCTAGCTTATCAAAGGAATTTATTTCACATGGAAAAATATACAAATAATATACAAATGAATTAGATTATTTCTTTTAAAAACACAAACTATACAATAAATTTTGTATTTTATTATACTGTTTTAGCCACTTGCACAGAAACATGTCAACATATTTGTCGAACTGAATTACCACTTAATCATCAAGTCTTTCACATATTTTATAAACAAGAAACTAGTTATAATAATATATTCAAATTTTAATCAAAATATGCCCGAATTTCAGTGAGTCTTCCCTTGTGGTCTTATATGTGTAAGATCTGTTATTTTGATTAGACTTTGAAACAATATGAGCACAGTGAAAAGCCATTTCTTTTTTGACTGTTTAGATAAATTCTTCCAACTGAACCAATTATCAATAGCCAGTTTGAAGATGTTCACTAGTTCACTAAGGCACCTGAAGGTGCTTGGGAATCCTTACAGTACTGGGGACAAAACTGGATTGGTTGCATGTAAGGCAAGCACCTGAACCTTTGTACTATCTTTGCAACTCTGTTTCTTCAACTTTTTGAAATAAAGATGCACTTTTTCAAATCCTGTATTAAGTGTGTATTGCAGATTATGCAATTACTTTTAATCACTGGTGTTTGCAAGACAGATTGCAAGGTCATAGAAGAAGTCAGGTTCTACTTGAAAGAGAATACTAAATTAATCATATTCAAAGTCACTGAACGGTGCTTAGCCTGACTAGCACGTCGATCACTAAGGCCTACAATCTAGTACACAGTAAGGTCATTTGTAGATTCAGTGGGTACATAAAGACTTATTAGAATGTATATCTCGTATCATTCTCTTGCCTTATTAGTGTCTGAGATTCACTTTTGCGTGTGTGTGTGTTTATATGTGTGTGATTTAGTTTCCTCTTGCTTTTGTTCTCCTGTAGCAAGGAGAAAGTAGTGTTTCTCTCAGAGCAAGCATAAGGATTAGACATAACATGTAATTGGAATTCATACTATATAGTAAGTGCTTAATGATTGTTTGCTAAAAGATGCTACAAATAGACTTGCATTGATTCAACTATATTTTGCATACTTATTTGTTATAGAAAAACTCTTTGAGTTGCATAACCATATCATTTCTAATATTAAGCAACCAACTGTCTCTAGTATTCAATTTCTTCAACAAAATGAGGAAACTGGGTATTGTGATCTCTGGCTTTTTCAGTTTTTGGAATCCTGTTAACATGTAATTAAGCTATAGGATAGTTTTTGGTCTCTTTGTTTTTTTGGACACACCCAGGGGTAATTCCTGGCTCTGTGCTCAGGGTTAATTTCTGGCACTGCACTCAGGGATCATTCCTGTCAAGTTTGATAGTGCATAGTAGGTGCTAGGGAATCAAAGTGGTCTCCCTCATGCAAGGCAAATGCCCTTCTTGCTGTACTATCTCTTTGGCTCCTATAGGATAGTTTTTATTCCAGAGCTATGACTTGTAATAAAGGCAGTCATCCTAACATACTTAAAACTGCAGTATTAATTTTCTTTCTTTGCTTGCTTACTTTGTAAGAATTGGATGATAATGAGACTATCTAGAAACTTTTTTCAGTTACAGACCCTTCCCCTTCTTCTTTGTCACTGTTGTGGCACATGTTGGAAATGGTTATTGAAATTAAAGAATTTCCCCAGCTAAATCCAATCTCCTGGTTTTCCTCACTGTGTAACTGTATAACTGATCTTCTGTATAACTTGTCCTAGTTGGAACAGTTGGCTTAACAGGTATTAGGAAATATAAAAGCATCACTGCATGTATAAGAACTGAAAATATAAGCCTACTTATATTGTTCAATACCCTTTGGACAATGTAGTAGCTACAACCACATATTAGTTATTCTCCCAGTCAAATTTATTATGAGTGTTACTGTTCTGAAAATGCTCATAAATCTGTGCAATTACATCTATCCAGTCCTTAGAATCAGTGTATAAAGTAGCATTTTATCATTGGAAATCTCTAAGAATAATGCTATAAGACAGAAGTGAAAGGATTTTAGTCCCACAAACTTCCTTTTATTTCATTTCAGCGAAATTTTATGTAATTTTTAAAAGACATTGTGTCTTTGAAATATGTTGCGTTTAAGTCTCAGTGAGGAATGTCAACACATGTAAGTTTCAAGCATAAAGTTTTTTAAAAATTTTTTATTCTGCCTCTTGTCTAGTTCCCTTCAATTCTTTCCATTTAGTTCCATGCCAAATGGATGAAAGAGGAGGCAGGAGTGCAATCAACATGTGGCACAGAAGGAGGGTTAAGTGTGACACCAAGTTGTGGGTCTTACAAATACAAGATAGGTATTGGCTCTCCTGAAAATGGGGATGGATTAGCTGGGTCAGTGGTGACAATCTTCTGGGTCATTTCCTGGCACTTGTTAGAATTTCTCTGAGGTCCTTGTGTGCTGCTCTTATAGTCAGAAGGTTTTCTCTAGCTGGAGCAATTTACCCTAGACAATCCAACCTAAAGATAAACATACAGTAGAAAACACTGTAGCCTAGTAAGCTTGTGTATTGTTGATCTTCTTCACCTTAGATTTCTCATATATAATCAATTTTCTAGTGTAAAATTTTCATTTCAGCAGCATCCTTACAACAAAACTTTTCAAATGGCTTCTAATCTATAGCTGTTACAGTTGGCTCCAATTTGCAATGTATTGGAATGGGAACACTTTCAAATTGAGGACTTGCTATTTTTATTTTATTTTACAGTTTATATTTAATTTTGCACATGTAACTAAAAATCTAATCACATAATTATCTCAACAAAGTTTCTGCTTGACTGATTCTGATATTAAGCATTTGAAAATTTAAAAAAATCACTGAACATTTGTAATAGTGAAAAATCAGTGTCTGTAAAACTGTGAATGAAAAACCAGACTATTTGCCCATTTCTTATTGTTAAAAAAAAACTCAGGAAATTTGCTCTTCTTAATTTTGTTTCTGAGACACACCTTGCAGTGTTCAGGGCTTGCTCCTGGATCTGTTCCCAGGCTCCTTGCTGTTCTCAGGGAATTGTACTGGGTATAGGGGATCAAACCCAGGTTGACGCATGGAAGGCAAGAACTGTACTATCTCTCAGGCCTTCAGGTAACTGACTTTTTTGTGAACTTAATAAAAGCACTTCAGAAAAGAACTAATTTAACTGTGTATTCATTAGAAAATTCTGAGACTGAGAAAGGTTTGTGTTTTGATTCAGGTTTAGAAGAATGAAATCTGAACAATTTTTAGCTACAAATACGACAATCTCAATTCCAAAAGGTTTTTTTCTGTGTGTGTGTGTGCGCACGTGTGTGTGTGTGTGTGTGTGTGTGTGTATTTGGCGGGAGGGGTGTTGGTGATGGGTAATGAGAGGGGATTGGGCAGAGGTACTCAAGGCAAAATCATGACTCCATGCTTCTAGGTCCATCCCAGAGGTTGTGGTGTACTGGAGATTCTTATGTGCCAAGAACCCAAGAGCCGTCCCCCCAAGAATGACAACTTGGTGATGCTAAGTGGTGCCAGGGGATCCAAGATGGGCACAACACCACTGAGCCAGATCCTTCCTCTCTGTTTCAGGTAATTTATCCCCTAAGAATTTTGAAAACTCTGGTCCATTTTTCTCATCATCTGATGTCTGTTTAAAGGGAACACTCATTACACAATGACTAGGGCTATATATTAACTTCTATTTGAATGTTTCATAAATTCCTGGCCTTATTTGTCTACTACCTAGTGGAGGCAGCAGCATTACAAGGTTTTATTTTCTGCTATGTGACATTGCTCCAGAAAAAGAGGACAAGAAGAAGAAATTCAAATTGATCAAAAACACTTTCTTCCCCCGGAAGTAAATCAGTCTTCCAGCATCTTTCCCGGCTGCCCTGAGAACAAAGGTCTGCTCTTCTCTCACTGTGCTTCCCTCCAGGTAGGGATTTTTCCCATGGGATTCCAGTCAGGCTGTTCGCGGAGTGAATCCATCCTGAAGTTGCTGGCTATTGTTTAGATGACATTTACCTCTCCAGGTTGAGGATCTGTGAGCACTACAGAATCTCCCAAATTCTGGGAACATCTTGGTTGGACTTGTCCACAGTATGAAATCATCATCTTCTTTCTGGTCTTACCATTCCTGGACCCAGAGGGTTCTATGACTTCTATACTATGCGTGCCATATGTCACTTTACCAAAAACCACATGCCTGTCATTTAACCACTCAGGTTTGGCTATGCAAATAAAAAACTAGAACCCATTTGTGTTGGAGCTAGCATTTGCCTTGCACAAGATGCCAGAACCCCGTGATTCAGGATGAAATTCTCAGTATCCAATTTCTCCCCATAGATAAATTTGGCATTATTACCCCTATGTAAAGTAAAGTTTCCATCCTGACATACACATCCTGGAATTATTCTGTGAAAGCATGAACTTTAATAACCCACTCTTTTCTTCCCAGTGCTCAAAGCATGGACATTTTTTGCTTTCTTTGAAACTTTGTCTGCAAAAATCTCAAAGGAGATATAGCCCAAAGGTGGAAGAATATTGCTGCAGACACAAGACATCAAGTGGTGTTGGCATCTGCAAGGCCAACAGAACAATTTTAAAGTAGCATCTCTGCACAATACCCTTAGACTGGTGGAAGAGCCTGACAGCATGTCCTGGAGAGAAACTTGTCTCAGTGATATTTATCCTAGGTTCAGCTATTTGGTTTGTCAAGTGTTAATCCATGCTGAACAAACCTTAGCAAGGGGAGTTTTGTTGCACCTCTTTTCATTTCTCTACCTTACTTGTGATAATTTGTTTTGAAGAATTTATTGCACCTGGATCAGAGAGTGCAGCCACCAACATACATTTATGCTAGTTTATTTGCTGTATGTCTACAGCTATGTGTCTACAAACATGTACATAGGCTTATATTTAAACTTGGTTTGGAAAAGGGTACATTGGTGATGCGCCATCTGACACACTGTCCCGAGATATAGGAGAGTGACATGACATCATGCAGTGACAGGGGAGCAAAGGCTTCCAGGACCATCTCTCTTTGGAAGTTTCAGGAAGGAGATGTGGGATGTGGCTGCTGGTCGATGATAAGTTTTGGGGTATAGGACTGCATGTAGGTGTGATGGACCACTTACAGAGGTAAATAATTTTGTTTAGAGACAATTCTCTCGGGGGGATTAACTCAAGGAGATGATCTGTCTCCCAGGGACATCACAAAGCTGTGCAGAGAAGTGATAAAGGAAGACCTCAAAGAGAGAAGAGCACCAGTTTTGTCTGATGTGGGAGAGGCCGGGAAAAGTCTTCGCAATGTTTGCCTGTCCTTTGCCAACTACAAGACCAAGATGACTGCTCTCCGACGTCCTGATGGATCTATCACATCTTCCAGAAAGGCAATGAAAAGGTTATCTATGACTTCTACTTGGATCTCTTTGATAGCCATGTCCACCTGCTCACATACCAAATTCTGCAGGATGGATATGTCGTTCCCAGCATTCTCCCTTCCGAAATTTGGCATGCCATTTCCTCAGTAAAGATGCACACAGCACCCGGTCCAGACAAGGTCAGACCCGAACACCTGAAGAATCTGCCGTCAGTACTCGTCAATACACTGGCTCGGCTCTTCACACACTACCTATCCGAATGCAAGGTTTTGTCGCAATGGAAAACCAGCAGGACCAGTCGTTGTACAAGAAGGGAGACATCCACGACATCAGCAACTATCGCCCAATCTGCCTGTTGCTCATCGTCTACAAGTTGTTCACTCGAGTCATCCTGAATAGAATAGGCAGAACACTAGATAAAGGACAACCATGCGAGAAAGCTGGATTCCAAAAAAGATTCAGCACGATCGACCATATCCACACAGTGACAAGGCCCATTGAAGTTTCATGAGAGTTCAAGATGCCACTCTGTCTAACATTCATCAACTTAAAGAAGGCCTTTGATTCTGTTAAAACTGAAGCGGTCATCAAAGCCCTTGCTAAATAGGATGTTCAAAGTCAGTACAAAGTCAAGATCCTCCGGGGGCTGTATTACAGAATGACCACCAGGCTCTCACCATTCTTCAAGGTAGTGATGATCGACGTAAAGAGAGGGGTTAGGTAGGATGATACCATTTCACCAATACTCTTCAGTGCCACCCTCAATAACATCATGAATGACTGGAATGGGAAGGAATGGAAGTGAAGATAGACAGTTGGCAATTCCACCTCCACTTCACTGATGATTGTTCTTTTTTTATTGAATTACCGAGAGAACAGTTACAAAGCTTTAATGTTTAAGTCTCAGTTATACAATAATAAAACACCCATCCCTTCAGCAGTGAATATGTTCCACCACCAAGAACCCCAGTATACCCCTCTCCCACCCCCGACCCTGACTGTGTGGCAGATGATTTTCACTTTACTCTCACTTTACTTTGTTCACACTCAATTTTTGACAGAAAACCCACTATTATTATTTGGAATATTCCCCCAACAATCAGACCTGCCAAAAATGCATCATTAAATCATTTGTCTCCTATTGCTGATAATGAAGAACATATGATGTTGGACGGCCACAACAGCAGCCACATGGTTTTGGAATTCTGGTATTTTGGTAATTAAGTCCAGAGGTATTTCTTCCAGTAGCCTCTGCATTCCGAGATTGGTTTGTGTGCGTGGGGGATCATGGCTGTTCAGGAGTGGAGGAGCCATTCGTGGGCAGCTATGCTGTTCAGGGTCCCGTTTGGGTGAGGAGCAGGACCAGTTCCACCCCTCCCCCTCCGCATTGCGAGATTCCCCGCATGCCCCATCACTGCAAGCTCCTATCTCTCTGTCCAATTGGCTCTGAAAGGTCATCATGCTTCTGCAAAGGGGAAAAGGCAAAGGAATAAAAATCCTTCCCTTCCCAGGGCTGCATGGGGCCATAGCTTAGTTCACAGTCCAGGAGCATTTCTGCCAGTAGCTGCATTCTGAGATTGGTTTGTGTGCCTCTGGGATCATGGTCATTCAGGGGAGAAGGAGCCACTCCTGAACATTTTTTGTATATCAGGAAAGGTCTTACGTGGCGGCGTGGTTTGGAGAAATAGTCCTGGCCCCCACATACTGGAGTCATGTTAATAGAAGCTCAGTGACTCCAGGATTCCATCTGGAGAAAGAGGGGAGACTGCACCTTCTCCATCTGGGGCACCCCAGTGTTATTGGCTGGTCTGGGGTCTGGAGCATTGTCCAGTGTGTGGTGTCCACTGGCCAGGATTCTTCAGTGCTGAGTGCAGCAAGATGGCGCCAGGGACGGGTTGAGGGTGTGACTTCTGGAGTCAGGAACAGGCTGGAAGCTGGAATGGAACTATCCAGTTCCAGTGCCCCCATGAGGTTTGGAGAAATAGTCCTGCTCCCCACATATTGATGACAATCGTTCTAATAACACCAAACATTAGCCAAGCAGCACAAATGCTGGCCGACTTTGACTGTGAGTGTGGAAAGGTCGGACTGCAGCTGAATCTCACCACGACAATATTCATGAAAATCGAACTAGTACCTGATGTTCCATTTGCTCTCAATGGAATGAACATCTTTGAATGCAACAGCTATGTGTACCTGGGTCAAGAACTCAATGTGAGAAATGACTTGGCACCAGAACTGCATAAGAGGAAGAGAGCAGTGATGAACTCCTTCAAGAGTGTTGAAGAAGTTGTTAAGAGGATGAATAACCTTTGGCTTCGGGCACATCTTTTCGACTCCACTGTTCTTTCTGCTCTAACATGTGCCTCAGACACCTCGGTCCTGCGAAAACCTGTTGAGAACATTATTCTGGTATCCCAAAGAGGAATCGCAAGAGCTATGCTTGGAATATCATGTTTCACTCAAGTCAGAGAAGGAATCTGGAGTTCCAAACTCCATCGACGATCAAGAATCAGGGACGCTGTCTCGTTTGCCAAGGCATTGAAAATCAGATGGGAGGGACATGTAACGCAATTTAGAGACGACCACTGGAGTAGAGCTGTTACCGATCAGATTCCACGGATGTCAAAACACTGCGTGGCTGCCCACTTACGAGATGGCCATACTTCTTCATCAAAATGCTGAATGAATGGTTTGAGGTTCTTTGTGTTCCCAGAGCGAGCAGATATCATTGGGCTACACAAGCACGCAACAGGGACAAATAAAGACGTTACTGGTGCCCACCTGAACAAATCGAAGATCAATAAGATGACAAGTAATACAAATGATACACAGAAGTAGATATATTTTAGAGTCAATCAACTCCCAAATATTAGGAGCATGGCATTACCAGTCTTTCTGTGTTTAAGCAAAGAATATTGGTCTGTAGTAAAATATGAAAAGGGCATAGGGAAATTAGAAAAGCAAATAAGTCACTTCAAATACAAAGTTGAGAATTACCAGAAGTTTTGGCTTATACAAAACCAACTGACTTTGGGAATATAACAATGAGAGGTAAGGCATAAAGGAAAGGTTTAAGATAAAGTTGGGATTAGGGGTGCTCACAAGAACACTGTAAGCTTTGGGATGAATCACTGATGAAGCCTAAAACACTAAGGGTTAATATCCAGCAAAAACCTAAGGAAATTCTGTTATTTTTCACACCAATTAAATACTGTGATTTTTCCTTACAGATAGTAAGCACAAGTGGAAATTGTTTAGTTGTTAATTGGTAATTGCTTTTTGGGTCCTAGTGATAATGTAGGGCTGGAGTGATAGCACAGAGTTTAGGGTGTTTGCCTTGTATGCGGCCAACCTGGGTTCGTTTCCTCCATCCCTCTCGGAGAGCCTCGCAAGCTACCAAGAGTATCCTGCCCACATGGCAGAGCCTGGCAAGCTACCTGTAGCGCATTCGATATGCCAAAAATAGTAACAGCAAGTCTCACAATGGACACATTACTGGTGCCCGCTTGAGAAAATCAGTGAACAATAGATGACAGTGCTATAGTGCTACATGAGTATTATTTAATGCTTACTCAGTTGGTAAGAGTTGGATTTCAGTGTAAAAGTGCAATTCTAGGTAGCAAAGAAAATATTGCTATTTTTAATGCCTGTCTTTTTATTTTTTTAATATTAAATCATCATGAGATAGACCATCACAAAGCTATTCATGATTGAATTTCAGTCATACAATGTTACAATACCCATTCCTCCACCAGTGTGCATTTCCCACTATCAATGTCCCCAATTTTCTTCCCACTACCCCTCATCTCCTGTCTAACTCTGTGGCAGGCACCATTCTTCTTGCACTCTCTCTCTCTCTCTCTCTCTCTCTCTCTGCATTATGGTTTGCGGCTGGCTGGCAGCTTTGGGTTGTGGACATGACTGCCAGGGCTTCTGAGAGTACTGGGAGGTGGGGGAAGGAGGTAACCTACCCCGAATCTTAGAAAGCCTGGAGATTTCAGTCACAAAACCCATATACTTGAATTTTCAGCAGATTACTATCTTGTTGAGGTCCATAAAGACGTGGTGGAGTGTGTAATTATCAAACGACTAAGAGTTTCGTGGCTTTCTCTCACTGCCTGCGTTCAGTGGTCTCGTGCTGCTTCCCCACCCGGGGCGGTCATGCCATAGGTGGATGAAGGAGGAAATGAGGGCCAGGCTGGTTGGTGATCAGTTGCCATTTATTCCATTCTCCCCATGCTCCTGTTCCAGTCTCACTAAGCTCCCCATTCCCCTCTCCTTCTGTCCCCCTTGCTAATTCTCTCGGGCTCTGACTTGACACCCCTTGTCTCTCCCTAGTTTCCCTCAAATTCCCTGCATTTGGGGTAGCAATCACTCACCCTTAGATATGGTCCCACAATCAAAATATCAAAGCCTTTCCTGATCACCTGCAGCTAGGAGATCAAGCTCAAGGGTGGAAATATCACCTAGAGGTTTTTCCTCCCTTCCTTACTCCAGTAACAATTAACCTTAATTCTATTTCTTAATATTAGTTATTTTGTATGGACACAGTAAGAAATACCTTAAGCTTCTAGGGTGGCCCTCCTGGGGACATCTCGCTATAGATCTCAGACTACAGTGCTCAGGCCAGATTAATCTTTCCTAACCCTAGCAGGGTTCTATCTAGTTTTTGCTTTTTGGATTATGACAGAATTTGTCCATAACCATGCTCTTAACTTATAGCTAAGTATATGGCGCTTTTGCCCATTTCAATGCTAGGGTAGCTCACAGCCTGCCCCGGGTCCATCCAGTCCCTTGTCTGGACCCTGCTTCTGGGATGCTAGGAAATAAGGCCAACTGAGGCTTAAGTTGAGAAAACAGATGCCCAAAAGTGAATATTATTTGGAGTCAATTAACTCCCAAGTTACAAAAGCATGGCATTACCTGTCTTCTTGCGCCCATACAAAAAGGACATTGTTCTTAATTAACTATGCAAAGAACTTAAGAAGAAGAGAAAAGCAATATTTGCAAGTTAACAGAGTCTGATTAGGAGATAAAGGATAAAGATGATTGACCAGTTGGGGAAGCAGACCACAAAGAAAGAGGTTACAAATAAACACAGAGGAATGGGAGCACTGTGATGGGAGTAACGCAATAAGCCTAAGCTTCGCATGGCAAGGCAGAAAGGACCAACCAATGTTAACCTACAATGTAGTTTGGCCGGGACATAGCAGTGATTTTAGATTGTGGGAGAAAGCAGCTGCCAGGGGCTCTGCTTGGGTGGGCACTGACATACCAGTCCCCCGCCAGTTCCCGTCTGTACAGCCTTGTGCAGATCTGAGAGTAACTGCAGCGACTGATATTTCGAGATTTATTTATGGGCCTCCTGAAGCCAGGCCAATAAATGAGCTTGTATGGTTGAGCTGGAGGTAGTTTGTGGGCATGGCTCCCACATACCTAACTTTTGGAGGAGGAATTTCTCAGGAAACTTGGTCCTGAATTACTGGAGTTGGGCTAGACCTACAGTGGCAATTTGGGTTTATTAGGAAGCCTGAGGGTACCTTCAGGCTGCTGATTCACCTAGGGGGCCCAGGTTGACTTGCCAGCAGCTTGGGGACTCTAGCTGGGCTGCAGCCACCAATCCAGCAGAATCTGACCGGGGGCACACGCCCCCAGCTTCAGCCTCCAGATAGTTGGTGCTCAGAGGATTTCCTCTAAGACAGGCTGTGGGTGGTGAGGGCTGATCTGGGAAGGAAACGGCTATGAGGCTGCTCTGCCAGTGGCTAATCGCAGCGGTCCCATGGTGAGGACCCGGAGCCTGCTCAGTTGGGCCTGTTAAAACTTTGCTGCTGCCAGCTGTGCTGAGCAGTGCGGGACCTCTGCCACCTGCCACCTTATGCTTTCCACTCCAGGCCAGTGCTCTGCAGCCGGTGACCAGCTGGTTTTGTTTAATGACGCTTTTCCTGAGCTAGAATATCCAAGGGGCATCCAGGTTCACTCACACAAAAATTTGTAGGTTGTTCAGAGTGCTGAGAGCTGCCTTCCCTCCAGCGCTTGCTGCTGCGCCAGTGCCATATTGACCGGAACCCTCTCATGTCTATTTCTACAGACTTTTTTCCCTTTATCTTTTAGGTAGGAAAAACTTGCATGCAACATATGAATTTCTTGACAGCTCTCAATTTGGAAGTTCAATAATCCAATCAATTTCAGAAGTGTTTTCCAAGGAATAGTCTAATTTTGCATTTTGATTCTCTCTCTTTTAAATTTTTTTTGTTTATTTGTTTGCTTGGGGCCACACACAAGTGTTGCTCAAGGCTTACTGTTGACTACGCTCAGGGATCATCCCGGCAATGCTTGGAGGACTGTACAGGGTGGTGGAGATTCAGCGTCAGCTGTGTGCAATTCTGATTCACAGTTCTTTGTCTTGGTCTAACCCTGGAAGAGTCTTCATATTCTAGTCCCTCACTTGATAAGTGAGTGATTTTGTTCAGTTTACTGTATTTTCAACAGAGGTAGAATATTGGAACCTAATTGCAAACACTTTGGGTTTTCTGCTCTCTTTGTGATACTTTGAACTGGACCCAAGTAAGAAGATTGGAAAGACTAATCTCTGGTAACTCTGTAGTTATTTGCATGTGCTAGAGTCACCACTAACTCTATGATCTCAGGTTAACTCTGGGATATTTTTTGCAGAGGGAACACCTGACTGGACTCAGAGGCTACTCCTGACCGTACTCAGGGGACCGTGCTAGGGTAGAATCTAGGCCTCCCACATGCAAAGAACATACTCAGTCTTTAGAGCTATAACACTGGATCCAGATTATAAAGTTCTATAGCTCATTAAATATTGAGATTTTTAGTTCTTCTGTTTGAAATGTCTCAGATTTAGCATATTCGTTGAAAGTAACAATAAGTGTGGCTCAATCTAAAGTAAAAAATTCTGCAGTCATTTTATCTATAATTTCCTTGCTTCTGATTATCAAGATAAAATATTAGGAATATGATAAAGAAAGTAAATGGGGAAAAATTGCATAACATGATAAAAAGAAAAAGCTTTAGTATTCCTGAATAGAAATGATTCCACAGTAGAAAAATGATATTTCTTTAGGTGATGTTGGTAGAATAAGCATCTCATTTCATGCAGCAAGGTGTAATAGCCTAACAGTATAAATTTGGCTCTCCAGATTGCTTTGGCAGAAGCACTTGATTTTGTGCCATTCATTTCTTACAGCCAATTGCTACAGGCGAAAGATCTTAAAACTATAATCTTATTGTTATTGGTCAGTCATTCTTGGCTACTTCTTGATACAATGAGATGTGATAATCCAAACTGAAGGATTAAAATCAATTTTCATGGTATTTACTACCAAAGGACAAGTAGCATCAGTTTAAATCACATTCATTTAGAAATGCATTTATTCCTCATATTATGCAATTATTTGAAAGTAACTGTCAAAGATTCCTTAACTGATATATTAAAAACACTGTACATATTTTTTCACTACCTAAACTACATTGAAAAATCAATTTTGATACTGCTTGCTGTGCTAAAAATACAAGATAACAATACAATTCTAAAGGTCTCGGCAGTATGTTTGTCTTGACAACAAAATACAATAAAGGTGAAGCCTATCTGGGGTTGCTTCCTGCCCTAATTAGGGGGCTTCCCTGAAAGCACATTCAGAAGAACCCTCTGGATTTTATTAGCAGAAGGCAAAGTGCACTACAACCTAAGAAATTGTATTTATGTAATCATGTATAAGGCAATGATTCAAGCTCTGAGCGAGTGTTCTGGATCTTTTATTATATAGTATTTTTAATACTGAGCAGGTGTGCACCTGTGTGCCTTGCCTAATTCTTGGATGACAATCAGAACCAAGTTGTCTACCCTTACTAAACCTATACTCCTACAACATCATTATCTCTTCGAGCAGCACACGTGTAACTGTTATACTGAATGAGCTAGTTGCAGGAGAGTGAAATTCTAAGCAATGTTTTTCTCTTGCCATTACTTTTAAAGTTGGTCTCTGGGAGAATCTCATCCATCCTCTTTAGAGAAAGATCAGTCATCTCCTCTTTGTCATGTAAATAACCTCTCTCCTCAGTCCTCTTCCAACTTGGGTTTGGTTTTTGTTGTTGTTTTTACCTTTCCTCTCTTCTGCAGAACTGGGATTTACATAATCATAGTCTCTCCCCTGTGGATACTGCTAGGTCGGTCTTTCCTTTGCTGGAATATTTTATACTATTTTGACTACTTATTAAGCCTAGAAAGAACCTGGATAAGTGGTGGGTTTCCCCCTTCTATGTATAATTTGGCAAGCCAGGTAAGAAAACCTTAATAGGTTTATATAACTTATTTCTAAAAGCTGAAGAAGATCGTGGATGTCTATGACCTGTTAAAGGCCGTTTACCCACAGGTAAGAGGTGTGACATTCAACAACTGACAAGAGGACTGACAAGGGGACTGGATATATACCCAGGACGTAAGAATAATATCCACTATCATCGCAATTGGAAGGAGTGAATGAGGATGCAATTGACCACCCACACTGACTTCAGACACCCTGTTGGATTCATGCAAGCTATGCCCACAAGACCTATATCATCATTCTCAAGACAACTAGCAGGTCATCTCCACAGGTAGCCATAATTGAGGACTTCTGGACCTAATTTCCAGGCCCCTGACTTTAAAGTTGGTCTCTGGATGACCATAAATTGAGGACTTAGAAACAGATGAACTATCTGAGCTGGTTTTAATTCCTATTTATGGAAGTATCTATTGGATCAACACTGGGAGGTGACTGGGTAAGTTCACTGTTGAGCTTCTAGTATGTGGGGCTCCTAAATATTTCCTCCTGAATCCCAAAACTGGACATAATAGATTCCAGGGTCAGTGAACAAATACAGGGTTACATACTATAAGCTAAGGAGTGGGATAGGGGTCTTACGGTTGAAGGAGAAAAGAGGGCACTTCTTGATGATGTCTCATATGATGACCAGATGCTCATCATATTAACTATTTGCCCTGCCTGACAGGTAGTTATCTCAGAGAGTGAGATTATTTCTGATAATAATCCTAATTTGAAGTAAACCCCCAAATTTCATTCTAGGATGTTCAGAAAATAGACTCTGGAAACTTGATTGGCTTCAGCTGGAAATAATTTCACACCCTGAAGTGACATATCTGGGAAGCATGTTCTGATCATCTCGAGTAAAGCTGACCTTCTAAAGCAAAAACTTTAACCTCCAAATATCTTTCCTGAGCATACGGATTCTTTTCTTAAAGGACATCTGAAGTCTGGGTAAAAAGTTGCCGTTTTGTAAGATACATTTAAATACACAATAAAAATTCCATTTTAATTGTAAGGATGTCTAATTTCTTTGCTAGGAAGACCTACCTCATCTCTTTAATTTTTTAATCTATAAAGAAGACAGCAGTTGAAATCATACCACTGTTTACTTCGTTTTTCCTGCTAACCTTCAGTTACTGACCTCCTCCCCACTCTATATTTTTTGCCTGCAGCTAATGTTATTTAAGAAGGTTACATAAGCCCATTTCTAATGTTACTAAGTTTTAATGTGTTTCTTCCACGTGGATAGACTGTATATGCATTACTGTTAAGCTTTCTTCCCACTCACCCTTGTCAGTCAGTTTTTATATTTATTTATTTATTTGATTATTTGTCAGCAAGAAGGACCAAGAGGGGAGGGCACCTTCATTCCTCCATGCATGTCTTTTCTTTTATAGGATAATAAAAATCTACCGAAGCATACATTACACCTTTTGCAAAAGGATTGAATGGAAAGTGTTCTGAAGGCTGGAGAGTTTGTGTGACCTCCTAAACCCAGTAAATGTAAGGCCTCCTGCTGTTTGTCTCTACTCTGTAGTGGCGTCCTTCTTCTTCTCTTCCCACTGTGCACTTCTCCAGAGTGAAGTTCTCTGGAGAGAACTTCACAAGTCACAGTGGAAGAGAAGCCCAACTTTCTAGACCTTCCTTATTACCTGCAATCCCTACACCCTGGGATTCCTTTTCTAAATGATCTTGGGCATGATTTGTAGTTCTTGCTCAGTTAACTTCCCCAGTTCTATCTTCTAGAGCAGTTTACACCAAGGAGTATCACTCCTAAGTAAACTCAACGGGTGATCAAAGGTAACATTTTGTTTGGGATGGTAGGTGGCAAAGCTTAGATTTAGATGTTAGAACGTGAACATAGACCCCCCCCTTCAACTGGAGAGAGAAGTCTGAGAAGAAACCTAGGTTAGAGATTTGGGTCTTGCACACCATCTCTCTCCCACACTGACCATGCTATTCTGTTTTGATAAGGAACTCAGAGGAAAATAAAAATTGCAAATTAGTGCTGACCAAGATGTGACTCAAGTCATACGGCATATGACTTTCCTCTATTGGGTGTGTGTCTCCAAAAATATTAATAAATAAAATAAAAATTGCCAGTCTAGAAATGAAGTGACAGTACAGTGGGTAAAGTGATTGCTCCACATACAACATACCTGGTTCAATCCCTGGAACCCCATATGGTCTCCTGGGTACTGCCAGGAGTAATCCCTGAGCACAGAACTAGGAATAAGCCATGAGAACTGACAGCTGTGGCCTCAATCAAAAAGTAAACAAAAAATTTCAGATCCACACTTAGTTTTCCATGTTGTTATGGAGTTTTATTTTATGTGTATGTTTATGTAATGTATATAATATAATAGATTTACTATGGAGTTTTATTACATGTATAATATTATATAAGTTAAGCTTTGGGTGTGGCCCCAAATAAACATATATCATTGTTTTTTAGGCCATGCCTGGCAGTGCTTGGTGCTTCCTCCTGACTATATGCTCAGAGATTATGCTTGGGGTGCAGAAGGATAATATGTGCTGCTGGAGATCAAACTCTGGTCAGCTAGGTGCGATGAAGGAGATCACTGTACTATCTTTCTGTTCCATGAAGGTGTATATTTAGGCAAAAAGATGCTATACATTTTTATTCAACATTTTTTTTTTGCTTCATGTACATTTTAAATGTTTAAATAATGGCAGGGAAGACCTCCATTGTATTCTTACTTGTTTGGGGCAGTGAATGACAGAATTTCTGTTGGGATTTATTCTCAACCTTCATTGAGAGACAAGCCTGAAGAGAACAAAAGTGGTCGACTTCTTTTAAGAAGAGGAGAATGCCAAAGGGCATTGTTTTGCAGTGGAAGGGCTATAGGGAAGGGATTTAGCCACCCTGAAATGCTGGTTTCTAGTATTTATAACACTTCAGAGCAAGAGGCACTGGCAATTGCCATGTAAGTTCAGGAAAAATATGTTTCTAGATCTTGCTGTAGATGAGAGCATGCTGAGATGGGAGCAGGAGGCAAGTCTGCGAGCACAGACTGACTACTGTAGTGCTAATACTAAAGTCCGGATTCCTAGAGGGAGCCCACGCTTGGCACAGCACTTGTACACGGAAGAAAAGATCCTAAAGGGAAATGGAAATGAAGATGAGATGGGGGAATAAGACAGGTTTCAGCAAGAATTTGTTCCCGGGGCTACCCCCACAGAACAATTTTCTCAATTTTGCAAGGTTACCAGATGGCTTAGTGTAAGTGCCATTCTCTGGAAGAGAAGGCACTTATGGGATTCCACCACACTTTTCTCCAGCATGGACAACACTCACAGGGTTGTTTCGCTCAATATCCTTACATAAGCATAGCCGACATATTCTTATGGAACAGAATATTCAGTAAGAGCAAGTCTATAGGGACCTGGCAACGTGGCCAAGCTACACAGCCTTCAGTATCAATTCGATTTATGATACACAGAAGTTTATAATATTTGTGCCTTTAATTAATTATTTTAAAATGTTACATAACTCACTGAAAGTTTGATAGTTACTGAGAAGCAGTGGGCTAGACATACAGTTCTTTTATATTTGGGGGTACAGATCACTGTATCACTGTCATCCTGTTGTTCGTCGATTGCTTGAGCAGGCGCCAGTAACATCTCCATTCATCCATGTCATGTGCTAGTGTAGCCCAATGGCATCTTCTCGATCCAGGAACATGAAGAGCACATTGTTGTTACTGTTTTTGGCATATTGAATACATCACGGGTAGCTTGCCAGGCTCTGCCGTATGGGTGGGATTCCTCAGTAGCTTGTCAGGCTCTTCAAGAAGGGTGGAGGCTTTGAGCTTATATAGCTGAGCTGAAGGTGGTTTGTGGGTGTGTCTCCCACATACCTAACTTTTGGCCATTTAATTTCTTGGCAAATTGGCTCCAAGTTGTTGGGATCTAGCCAAGGCACAGAAGCAATTTTGGGATATCTGGAAGTCTGAAGGCACCATCAGGCTACTGATGCACTCGCCCCACAGGTACAGGTTGACCTGCTGGTGGCACCATACCCCCGGGGAGTACAGATAATACATATTATTAATTAAATTCATAATATTATTCTTCAACATTCAGGAGAACGGAAAAGTTGGACTAAGATCCTTTTTGCAGGTTAGGAGATTATAAGAAGGATCTAATAGATCAATTACTAATAGAAGTGATGCCAGATAATTCACATATATACAATAGTACTTATGCTTTGCTAAAGCACAACAGCTATAATTTTTCAAAAATTTCATGATGAAGCAACAAAATTATTTTCCCTAGAACATAACTACAATAATTTTAGCGTTTTCTGAAAAGTCTACTCAGCTATAATTAAAAAAATCAGTAAACAGCTATGAAATACTAATCCCTAAATATCTAATTTCTTAGTCTTAATGATTTGACTTTCTCTTACATGGCTATAAGATAGAAATCTGTCAAGCTATGGATAACATCCACTATAAAATGAAGAAGCTAGCATTTGAATAGTTAATATATCACCAGTATTCTGAGCAGTAATGACATTGAGACATACTTTTCTACCATATTTTAATTTTTTAATAATGTAGGCATACTGCTATTTATTCAGCAATTGATTAAGCTGATTGAATTGGGTATGAACTCCACATTACTTTTTTTATTCTATTCCGAATGTTAATTTTATTTTATTATTTTATTATCATTCCCCCCCCTTTTTTGATTCACAGTGAGATACAGTTACAAAGCTTTCATGTTTGAGCTTCGGTCATATAATCATCAAACACCCATCCCTTCATCAGTGCACACCTTCTACCACCAAAATCCCCAGTATCCCCCTCCCCCCACACCCTGTTCCAACCCTTACCCTGCCTGTGTGGTAGACAATTTCCCCCATACTCTCTCTCTCTACTTTGGTTACATTTGACACCAGGCTCACCACCATTCAAACATGCTAAAAAGACAATGCTAGACAATTTGTTTTGTATTGCTTGTTATGGATAGAATATAATGTCCAGGAAATTCTGTGTTATTCTCTTCCAGGATCTTTAGTTTATAGTCTCTGGGTCTTGGCCATTGATGAGATTACATGGCCCAGGGGCAGTTTGTGGACGTGACTGCCATGCTACTGAGAAACTAGGAACCTGGGGGAAGGAGGCTCAGTCCCCATCCAAGCGGGCCTGGAGCTCTCAGTCACAGGTTCCTGCATATCTGGGTTTTGTGCTGGTCCGCTCTCTGGGAGGTGCATCCCATCTTGGGTGAGGCTAGTCTGAGCATGTGGAGAGAGGCCTTGTGCATGGCAGCAGTTGGGTTCTGGAGGTTTTCGGCTGCTGGGGTTCTGCTTGGGGCAGGGAGGGAAACTCAACTTGCTCCCCTCCAAGGTGCCCTGGTGAAGGTAGCCTGGTACGGGGTCAGAGCATTCTGTGGCACTATCTTCTGGGAGCGTTAGTTTGTAGTCTCTGGATTTTGGCCATTGATGAGATTGCATGGTGCCAGGGAAGTTTGTGGGTGTGACTGCCAAGCTACTGGAAAACTGGGGACCTGGGCAGGGGAGGAGGCCCAATCCTGATCCAAGCAAGCCTGGGGCTCTCAGTCATGGGTTCCTGCCTACCTCTGCACTACAGGTCCTAATTTCATCTTTTGATCTCTTTTGAGATTTATGGGTCTCTAAAATAAGCCAATAAATGAGCTTCTGTAGCTGAGCCGGAGGTGGTTTGTGGGTATGTCTTCCACATACTTAACTTTTGGCAGTTTAATTTCTTGATAAACTTGGCCCCAAGTTGTTGGGTTCTGGCCAAAGGCACAGCAGCAATTTTGGGGTATTTGGAAGTCTGAAGGCACCATCAGGCTGCTGATGCACTTTCTCCACAGGTACAGGTTGACCTGCTGGTGGCACTATACCTCAGTCAGTCACAGTCACAGTTATGCCATTGCTCATCAATTTGCTTGAGTGGGCACCAGTAACATTTCATTGTGAGACTTATTGTTACTGTTTTTGGCATATTGAATACACCACAGGTAGCTTGCCAGGCTCTACCATATGGGCGTGATACTCTTGGTACCTTGCTGAGCTCTCCGAGAGGGGCGGAGGAATTGAACACAGGTCGGCTGCATGCAAGGTGAACACCCTACCATCCTACCGCTGTGCTATCATTCCAGCCCACCATACCCCACCATATTTAAATTTCAACAGCTAATTGATAGCATTAATTCTGTCTTTCTCTAGTTTTTCTCATCAAATTTGTCTCTACTCAACAGCATTAACAAAATATAACAAAGCATTAACCATATAACAAAATATTAGGCATATTCTGATTCTCTATTTCTTCACCATTTTCATATGAGTTATTCACTTCAAAACATGTGGTAAATCCTTTAAATCAAGAAGGCTAAAGTCCTAAGGCTCCTTGAAAGTATTTTGTTTATGTTACATTAGTCAGAACTGTGGCAGCTACAGTGGTGGTTGAAAAAGTGAGGATCACTCTTTCTTTGTCTCTAGAGTGGAGGCACATGAGGAAAACTGAGAATAGATGTTCAAGCACAACTGAAAGTGTTGTTTACACAGAAGTCTATTCCATAATATGAAAGGCGGTATGAGAAGCAGATTTAATATTCTCTCGGGCCTAAATTTAGGTATTTGCATTTAGATAATTACCTAGCAGGTGGATGACTAATGGAGGTGAGGGAGATATGCAAGTTATACAAAATACAGGTTCTCCTGTATTTGGCAGAACAGGAGGGGTCAGGGAGATACTAGAGCTAGGAGTGATTCCTGAGTGCAAAGTCAGGAGTAAACTCTGAGCATCTCTTTGGTGTGGTTCCAACGCCCACCCCACCCTACTCCCCTTACAAAGGGCAAAGACAGGAGAAAATTTATGCCAAGAATTGTAACTTAGAAAGTTCTAACTTCTGTCTTTTAATAGCAAATAGCTATCACTTTTTGATATCAGACCAATCCCTATTTTTGAATAATTTATCTGGAAGCATATCTATGACCTATTTTTCTCTAAAAATTGAGAGAAAATGGTTCACTATGCTACCCTGCCTCTGAATGAGTCAGTCATTAGAAAGCATTTTGGGAAACAGAGAAATGGGTTAAGGAACTTGCCTTTCACCTAGCAGACCCAATTCAATCTCAGCACTGCATATGATCCCCCAAACACTGCCAAGAGTGATTCTTGAGCACAGAGCCAGGCATAAGTTCTGAAAACTGCTGGGTGTCCCATACCATTCCCACCATAAAAAGAAAATATTTTGGAAAGTAAAAACTCAAACCATTTCACACTAGTGAGAATGGCACATATAAAAAATAAGGAGAATAATCTGTGTCAGAGGGGAGGTGATGAAAAAGGAACTTTCATCCATGACTTGTGGGAATGTTGTTTGGTTTAACTCCTATGGAAAACAGTATGGAAGGTTCTGAGTAAACTTAAAATGGATCTACCATATAACCTAGCAATCTCGCTTTTGGGTATCTAACTCCAGGACAGAAGAAATACAAATACACACACAAAAAAAACATTCCAAAGGATGTATCACACCATTATTCATTGCAGCACTCAGTACAATAGCTATGATTTGGAATTAATCCAAGTGTCCAAGAACAGATAGTAGACCACAAAGATGTGGTATATATATATATATATATATATATATATATATATATATATATATATATATGCAATGGAATACCCTGAAACTGTAAGAAATGATGAAATCATGCAATTTTCTGCAACATGGATGGAACTGGAATATATCACATTAAATAAAATGAACAAGAAGAAGAAGGATAAACACAGGATGATATCACTTACATGTGGTATTTAGAGTAACTGAATACTGGATGAGGAAATACAATGTTTTAAATGAGGGATTTCAAAATCACCCTTGGTCCCAGAGTAGAGGGAGGAGAAGGAAAGAAATAGAGTGAAGGAGAAGGGGAGAAGAGATAGATGAGAAGTAAAGGGGGAGAGGGATTTGATAAAGAGAATGATAGAGCTAAATATGCAAACCACAGGGTTAACAACAATGAAACACAAGACCCAAACTTTAATAACCAAACTTAAAAAGTGACAGCTAAGATGGCAGACTGAGGCTGGGATCAGTGGTGGGTAGGAAGAAACCTGAAAGCACGAGTGGAAGGAATCTGACACCAGTGGTGGGATAAGTGATGGAACATTGCATGTCAAAAAAAAATCATTATTAATGACTTTGCAACTCACAATGCTTTAATGAAATAAAATTTGGGAAAAGAAAACACAATGAGATTATTGTGTAGTAGAATAGTTTGTGAGCTCGGACATTAGCTTGTGGTTGCCGGAGGCTCGTGCCTAACCACGTTGACAAATGAGCTCTAGAGTTTCCGAAGACAGGCATCTGTTTGTGGCTTTCTCACTCTCGGATGCTCATGGCCAAGTTCGTGTTAACAAGTCGCACAGTCATGGAGGTGCTGAACCAGTCGATCGTATTCCTCATTGATGTTGTCAAGGACGGCATCTTCCCACGTTACTGCAATAGTGCCAAAGAGCTCCCAGTTGGTGGTAATTCTGGGAGTTGCCTTCTTAGACTTAAATTTTGCAGACTTTTCTCTGGCTCTGTGAAGTAGAATTTCGCACGAAGAAGACGGTGGTCTGATCCCGTTTGGAATTTTGGGACAACAGCGACATCGGTCAGGCAAAACCTTCGATTGAATATGATGTGGTCAATTTCATTGTGGAACTGTCCACCCGGAGACTCCCATGTCCAGCGTTTAGATTCAGCCTTCTGGAACTGTGAGTTACCATGGATAGTCTTGGTCGACATGATGAATTCAGACAGTCTCTCACCCTGATTGTCCCATTCTAGGCCATGTGTCCCAATGTGGAGTTCTTCGGGTGACCTTCTCAGACCTATCCTGGAATTAAAATCACCAACAATGATTTTATAGAAGGTGTGGTCTTCTTTATAGAATGTCTCCAGTTCCATGTAGAACCTCTCAATTTCTTCTTCATCGTAGTGAGAAGTTGGTGCATAGACGACAAAGATAGAAACTGCAGGCAGTGAGCCACATCTATTCAAGCATAATCGTCCAATTTGGGTTGTTAGGCATTCGAATGAATTGATGCTCATGGCCAAGTTCGTGTTGACAAGGACACCAACGCCACCAATGCTTCTGTTGTCGCATGTTCTGAGGAACAATTCTTCTCCAGTGTCAAAAATGGCATGATGTGATTGATGTCTCCTTGTTTCGGTCAGACCAATGATGTTGTACTTGATCTTCTGCGCTTGCACCATCAGGTCCTCAATGGATGCTTCCAATGGCAGTGTCCGTGCATTGAAAGTACAGACAATCATTTTAGTCTTTCTTCATTTTGGCAGTCTAGTTCGTCCCTGAGATTTTTTCAGCCTCTCCTTGCTCATCTTTCTTAATGCTGCCATATTGGGGGCTCTTTCAGTGACAGGTGAATGAGGCCAATTGTTGTTACTGTTGTTGGCATATCGAATACACGACGGGTAGCTTGCTAGGCTCTGCCGTGTGGGCAGGATACTCTTCGTAGCTTGCTAGACTCTCCGAGAGGAATGAATACTTTTAGGGTGGCTTCCAATCACTCTTAGAGTTGTCACCACTGACCAAATTTAAACCTATCAAGTATGGTGCGGGAATAATGGGTATTAAGTGTCTTTTTTTTTTAATAGTTTATTTTTAATTAGTGAGTCAATGTGAGGGTACAGTTACAGATTTATACATTTTTGTGCTCGTTTCCCCCATACAAAGTTAGATAACCCATCCCTTCACCAGTGCCCATTCTCCACCACCAGTAAACCCAACATCCCTCCCACGCTCCCCAGTCCCGTCTCCCCCCACCCCACACTGCCACTATGGCAGGGTATTCCCTTTTGTTCTCTCTCTCTGATTAGGTGTTGTGGTTTGCAATAAAGGTGTAGAGTGGCCATTGTGTTCAGTCTCTAGTCTATATTTGGCCCCCATCACCCTTCCCCCACATGACCTCCGACCACATTTTACTTGGTGTTCACTTCTCTGAGTTGCCCAGAATGAGAGACCAGCCTCCAAGCCATGGAGACAGCCTCCTGGTACGTATTTCTACTGTTCTTGGGTGTTAGTCTTATAGTCTATTATTCTATATTCCACAGATGAGTGCAATCTTTCTATGTCTGTCTCTCTCATTTCACTCTCTCATTTCACTTAGCATGATTTCACTTAGCATGATACTTTCCATGCTGATCCACTTATATGCAAACGTCATGACCTCATTTTTTCTAGCAGCTGCATAGTTTTCCATTGTATAGATGTACCAGAGTTTCTTCAACCAGTCATCTGTTCTAAGGCACTCGGGTTTTCTCCAGATTCTGGCTATTGTAAACAGTGCTGCGATGAACATATAAGTGCAGATGTCATTTCGACTATACTTTTTGGCTTCTCTGGGATATATTCCCAACAGTGGTATTGCTGGGTTAAGTGTCTTATAATGTGTCGCAAGGCTGTAAAGTGGCCTCGCGGACCAGAGAGCGGCCTGGAGCATGGCGGTGGCTGGGTAGTGGATATAGTGGGGGTCGGCCAGTGAGGTATTTATCTGGCTTGGGTAGAGTGGGGCATCTGGGTTTGACGCCTCCCTCAGATGCAAGATCTTGTTTCCAGGTCTTGTTGAACCTAGAGTTCAAGGTCGCAAAGTTTTGATTACCTGATTTTTCGGGGCTTCACTCATTACTGTTGATGAGATGCAATAAAGGAAGACCTCAAAGAGAGAAGAGCAGCAGTGTTGGCCAGTGCAGCAGAAGCCGGGAAAAGTATTCGCAATGCTTGCCTGTCCTTCGCCAACTACAAGACCAAAATGACTGCCCTCCGACGTCTCGATGGATCTATCACATCTTCCAGAAAGGCAATGGAGAGGATTATTCACAACTTCTACTTGGATCTCTTTGACAGCCATGTCCACCTGCCCACATACCAAATTCCGCAGGATGAATATGTCGTTCCCAACGTTCTCCCTTCTGAAATCCGACACACCATTTCGTTGGTAAAGACGTGTACAGCACCTGGTCTGGACAAGGTCAGACCCGAACACCTGAAGAATCTGCCGCAAGTACTCATCAATACACTGGCTGGACTCTTCACACGCTACCTGTCTGAATGCAAGTTTCCGTCTCAGTGGAAAACCAGTAGGACCCTTCTGTTGTACAAGAAGGGAGACATCCACGACATCAGCAACTACCGCCCAATCTGCCTGCTGCCTATTGTCTACAAGTTGTTCACTTGTGTCATCCTGAATAGAATAGGCAGAACACTAGACAAAGGACAACCATGCGAGCAAACTGGGTTTGGAACGGGATTCAGCACGATAGACCATATCCACACAGTGACCAAAGTTATTGAAGTTTCACAAGAGTTCAGGATGCTGCTCTGTCTAATGTTCATTGACTTAAAGAAGGCCTTCAATTCTGTTGAGTCTGAGGTGGTCATCGAAGCCCTGGCCAAGCAGGGCGTTCAAACTCAGTATATCAAAATCCTCCATGAGCTGTATTGTGGATTCACCACCATGATCTCACCATTCTACAAGGAAGTGATCATTGATGTAAAGAGAGGGGTGTGGCAGGGTGATACCATTTCACCAAAACTCTTCAGTGCCACCCTTGACTGGAATGGGAAGGAATGGGAGTGAAGATAGACGGTTAGCAATTACACCACCTCTGCTTTGCTGATGACATCATTCTCATAACACCAAACATTAGCCAAGTGGCACAAATGCTGGCCAACTTCGACCACGAGTGTGGAAAGGTCGGACTGCAGCTGAATCTCAACAAAACGATGTTCATGAAAAATTAACTGGTCCCTGAAGCTCCATTTGCTCTCAATGGAATGAACATCTCCGAATGCAGCAGCTATGTGTACCTGGGTCAAGAAATCAACATGAGGAACAACTTGGTGCCAGAACTGTGCAGGAGGAAGAGAGCAGCGTGGAATGCCTTCAAGAGCATTGAAGAAGTGGTTAAGAGAACGAAGAACCTCTGACTCCAGGCACATCTTTTCAATCCCACCATTCTTTCTGTACTAACATATGCCTCAGAGACCTAGGCCCTACGCAAACAGGATAAGAATGCTTTTAGGGTATTCCAAAGAGGAATTGAGAGAGCTATGCTAAGAGTATCACATCTCACTCAAGGAGAGAAGGAATCCAGAGTTCTGACCTCCATCGATGGTCAAGAATCAGGGACACTGTCTCATTTGCCAAGGCATCAAAAATTAGATGGGCCGGACATGTAATGCGATTCAGAGACAACCTCTGGACTAGAACTGTTACTGACTGGATTCCACGGGAAGTCAGAAGACCTTGTGGCCACCCACCAACTAGCTGGTTTGATTTCTTTGTCAAATCTCTGAATGAACGATTTGAGGTTCTTCCTGTTCCTGGAGCAAGCAGATATCATTGGGCTGCTCTAGCACATGACAGGGTCAAATGGAGACGTTACTGGCGCCTGCTTGAGCAAACCGAAGATCAACGGGACAACAAGTGATACAAGTGATACATGAATATTTTATTTATTTTCAGTGATGCATATCTGAAACTTTATTGACATGGCAGTGCTACTTAAAAAGAAAATCCCAAAGAGTAAAATAAAATAACAAATTCCAGTTAACTGGTATCTGAGATCAGACGAGATCGGGCACATTCAGGGTGGTATGGCCAGCATCCCCCCCTTTTTTTTTGGAGCGATAGCACAGAGGGTAGGGTGTTTATCTTGCATTTGGCTGACCAAGGTTCAATTCCTCAGTCCCTTTCAGTGCCTGCCAAGTCTTATTAGATATGCCAAAAATAGTAACAACAAGTCTCACAATGGAGACATTACTGGTGCCCGCTCTAGCAAATTGATTAACAACAGGACGACAGTGCAGTGACTTAACTGATATATATATATATATATATATATATATATATATATATATATATCTCGATAAGTCAGGCTGCAGGAATTACTTCAAGTTATCTCTGACCCCTGGGTAAAGCTCTTAACTCTACCATTTTATGCACTAGTGCCTTATGTAAGCTGGCAGCAATATTATAACAGTTCCAATATCACTTACAAATTTTTATCATAGAAGAGCATATTTTCAAGACCTATGAGCATTCAAAATGTGATTGCCACCTGATTCCAGTGTAATCACCTGTAAACTTATTCCAAGTGAAATGAACAGCTCTGTGGGGCTCTGTGGTTTAATATACCGGCTGTGATTCTTACTGACCACTAGTGAGAATTACTGGCTCAGAGCAGTAATTCTAATCTTAGCATACATACATATTAGATGCTAGGCTTTACCCCAGAAATGCCCCCAAATCAGCAGAAAATGTGCATGAAAGAGATAAGTAAAAAAAAAATTAGGGAAGAGTTGGGCATTGGTATAAGAATTTCCTGTGCGAAGAACCCTTGGCTTTACCCTATTGTTTTCCCTGGGGTTGGAAAGTCCTGGTGAGACAGACTTACCTTGTGGAAAATCTAGATATCTGTATGATGTCTAGAACCATGATCTTGTTGTGGAGAAAGGTGGTACTTTGGGAAAGCCATCAAGAGCATCATTCTCATATGTTCCACAGCTATAATCCAGCAGAGATTTGAATTCATATTATTTCACAGTAAATGTTATAAAGTATTTTATATTGTTACATAGATTTATTTCATAATTATTGCCTTAGTGTCAACATAATGAATTGAATCATCTCAAAGCTGAAGCGTATGTAATTTTCAAAAACTTAAAAAATGTTCTTAAAGACTATGAAAAGCTAGCATTACATAAGCTTACTATTTCCATAGAAACAGACTCTGTGAAGCTGTGTTATCAGATGTGTGTGATGATATGTCAAACATGAGGAAAACACAGCTTTTGGGAGCTGTGCTCAAGTGTTTTTCAACCTTCCCCAATGACAGAACTGTGTGAAAATTATTCCAAGGGAAAAATTATGTCAAAAATTTTATCAGTCATGCTCTATAATTAGTAGAATACTCATTTTTTTCAGGTATGAGATGGAAATACTATGATTCATCCTGGATAGCTAAATATTTGGGAGCTTCAATGCCAGATATTTCTTAACTCTCCTAACTAGGATAATTTGAAATGGGAAGAAGACCAATTGACAAGATTAGAAAATGGCTACTTTAAGGTGTCTACGTAATAGTACACTAGGGACTGTCATCATCATCATCATCATCATCATCATCATCATCATCATCATCATCATCACCCCATTGATCATTGAATTTCTCGAGCGGTCTCAGTAATGTCTCCATTCATCCTAACCCTGAGATTTTAGAAGCCTCTCTTTACTCATCCTTTCCAATGGTGCCACATTGGAGGCTCTTTCAGGGTCAGGGGAATGAGACTCATCATTGTTACTGGTTTTGGCATATGAATACGCCATGGGGAGTTAGTGAGTCTCTCCCATGTGGGCAGGAAACTCTTGGTAGCTTTCCAGGCTCTCCCAGAGGAAAAAATAGGCTATAAAATGTTGGGAGCTTGGTTTTATAGTCTCTGGATGTCTTCTGTTGGTGGGATTACATGGCACCGGAGGCAGTCTCTGGGTGTGACCGCCTAACTACTGGAAAATGGGGAATCTGGGAGGAAGAGGCCCAGTCCCAATCCAAGCAGGCTTGGAGGTCTGAGCCATGTATATATATATGTATATACAAATATATATAAATATATATGTATATTTATTTATATAGGGACTATATAAATGGTGAAAGAAGTATAATATGTAACTTATGCTCTCACTGCATTGTTATTGCTGAGAATGACCCAGTGCACTTGAAAAGGTTTTAAGGAGCTGAACAAATAATGTATGAGATTGCATGTATCAAGTTGCTACTATCAACAATGAGATAAATAGATACATAGTGGAAGATTTAGGTCTGGAGCAATAGCACAGCAGATAGGGCATTTACCTTGCACACAGCCAACCCAGGTTTGATTCCTCCATCCCTCTCAGAGCAAAGCTACCGAGAGTATCCTGCCCGCAAGGCAGAGCCTGGCAAGCTACCCATGGCATATTCAATATGCCAAAAACAGTAACAAGTCTCACAATGAGGACGTTACTGGTGCCTGCTTGAGCAAATTGATGAACAATGGGAGGACAGTGTACAGTGCTACAGTGAAAGATTTTAGATTAGAGTGAGCCAGGGCATAACTATAGAGAGTAATTGCAGCAGGGTTCCAAAAGTTAGATACATTGAAATCTATACAGGGAGTACAATGGGGTTAGCACAGTACTTCTGGAATGGGATGTAGAGGAAGAGATGCTTTTTGAGGTGAAGATCACAGCCCAGCCTAGTTTGAAAAGTGAGATAAATTCCATCACTATCTCTGGATATACATAACATTAATTGTATCCTGCATAAATAAATGGTGGTTTTGCTTGCTCAATATGAGCTGGAGACTTATAAAATGGTGTTGGAGCTATATGGAGATTTATGGTTAGACTGTGGAGGTATTTGTGAGCCTTGTTATGATGTTAAGCTTGCCTGTGCCTCAGTTTTCTTTATCTATGAACCAGGGCTATTTAATATATACCTCAAAGTTTTTATGAGGACTGAATGAGTTCACCCAAGTGCATGATACAAAGTAATGGCTTAGTAACTTTTTTCCATTAAAGTACTATTTGTATTATTTTTTATTTGCAATTGGAAGCATTTAGAGAATAATAAAGAGAAGATTCAAAATAACCCATCTATGCAATAAAATAGTTTCATTGTCAACAGTGTTCAAAGTGGACTGATTATACAGGCAAAGACAGATGGGGTAGTGAAATTAGGAAGTTGTTCCAACAATTTGCATAAAACAGAAGTCCTGGATTAGCTGTAGAATTGCTTTGGATTGGTATCTGTAGCATTAGATTGGATATTTCTTTCATCTAGGAAAAGCTAGTAATCACTGAGCTCTTGTCATACATTAGGTATTATTTTCAGTCCAAAATTATAATGGTTTGTAGGAGAAGTAAGGTTCTTTTCTATTTGTAGATTCCTATACAGAAGATAAATAAAAGACTAGCCAACTAACAACTGAAAGACCTATGGATTGTTCAGAGAAGTGAACAAACAGCAAAAGAGTAAAACTTAGTTTCCCAGATGCATAAGGAGAGAGACACTATCAGATTAAGCTTCTTCTCTTAAAGCCCCGTACTGAAAAGAAGGGGGTTTTCATCTGTGGTCTAGGCCATGATTTTCCTACCAGACAAACCCATGGACAGGAAATACTAATTATTCTTCTTTAAATGCAATCTTGTATTGATATGACACCTGCTTTCTTTGATTAAAAATACAATGTAGATTGAATTTCCTTTTGCTTTCAAAAATCCTTGATTATTGAAGTTCAAGCATTTTTCATTTCAAGTTGTTTTAAATAGAAAAAAATTGTCAGATTATATCATCAACCTGACCACACTCTAATGGTTCATTGATTTATAAAATTTAACAAAAATATTTTAAAGTTACTAAATCTACACTATGGACTAAATTTGCACTATGGTTCTTGTAAAATTATGAGTAAAAAATCTCTAAATTTTATTTGGATTAAGGTCATTTGTTTTAGCTTGCATTTATGACTTGAAATTTTTTGAAGAAAATGAAGGGTTTTAAAACTACTGAGTTTAAATTTTGTGCTTGTATTTCTAGATAACATCCAAGTATTTTGGAAAAAAATTTATATATTTATTAGGCAATACATTATGTTAAGTACAGTATTAGTTTTTTAGAAGAAATTTAGCCACAATTATCATGCTATTTGTGTTTTTATCCAGTCACTAGAGAAAAGTTAGAAAGTCATTGAAAAGAAATATTCTTTACAGTTTAGGACACGTAGCTTTAAGACACTCTTCTGAATTTTTAGTAGTTTACAACAATCTATTAATTTATGTTCAAATTATAACTAATTGCTTGTCAAGTACAAGAAACTTCAATAAATATGTTGTGTAGATTAATATACTGCAACAATATTAAAGATTGCTTGTTAAAGAGTTATTGAGCTAAGATTTTTATCTGAGATAGAATTCGTGCACTTAACTATTTTTATCTTTAAGCATTTTGCCATTAATAAACCATAAATATGTAAGAAGTCAAAATGAGTCTTTTATCCTTCAGTTTGAATGAGACAAGCTTTCCCTGAAGGAAAAAGATAAAATACTCTTATACTTTATCTAAGTCCTAGTCGCAATTATGATTGGGCATGAAGTAAATCCCACTCTGCTTAGAGTATAAATTGAAGTTAAAGAATGAAGCAAAGTAAAAAACTTTGTAATATTTCACGAATAATTTAGTTAAAGTCTCTCAGCACAAATGAGGAGATTTTATCTCTTTTTCTCTATTTTTCTTTTTTAGTCTTTAAAATTGTAAACTTCATCTTTTAAATAAGTTTTAAGTTTTCAGCAAAATCAAGTGGAAAATATCAAGAGTTTTTGTTCACCTTCTGCCCCCTAATATAACCCATGATCATCATAATCACCTAAAGTTCATGGTTTTTTTTTTGTTGTTGTTGTTGTTTTGTTTTTTTAAATTGAATCACCATGAGATACCAGTTACAAACCTGTTCATCATCAGGTTTCAGTCTTACAATGATCCAACATCCATCCCTCGATCATTGTCCCTTTCCCACCACCAATGACCCCAGTTTGCCTCAAAGCAGCATGTCTCAAGGGGAGGTGCTTTCTTTCTTTCTCTCTTCTCTCTCTCTCTTTCTTTCTCTCTCAAAGTTCATAGTTTGTATCAGGGTTTTCTCATGCTGGTCACATTCTGTGAGTTTGAACAAATGAATACATCACTATCATATAGACTATTTTTGTTTCCTCAGTGTTATAGTTTCAAAGTTCTTTGGCTGTTAGCAAAATAGAAATGCACCAAGGAGAGAAGCTGTGTTTATTGCTTGTTAGCTTGTGCATAGGGAGGCAGTGAAGACTGGATTCTTGCCTGAATCTCTGTAGGAATAAAAGGCTGTAGCAACAGGCTCAGTGGACATAGCATGTTTTTTTATGGGTCCCAAGACTCATTAGCATGCTGAATCTCTACTCTTGGTCTGGTTACTTACATTCAGTTAAACAACCTCGCCCTGCATACCTGTGAGATATTCTGCTCAAGGACATGTAACATAGCATTTTATTTTTGACGTAAGAAGTAAAGCAATGGATTTCATGGTTGCAGGAGGGATAGGGTCTTAAACATAGTTTATATTTCTATCTTGCTATAAAACTATTTTCTTTTAGCAGGGAGGTTCACACCTGGAGATGCTCAGGGGTTACTACTGGCTCTGCACTCAGGAATTATTCCTGAAGGTGCTTGGGCGACTGTACGTGATGCCAAGGATCGAATTAGGATTGGCCATGTGCAAGACAAATACCCTACCCGCTGTACCATGGTTCTGCCCGCTAAAAAGCCTCTTTTCTTCCTTTATTCATTACTCCCTCCCCATTAATATCTAACAACTACTGCAGTTTGCTATTGTCTCATTTTGCCTTTTCAAAAATACATTATGGTTGAAATCATATAGTCTGTAGCTATTTCAGATTGTCTTCTTTCACTTACTAATATGAACTTAAGGTCCCTCTCTGCTTTTTTATTGCTTGATAACTTATTTATTTACAGCACTGAAAAACATTCCACTGTCTGCCTATAACATGACTGTCCTGTTCACTTACTAAAGGACATTTTGGTTGCCTCCATGTTTTTGCAATTAAGAATAAAGCAGACATAAATACTTCTGTGCAGTGTTTTTGTGTTGTTGTTTGTTTGTTTTGGTCTGGATATGTCTTTAATTCATTTTAGTAAGTACAAAGGAACACAATCAGAACAAGTGTAAAGATTATACAGTATAAATATGTTCAATTTTGTAATTTAGGAACTCATCCTAAGTACAACAGAGAAATGAAAGCTTTGACTTAAACAAAAAGCTAGCAGTAGTCCAGCTCCACTTTTTTTGTATGTGTTGGGGGAGGGCGGGGCACATCTAGCACCATTCAGGGTTTACTCCTGGCTCTGTGCTCAGGAATCATTTCTGGTGAGATATGGGGGTCTATATGGAGTACCAGGAACAAAGATAATCAGCCACATGCAAGGCAAATATCTTGTCTGCCGTATTATTGTCTCAGTTCTCATTTATGCTTTATAAGTTTTATTTCCTTTCTAAGTTTGACATATTCTCCTCCTCTGCTGCTCTCTGATAATTTTACCTGGTTTGTGGTACTAATGGATTGGAATGTTAGCACAGTGGGTAGGGCATTTGTATTGCACGATGCCGATCGGGGTTCGATTCCTCCATCCCTCTTGAAGAGCCTGGCAAGCTACCGAGAGTATCCCGCCCCCATGGCAGTGCCTGGCAAGCTACTTGTGGCGTATTGGATGTGCCCAAAACAGTAACAAGTCTCACAATGGAGACATTACTGGTGCCCGCTTGAGCAAATAGATGAATGACAGTGCTATAGTGCAGTGCTTATGGTTACTAATGCGTGGTACCAAATCAACACTAAACTATTCTGTCCAGTGTAGAGGATCCTCTGTGGAATTGTTCAAATTCAGGAATAGAAGAGTTTGACAAATTCAATCTTTGATGTTGATTAGTTTTCTCTGTCTTGGTGTCTGATGAGCTGGGGCCAAAGGGGAAGAATTAAGCCTTTAGTCCTGAGCTTCAAGAGAAACCGTGCAGATAATTGTGTGTGTGTAGTTAATTTCAAATCAGGAGATTTAAGTGAAAAGGCTAAGGGAGCTAGATTTGTACCATTACAGATAATTCATCTCATTTGCCTGCTTCTCTAGTCTGATTATTAATAATGATATTTCCTTTTAAATTAAAAATATGAAACTACTCTCATTTGGATAATAAATCATATTCTAAGCAAAAATCACTTAAAAGTTCTTATAAATTATGTTTATCAAATTCATGATAGGAGGTATTTAAACTTCTTCTATTTAAGGAGCTCCTGAAACTTCTCTGGAGGTGAATGAGAGTAAACTTCATAGAATCAGAAAAAAGCAATATTCTATTCATACAGAGCAGTAGAGGCCTTTTATTTGGAATGTTTTGTTTCATACTAAATAAATACAAGTTGTTTGGGAAAAAAACTTTAGAATTTTTTTGAAGTTGACTTTCTTTCATAGGTTCTTTACTCATTGCAAATAAATATAAAAGTAATATCCTATTAATTCAATTTAAGAAACTCCTTCATTTTCCCAATATTCGAGGAATAATTCATTAGTTACTTTATGACAGTAGATTATTTATTATATACATTTTATAATTTTCCCTAAAAGTTAATTAACATGCAAACAATTGGCTTTGTATCCATTTTACCAGAGCGCTAACTTTATTTTTTAAACTTTTTCCTTCTAGATTCTTCTATTTTAGCATCCTTTGGTGGATCCCAGATCTACCATTAACATATTTTGAGGATTCCTTCAAAATTACTTTAGTCTAAGTTTAGAAATCCTGAACAGAAGGGGAAGAGGGGCTTATTTTACAAACTATACTGGTTCTTGTCACAGAAAACCTGTCAAGAAATAACTAAAGAAATATGCCTAAGATGATAACTCTGCTATTTTCAAGGATAAATATTCTAATAGCATGAATCCTTTCTTGATATTCTTCTATGTTTCTTTTATTATGATCTTTAGATAAGTCATGGAGGATTATATGTAAAAAATGAAAAGAGCAAACCAGACCTTGATTATTAGACGTTTGAAAGAATGGTTGTTCAGTTTTAACTCTGCCAACTAGTATAATTTCAAAATACTCTTAGGAAAAAAATCTATAAAGACATCTCTGAGGATACAAGAATTGTAAACAGTAATTTTGACAATCTTCTTGACACCAGTCAAGTGATGAAAAGGATGAGAGTGTTCCAAAATGGAAGGATAAAGAAGTCAGGGAAAAGTGCTAGTTTCCAAGTGTGATGAACTCTACAGATAGAATCACTAATTTATCAAATACCATTATAACATCCAATTCAATATAATGGGGCTTTTTCCACAGTCTGGCCTATATAGCCTATGCCAGCATTGCTTTTCTATGTCAATACAAAGAAATCTGTTACACTAAATACTTGTATAATAGAAATAGATGTTGATTACAAATTTTTACTGCCCAGTCAGCAGACAACTATTGAATGGAAACATTGTTCTTTTGAAAAGGAATTTGGTACAGTAACTCCTGGAATATAATAGGAGACAATTTAGTCGCATTTTGACATTTTTGATAGATCATTCACATGCATTCTTCTGCCAGTGCTGTAAAGGCTGACATCCAAGACAGAGCTCGGTTTACAGACTCAGTTTCATGAAGGTTGATTGCACATATGTGTCTCAACATAGATCATACGTTGAAAATGGAAGAAAACGTACGTTTTAAATATATAAGACTAAAAGCTAGTAGTAGAGAAATACTTCCAAGTATCATAATTAATATATGAATACACATACACACAACCAAACCAGTATCAATAATACAAAATCTAATGGATGAGTTCCTAAATATGACAATGTTTCTAACACATTTATATGAATTTTCTGGTTATGAGCTGTGAAATGTAATGCATTTTAATATGAAATGCTATAGTTAATTATTTTTGGCTTTGGGTCATACCTGGTGGTGCTCAGAGGTTCCTTCTGACTTGGGGCTTGGGGGATGCTCCTGAGTTTCTAGGGAGACCATGCTGTGTTTGGGATCAAACCGTGTTTGGGACCAGGCCTCCTGCATGCAATGAATGTACTCCAGTCCATTGAGCTATCTCTTTGACATGGTATAATATTTTTTGAAGTACTAATAACTAAGGCATCTGAAGTCACAAATTGTAAAAATCATACTAGGTATGGGGGAAACAAATTAGGCTTATCAGAGTGCTACCTTTGAAATGGAACAAAATAAACCGTCAAGTGATATAGTATTCACATGGATTAAATGTACATGATTCATATCAAAGTTAAAATTTCAGAATATTATGGGTGAAATTCTTTCTTTCATTATCTTAGAATAAAATTTTATTAACTTTTAAATAAAGTTTTGTGCTCTGAAAACCACTTTGCTATAATAAAATTTTATTAACTTTTAAATAAAGTTTTGTGCTCTGAAAACCACTTTGCTATTCTACTATTGAACTTAATCTGTCACTGTGAGTCAATTGTCCCTTCACTCTGGCCAGCCAACTTTTTTCTCATTCCCCAAGATTGATATTGATCTCCCTGAAATGTACTTGTTCAAGTTAGTCTCAGTTTTCAATATGTCTGACTTTAATTTATTTCCATTTAGTCAAATTCTACCCTCTCCAAGTATACAGGTCAAGTCTTACTCTATAACCTCCCTAAATCTTTTATGACCTTCTAGTGAAGAGAGCAATAACCCTTAAATATGATTGCTTCAGCTTCTCAAAAGCATTTTGTGGCATTTTTTGTATTCTTGATTCAGATGGTATTTTGATTTTTTAAGTCTTCAGATGTCTTATTACTCCTATTGCATTCAAGTATTCATAGGGATCCTTATTACTTTTACTGTAATTGCTTGAGGATTTAGACCTATAAAAATTCAATTCAACAACTGCCTCATAAATGGCTAGTTTGAAATTGAAAATAAGAGTAGAAGCAAGTGAGATCAGTTTGTCAATGTACATGTGTATGTGTCTGGGACTTGGGGATGGGTCTATGCTAAATTTAGGCCAAAATATTTGTTTCATTTTGTTTTGATGAAAATGGGAGCAACTTAATATTCTTAATATTTATAAGTTTAAATTTAATTTTCTTGTTTCTTTATAGGTAGTTAAATTCACATTTCAGACCCATTTGCCATTGGTTTTCAACCTTTTCTTGTCAATTTCTTCTCCTTTTTCTTGGGAAAAAATGTTAAAATAACAAGTTTAGTGGATAGTGATGCACACAGCCTTTCATAAAATACACTCTACAATATTCTAGAAAATAGTTCTTCCATAGAGTTCTCTCCAATTCTAATTCATTTCTTTGCTCCTCAGTTAAAGTTTCTTATGAAGGACGTACTTTTCTATTCCTCCTTCCTGTTTTCTCCTTTTTGTACTCTAACTGAACTTTCATTACACATCTCTTATCAAAGTCACAGTTATTTCCATGCTGCCATTGTTAAGGGCATGTGTCATTTCTGGTCACACCTCATTTCACTTTTACAGATTGCATTTCAAATAGAACCTATTGTCAATGTATGTGGACACAGCCAAAATGACAATGAAGGCCATCATGTCATAATGCATTGACAACAGTCATGCATTATGCAAAAATATAAATGATGAACAAACAAGGATTTACAAGCAATTAAATACTCCAATGACTATCATGAGCTTTATCTGATACATGAGGCAGTGGTATGCTCAGAGGACGAATGTGGCTGAAATACTTTGTAGTACTACATATAAAAGTCTATTTTTTTCTCTCCATATAGGGGTTTATTTGTTTAAATCTATGTTCTTCTAATTGCATTGAAAAAATTGCCAAGAAATGGCAGTCTACTTTATGAATGTGGAAAAATTCATACTCCTTCAGCTTTATATGACTAAATTCAGAGATAATCATGGCCACTGCTACACTAGAGGTGGGGGTAGGAGGGCCTAATCTAGTTAATTTAAGCTTATCTTAAGGTTATTTTAAATCTTGCTAACATTAGAGGTAGCCACTCAGATAATGATAATGACTAAGGGGCAGGGTTAGTAGGACTTAAAGGAGGAGCACAGGACAGGCTCCTTGGCACTATGCTTACAGTGTCTCTTTGATTCCTCAGCTGTGCAGGGAGGCACAGTTCTCACCCATGTGGTTCAAGAACAAAAGACAAGAGACAAAGAAAATTTTATACTTATCTGAAGAAAATAGCATCTTTGCCTGAATTTTAATAAAACACTGATAAGTTGAGTGGTAAAAGAAGTCTAAGCAAAATCCTGTTTTTTAAATATTTTTTATTTTATAAAGTAGTTTACAATATTATATTAAATTTAATATTCAAACTCCAATACCACCACCATTACACCTTCCCACCATCGTATTTCAGGTATTTCTGTCCTGAATCCCAATCCCTGCACCCAAAGCAGAACTGAAATCAGTAAAACCTTGTTTCAGCAAAATCTAAGCAAATCTCGGCTTTGCTCAGACACATCTTCCCAAACACATCACAGGCTTTGGGTGAACCCAGCCCCAACTGAGTCTGGCTGTTAACACTTCATGGAGACCAACAGGGACAAACAGAAGGAGAGGTCTCAAGAGAGGAAAGAAGACTTTGGAGACTAAAGTGGAGAAAAACTGAGTCTGGAATAGTGAGGAGCTGAATATAATGATGGGAGCTGGAGCATATAATGAATATCAGAAAGTGGCCAATTTGGAGAGTTGAGAAGAGAGGGTGTGAATGGTTTTATCAGAGCTACTTCTACTTATGATCCACAATTCTGGATAGAGCAATTATGTAGAATTCCTGGGTCAAAGCTTTAGAAATATTCAGGTGGCTATAGTTTGAAAAATAGGACAACGAGAAAGAGGAGGCTAACATACCTGTCTTGCTAGCTATTAATTGAATTTCACCTGGGTGAAATTGCTTTACTGATGCTCAATGGTGAGGTCTGAGAAACAGATAAATGATTCATATAGAATTAAACAAAGGCATTAGTGTTGGGGCTTAATGACTGACTGAAGGACCATAATGTGCAACAGTGAAGAGGGATATAAACCTCTGTGGCACAATTTGTTAACTTTTGCTTCATGGTCCTTCCTTTTTCCATTGCTTTGATTTCATGGGAGACTATGAGAACAATTTTCAAGCAAGCATGAAATGATTCCATTTTATGTCAAAAATAAGAGAAATGCTACCCACGAGTGGGCAATACAAATACAATAAAATCCAAATTTCCTTTTGTGTGTCATTCTTGGCAGAAATTTGAAGTACATCTATTCATCTTCCTTCTTATATAAAGTAGGCCTCTTAAAAACAAATTCTAAAGGCTATGTTTTTCCATTGGACAATAAATTAGAAGCAGAGACATATTACAAGAACATTTTTATTTTGAACAAGGTAGCAATCAATTTTAAATTATTCTGCTCTTAGAATGACTTGTGTAAGAAATAAGGGATTTAAAACTAAAATCAAGTGAATGATTTTACTTTGTCTTCTTAATTTCTAGCCCAGAAGACATGTAATAGAACTTATCTCTAGAGGATCAAATATATGTTTGTGTGAATGTATGTATGTATTTTGTTGTTTTATTTGTATGATTGTATGACTATTTTTATTATATTATTTGACAAGAAATATAGTTTCTATTGTCCAAGGGGAAATGGCTTTCCCTGCTGAATTTTTATTATTTTCAAATGGTCTTTAGCCTGAGTCTCCGTTCAGTCAGTGCCCAATATAGTAACCTTAAAATATCAAGCCTTCTTATTAGCTATCTGTTTTTTTAAATTTAATTTTTATAAAGTAGTTTATAATATTTGATTACATTTAATATTAGAACACCAATCCTACCACCATTACACCTTTTCACTACCATATTTCAGATGTTTCTATCCCGAACCCCAACCCCTGCCCCAAAGCAGAGCCGAAATAATGTGTTTTTTTTAATTGAATCACTGTGAGATACAGTTACAAAGATTTCATGTTTGAGTTTCAGTCATACAATGATCAAACGCCCATTCCTCCACCAGTGCAGAACCGAAATAATTTATTTTATATTTTGAATAAACCGCTGAAAATGATTCAAGAAAGTTCCCTTAGAAAAAAGTGTGTGAAAATTGTTGTATTTCACCATGACAATTAAGTCCTTCTATAAGAGATTAATAACATGTCGTTAAAGGTTGAGCCTTGATTATATATATATATACACATATATATACATATATATAAAAATAGGGCTGGAACAATAGCACAGCAGGTAGGGCATTCTCCTTACACGCAGCCGACCCGGGTTCAATTCCTTCGTCCCTCTTGGAGAGCCCAGCAAGCTACCCATGGCATATTCGATATGCCAAAAACAGTAACAATGAGTCTCACAATGGAGCCATTACTGGTGCCCACTCGAGCAAAATGATGAGCAATGGGATGATAGTGACAGTGATGTAAAAACATATTTCCCTTTAATATTGGTTGCTTTCTACTTTAAATCCCATCAAATGTAGTACACTGCTCTTGGAATATTAATGGTGTGAGGCATGAGATGTCATGTGGCCTTGAATGCAACTGCATGGTCCAGGAATAGGTTCATTCATGGCTGAGACTCAGCCCAAGAATGTGGAGAGCGGCCATGAGCATGGTGGTGGTTGAGTTCTGGAGGTTTTCAGCGGCCAGGGATGGCTCCTTGGGATGGAAGGGGAACTCACCCACCCACCTCCTGTTGACCTGAATAAAAGAGCCTAGAGTGGGGTTCAGTGGCATGGCTATGGCATGTCTACTATCTGGTTATTCTTTATCATTCCCCCTGTGACATGATAAATTGTGACATCTTTTCTCTCCAAATCTTTGACTTTTAAAAAAAGGAAACTCAGGAAATCTTACTGATTGACAAAATCTATTGTAGCTGTTGGTTTGTTTTTTAAGTAATTGGATATTTCAGATACTATATTTGCTTCCACTGATGGTGGAAGGTACAAAGCTTTTGATGGTGGTTGTTCCATTCAAAGGAAAAGAAAGCTTTGCTGAATCTTGGATTCCATGGAGAGTAACTGCAGAAACTTTGGAGTCAGGTCTGACTGATAAAAATCAGTTTGTTAATAATTCAATCTCTTTTATGCTCCCCTTGGGAATTCATTCACAACTGAGATATAAGTGTTCTTCCATTTTGAGATTGGTCTTATCAATCAACAATCAATCTGATTTATACTCACCTATTTTTATAAATATGCCAAAACCAGTAACAATGATGGGTCTCATTCCCCTGACCCTGAAAGAGCCTCCAATGCAGCACTGTTGGAAGGGCGAGTAAAGAGAGGCTTCTAAAATCTCAGAGCTAGGACGAATGGAGACTTACTGAGACTGCATGAGAAAATCGATGATCAACGGGATGATGATGATGATGATGATGATGATGATGATGATGATGATGATGATGATGATTTTTATAGGTACCATGTGCTAACCGATTGCACAACTGGAGCTCCAGTACTCACCTGTTTTTGAAGGCTTATTTTTCCCAGTCAATACCTTTATCTGATTAAGGACTTAGTGCCTCAGGGCCCACTTGGCATTTCATCTTCTTGTTCATGATCCTGGAGAACCTTCCCTTGGCTGTCTCAGGGTGACTATCACATTGCTGCATGAATCCTTTGCACCTGCCTATCACCAGCAGCCTGTGTCAAGCTGCTTATAGCTAATATGGCAGGAAATGTTTTCTTTTGTTATAGTCTAGTTGCAGAGTGAGCTTTTCATTTTCTTTGCAAAGACATGTGGAGACTTTGGATGCAAAGATTTGTTTCTTATGATTTTTAAGAAACGTTATTCTCCATATCCCATGGTAGAATTAATCAGTGATAGAGACCCATCTGGAGCTATTGAGCTATAGAAAGATTATATTCCCAGAGGACATACATTGAAAGATGGCTGCATTAATTTAAATGGGAAAACTCTCAGCAAAATTATAAGCAGAACTAGGTGAAATTGAGTGGTAGCTTTTAATTATGAAGATGGAGCATTTCAATGAATAATTCCTACTGAATTCATTATAGATGTTCATGCTTTGGTTTTCTCCAGGTTTTTAAACATGCTATAAATGCACAATCAAAACGAAATGCCACAATGATCGAAAATTGTTATATAGTGAATTTCTTTATATAATAAAGAAGAGAGTAGCACACATAATTTTGTGGATAGATGAATTTCATAACAAGCTATACAAAGAAAGCATGGACACATGCTATTATAAAATTTAAGTTGTCTTATTTAAAGCTGTCATTATTTACGAGAATACTAGCTGATGCAGAATTTGGCTAACAGCCTTTCCACCACACCAAGACACAGCTAGAAGATAACTGGTTAAATAACACTGTAGCACTGTCATCCATAGTTCATCAATTTGCTCGAGCGGGCACCAGTAAGATAGTATTTACTCAAGCTCAAATGTCCCTAAAGACTGAAGGGCCTGGGAGTTCAAGAATATTAGAGGTTATACTTCTCTGATTCAACTGTATTTATGATAAATTAGCATACAGGGACAAAATATTTTTATGGGCTAGATAAAAAGTGGAAATAATATTAATAATTATTACCAAGTTATCATATTTAATTTTTATCATGACTCACTTCAATCTTGATGGTTAACTTGTCTCATAATTACTTCTCTCTATTGGGTCGAGGTGTTTGGGCTACATTGGGTGGCATTCAGGGCTTTCTCCTGACTCTTTGCTCAGGAATCATTCCTGGAGGTGCATCAGAACCGTGAATGGTACTTGGAATTGAGCTAGGGTCAACCTCATGCAAGGCAAATGCTTTAACCACTGTACTATCGCTCTGCCCTCTTACTTCTTGTATAGAAAAGTATCATTTTCTAAGCATAGGGGAATGAATATATGAACTTCTTTTTTAAAAATTTTATTTTATTGAATCACCGTGACAAAAGTTACAAAGCTTTAAGGTTTAAGTCTCAGTCATATAATGATCAAACCCTCATCCCTTCACCAGTGCCCCTGTTCCCCCACCAAGAACCCCAATGTACCCCCCTCCCACCCTCACCTCCTGCAACTGAGTGGCCAACGATCTTCACTTTATTCTCTCTATACTTTGGATATATTCAATATTTCAACAGAGAACTGACTATTATCATTCAGAATTTTCCCTCAACAATCAAACCTGCTAAAAAGGCATCATTTGATAGTTTGTTTTCCATGGCTGAGAATGAAGATTATAGGAGCTGTCGCAGACACTCAGTTTGGGATTTCTGTTGTTTTAGCTCAGTTTACAGTCTAGATGCATTTCTGTAAATCTCTGGGTGCCAAAATGGGTTAGTAGAACCTCCCGGATCAGAGTCGTTAAGGAGCAGAGGGGCTATGTCGTGCGCGGCTGCTCTGGATCTCATCTGGAAATATATGAACTTCTACAGCAAGAAAAACATCTTGCTGGACACTTGGTCAAGCACATAGTTTTAATAGTTATTTACACAAAATAGGAACTGAATATTTAAAAAAAATAAAATGAAATATTATGAAATGATAAATGAAAAAATTCATAAATGATTATTTATGAAAATAAAATTAACAGAAACACCTGCACTAAGTCATTATTTATGTCAGATTAGTACCATAGCTTTATCAGGTTGTATTTCCTAGTGTTTAGCACAGAGGGTAGGGTGTTCGCCTTGTATGTGGCCGATCCAGGTTTGATTCCTCTGTCCCTCTCAGAGAGCCTGGCAAGCTACCGAGAGTATCTCCCCGGCATGGAACAGCCTGGCAAGCTACGAATGGCGTATTCGATATGCCAAAACCAGTAACAATAGGTCTCATTCCCCTGACCCTGAAAGAGCCTCCAATCATTGGGAAAGATGAGTAAGGAGAGGCTTCTAAAATCTCAGGGCTGAGAGGAATAGAGACATTACTGTGCCCAGTCGAGTAAATTGATGAAAAACGGGATAACAGTGATACAGTGAAACTCATTGACTTATGGCCTTGATGATGTTAATTAGTTTCCTGAGCCTCAGCTCTATTTTCTATAAGTGAGAATTCCACTACTGTTCCTAATAGCTTCTGTAAGTCATAGTTGTGAGAATTAAATGAGATCATGTATGCCAAGTGCCTGGCACAACTCTTAGCATATGTCAGACACTCAATAAATGCTAATTTTATGTTCTACCTCCCTTCATATTTTCCTATTCATTTTGTTTTTTTTTTGCTTCCTGATCTAGCAGAAAATTATGAGCATATCTAGCTAATTGTGGAATTGTAAAATGTCATCTACTCTATTGAAATTGCTTTTGAGATTGAATTGCTAAGTCTAATGGACATATGTCAATTCTTATCTCATTTAACGTTAAGAATAAAAATTCCCATATGCCTAGGAAAAGTCTAATTCTTCTCTAGTCATGACAGCAACACCATTAGGTTTTAAACATTTTAGTGAATCAATGACTGTCCTATAACTCTGTAGGCAAGCAGACTGCAGAACTAATTTTAAGTATCTCTAATTGGTCAATGACAGCTCACTGCATTGACAATGCCTCTGAAAGCTAACCAGTCAATGGGAAAAGAACTCTTAGAAGTCATCCAATTGGCCTTGGACTTGTTCCAGGAACATTCTTCTAAGGGTGATGCTAATCCATTCTTAACTCTAGGACCTGTTGGGGGTCTTCCCCCGGACTCTGTTCAGCATGCTCCCTCGTCCAGCAAGGGACTGCCGCTCAGGGTCCTGAGGACAGACAGGGCCTTGCTTCCCTCCAGCTAAGGAGAGAGGTCCGAGGAAAAGAGCAAACCTTGCCACCGCCTTCTCCTAGACATAAGAAATAAGCACAGGAGCAGGGTGGGGATCGTGTAAAGAGATCCACTTTATTGAGAGACATCAAGTCTTTATATAGGTTGAGGAGGGTGTTGGGAGTGTGCAACTGGCCACATACACAGGGTGATCAGAACAAACATTTTCTACAGATAAGGTCACACCTTCACTGTGCATTTGCCAGAAACATCCTGTCCCCAGGTAACATTGAACTGCGATATGCATTGCAACAGGCTGCACTTCAAAGCAGACGAAAAGATGTTTCTCTCCCAACACATCTGCCCGCTGAGTCCAGGGATTAGTGCTATACTTCAAATAAAAGGGGCTTTTCCCCCAACAAGGACCAGCTTAAAAATCAAACTCATGTGGATAATGTTAGCACTCTGCTTTCCTCAATGGGACTACCTGACCAGTATAGGTCTCTTATTTAAGTGAGCAATAATTCAGGTTTTTTTTTTTCAGATTTAGCTCATATTTCTCTGTGTCTTATTTGTTTTATTATTTTGCACATAGCCCTAAGACTCAGCCAAGACTGATTCAGACATTCTACCTGCTTAGACCTACTGTTTCTCCGTCTTTACTTATTTCTTCCTTTACTCTGCCTTCATGCATCATATTTTCTTTATGCTTTTGTACTTGATCCCTTGAAGTCCTCACACTTTCTAAGTGACATATTCTACTTCTATAGTTTTAGCTGTTGTCTCACTGAATCCCTATTCTATATCATTAGACTGGAAGGGCTTCTTTCTAACTGTGTATGCCCACTGGATATTGCCACGCAATGTTGTATAGATAACTCAGATTTAGCCTTTCTCAAATTGAAATTCATTTTCACATTTGAATCTCTTCCTTTATATACTAAGGCAAAGTTTCCGAAGTCAAAATCTAAATTGCTTATGCCATATCTTTCTTATGACAAAGCTAAAGTTATTTTGCCTTCCACCTACTATGCTCCTGTGAAGCGAAACATGAATTAGTGTAACAGAAAACTGAACCTGGGCACTACAGCTTTTACAAGAGAAAACAGTTTTGCTGCATTTAAGATAGCAAGGCTATCTACCTGTTCTTTTGTTTCATAAAATATTTATGCAGCTATAAGGTGGGGCTTGAATCTTCTGTCTGGTTGATTTATTAAAGAACAGGAGGTGAAGTTCAAGGAAAATAGGATGGGACATTTTGAGGTAATACAGGAGATACGCTTGGAGAACTAAAGAACTAGAATATTGTGGTTATCAGGTCATCTGGCTTCCTGGAAGAAAGTGATGTGTTTTCTGTAATTTTTTTCCACAAAATGTAATTAGTACTAAGTCCTTGGTTCTTCTGACTATTTTGAAGTCAAATGGCAACTCAGACAGAGGACATGGTGTCTGAGTGAATTATTGCTTACATTAATTATTATTATTTTAATAATAATAATAATTTTATTAATAATAATTATTACAATTATTATTACATCTGTGAAAACAGATGTAACTCATTTACTGCTTCTACAGACCAGTTTCTTCAAAACTAAATGTGAATTAGTTACTATTTTTTGTCTAATTTTATCAATGTCCCATAGTTTCTTGTCTTTGGATTCTGTCAGCTAACCCTGCTCCTTTAAAGGCTATGGTGTCACCTGTTCTCTTTTCTGGTATCTTTGCATTATTCCATATTCAATACATAGTTCTCTCTGATTTCAGTCTTGCCTCTTTTAATTCCCTATTCTGGTTTAACTGAGTACATAACACTATACCTATTTTGAATGTTTTGCCTAACTAAAATTTAAAAAATCAATTCAGTGTAAATTTAAATAATACAGAATAAGTTTTATCTTATGAAGTTTGTCTGAAGGCATATCTCTAGGACTGATTTAGAAATTCTATGATACCATCCATGACCATGATTCAGTTCTTTATTCTGCTTAAATGTTATTCCCTGTTAGGTTCTTTTTCTCATGTTTGATGCCTCGTGGTTGTAAGACAGTTGTTACAATTTTATTCGGTACTTCAAAGCCTTCATATTTCAAAGAGTTATGAACCTCTGTTATTGTTTAAAGGATGACAAAGCTTTCACAGAATGTCCGTGACAGATTTCACCTTATGATGCATTGGTGAGAATTTGGTCACATAACTCTGTTAGTTTTCATAAAGGTTAGCAAGTGAGTGTCTCATTTTTTCCCAACATTGTGAGAGGTGGATAAGAAGGAGAGAAGTGGGAATAGGTGTTACATTGAGTAATATTAGTAGTAATGCCCACTTCTGACTTATAAACCAATCTTCTAATTAAAATTTCTGAATTACATTCCCATTGCTTATAGAACAATACCCACATTTCATTCCATGGCATGTATATGACCCCACTAATATTTTGGTTGGTATTTTTGTTTTGTTTTTATTTTTTTTGAGATCACCCCTGAATGTGATCAGGAGATATTCCTTGCTTTGTGCTCAGGAGTGATCCATGGCAGTGATCAAGGGACCATATGTGGTATTGAGGATTGAAATCAGCATCAGTGGTGTGAAAAGCAAGCTCCTTCATCTCTGTACTATCGTTCCAGTGCCAATATTTTATTTCCTGATAATTAACAAATTTCATTTATTTCTCTTTCAATTCTCTTCCACTTTTGTGGAACTGGGGGTGTAGGAGAATTTGATGCCTATTATTCTAGCTTAAGGAGTTGTATTTAAATTATTGCAACAAGGAGATTATAATATTCTTTTTATATTATATTTTTAGGCTTTTAACAATGTGCAAAGAAGATTAATATAGATGTACATTAAAAATGCATTACATCTTCTTTACATATCAAAATATATTGTGGCAATTTGCTATTCCATGGAAATAGCATAAGAAGACATTGGAAAACTTCAGATAATTATGAAACTTGTTTAACATAACTACTGTATCTTTGAAAATTTAACATCTCTAAGAAGAAATGTATTCCAAAGACAGAATTAGGAATTTAACACATTTGTTCATTTTAAGATCATACTTTATGTTTTAAGAACACTTAGCATAAGATAAAATCACTCAAATAAAAAATTAAACATAGAACTATTATATCTAGATGTAGTTGTATAGTTAATCTCTGGAGCATATTCATCTTGCTTAATTAAATCTTTGACTAGCAACTCAAAATTTACCTCTTTCCTCCAGTGCCTTAAACAGAAGGGGATCTGCTGCTTTCTCCTGATTCACCTCTGCCACCCAGGGATGACTGCAAAATATGACAGTGATAAAGTCTGCAATAAGACCCTACATGGCAGAAACTTGATGTCATACCAGCCCCACTAGGCAGCTATCAAGCTGCACAGGATTTCCACTTATTCTTGGTGGTACAGAAGTTAATCCCCATCGCTGGATTTTTCACGGCTCCCTGGACTCAGTCTGAAGTGAGAAATTGATCTTTGCAGGAAAAGTCAGTTCTAACTTTGAAAGAGGAAGCCTCAGTTTCCCCTTGCCAGTAAGAAAGTCACAGTTTCTTCTCTTCAGATGTTCTATCTCTCCTCCATCAATCTGACACACATTTCACCCCTAAGGTTCTGTCTCAGCTTCCCAGGAACATAAAACTCTGCCCTGGAGTCTAGGCTGACAGGGAAACTAAGGTAATGGGCAATCCTGAAGTCTAGGCTGATGGGGAAACTGAGATAATTGGCAAGTAGGCTTGGAAGATTTCTTTCCCTTTACCAGTAAAGAAGAAAGTCACCTTTTTTAAGGTAGCTTCCTCTTACCACCTTTTCCCCACTGACCTGACACATTTCACTCCCAAAGTCCTGCCCCATGGTCATAGAGATTTTCAAGACTATACAACTCTGTCCTAGAGTCCAGGTCAATAGGGAATCTAAGATATGGGGCAAAAATGCTCAGATAGACATCATTGTAATTTTCTGGCACCTTTTGTAAACATTTCTCAACCAACAAGGGACATCAGGAGTCCTTAAAACAGTCTTCACAAAACTCAAACTTTAGCTTAGTCCTATACTATGTTTCACACCACTTGGGGAGCTCCTTTTCTTTTCTCTTCTACTTTTCAATAAACTTTTCTACTTTCCATCTCTGGGCTGGAGCGATAGCACTGCAGTAGGGCTTTTGCCTTGCATGCGGCCGACCTGGGTTCAATTCCTCCATCCCTCTCGGAGTGCCCAGCAAGTTACCAAGAGTATCCAGCCTGCAAAGCAGAGCCTGGCAAGCTACCCGTGGTATATTTGATTTGTCAAAAACAGTAACAACAAGTCTCACAATGGAGACGTTACTGGTGCCCGCTCTAGCAAATTGATGAACAACAGGACGACAGTGCTATGACAGTGCTACTTTCCAGCTCTGAGTCTGAGCATCTTTATTGGGAATCATGAGCATATGCAGAGACCTGCCACCACTGCTTCTGCCTCACTGGCATCAACCAGGCCTTTTGGATCCTTCACCTTCCTCTGAGAAAAGAATTTCAGGCGGATGCAGCAGTGAAGTGAAAACAAAACTAATTTTATTTGGAAGTTTTGAGGTAAGGGAGGGAAATAGTTACATGCTCAAGAGAGAAAACAGACTTCTTCAAAGGTGGAAAGAGCCTTGAATGACCATTAAGACTGGTTTTTATATGGATATTCTTCAGGTTGTCTAGGACTGGAATTTTCCTCTGACATGGAAGTCGACCAGGCAAGTATTGTCAGAAAGTGCAAGCTTTGAAGTTTTCAGTGAATCTCCTTCTTGTCTTCATTGGAGTCTTTTGTCTCTACTGTAGTTTGTCCCTCCTTCGGGGGTTCTTGCCTTCCCAGGGTCTGTAGTTGTGCCAGGTGAAGGTCTTGTCAGGCCTTAATTCCTGTGCTCACAAGGTGGCTTGTGGCTACTGGTTTAATTATTTTCCAGGAATCCGTTGCTGTGGGGGTTAGGGAGGACGGAGGCCCTATCCAGCTGCCTGCCTCAGCAGAAACTTAAAAAAAAAAAAAAAGACTTCCTTTTCAAGCCCTTGCTCCCCCTTGAACACATTGCCTTGTCTCTATGTTTTCTTTATTTGCTTTCTGCCACTCTGGAGAAGCCCAGATTCTCTCTTGAGCACGTACATCCTCTTGCTCTTCCCTCACATCTTTCTAAGTAAGTTTCAATTCAATTAAATAAAATGGGGCTGGAGTGATAGCACAGAGGGCAGGGCATTTGCCTTGCATGCAGCCAACCCAGGTTTGATTCCCAGCATCCCATATGGTCCCCTGAGCATGGCCAGGAATAATTCCTGAGTGCATGAGCCAGGAATAACCCCTGTGCGTTGCCAGGTGTGACCCAAAAACCAAAAAAACCCGAAAACAAACAAACAAAAAAACTTGACAAAAGAAAGAAGTACTGATAAAAAGAATACCTTGTGGGTTGGTTCCAAGGTACATTCTATCTTATCAAGAAATCTAAAAGTAAAGGGTAAACTTAGAATAAGCTGTTCTTATGTTTAGACATTGGGTAAGGGTCAGTTCATCTTTGGCCTGGTTTCAATACCAGTTATATTGAAGTAGGGCACCCCCTAAGGACTGTATTAAATTTAATTAATTATTTATTGGGGGGCCACATCGGGTGGTGTTTGGGTTGGGTGGGGGAAGGATATGATGTAGGGATAGAACTAAAATAATTATTTAATTATAGGTCAAAAATCTAATCTACAAATACAATCATATTCTGATTTACTGAGAATTTGACTTTAAAAACTGTATATTTCTTTGTGGGGAGGAGAAGAGAATAAGGTCATAACAGACCACAAGTCAGGCTTAGCTTTTGCAACTCAGATTCTGTGAATGTTCCTTCCTACTACTTTTGATAACTGACAATAGTGGTGTATGACAACTCTGGGATACTAATGAGCATATTAGCTGGGGTGATTAGCAGAGCTAAAGTCTAACCCATCGTCATCACCCAGAGGAAAGAAACAAGAATGGTAATTGTGATATAAATTTCTCAAAAGTCCTATAATGAGCCTGGAGCAGGGGATGACAGTTTTAGTCATTTGTTTTCTGCTTTGTTTGTGAGCAGCTACTTACTTCGTTTTATAACATCAGTCAAAACCTTGACCGGGGACATCATCTATTATGTAAATTCCTGCAAATGTGCAAAGGACAACATCCCACATATTTCAAAATAGAAGACAGAATTACATTAATGATGGAGATTTTTTTCTTCTCCAGGAAACACATCTGATGACTGGGGCTGCCTCAGTCTGCTGCACTTCTTGGGAATGGTTAATGAGAAATCTGTGTCTGGGTTTGCTTTCACACTGGCATTCACAATGTGAGCAAAAAATCTCTGATTGAAAAACAACAGGCAATGTATATGGGAGAAAATGGATTAGCTCTGCGTTTTCTACTCTATCACTTTGTTATTCAAACCCAATTAAACATTAGGTTATTTTTAGATTCTGACATCAGCATATTAAGTGACAATAGAAATAATAACACAAAAATGAAACTAATAAGTATATTGTCTATTTTTGTGCCATTTATTATGTGCTTTTTATCTATTTGCTAAGTAGAGAATATAGTAAAATTGAAGTCTATCCCTCAGACTTAGCATGTGCATTTTATTGAGGATATAAGAAATTTAAATTTAAATTACAGTAATAATGATAAAATTTGATTTTTAAATTATAACAATCAAAACCATAGCAGATAATAAATTAATTTTTGCTAATGAGTGGAATGATGACTAAGTGGAGGAAATTTTGTAGATGAATGGTCTTCTGTTGAGTAGATGAAAGGGGATTTAGGAAAGAGAAAATTTTTTAGTTCAATTATGTTATTTTTTTAAAAAAAGAAAAAAAAAGAAAAATTTTTTTTAAAAAAGAAAAATTGATTTAAAGTTTGTTTTTCTTTTAAATTGGACCTGGGATAAGATCAGTGGTAGAGGACATGTCTTGTATGTATGTGGCCCTGAGTTTGATCCCAGGACTTAGATTTTAAAAAAGATTTTACTGATGTGTCAAATTTATTTTTCAGTTTGTATCTGTTGCAGGTAACTTATGTGAAATATAGAGAAGAGCAAAATGGCAGCCTCAAGATGTGAATCTACTGCTTCCTTTTCTGTCCACCTTGGTCACCTGGGAAGTAGCTGGGGAAATCTAAGACTAAGCTGATGAAAGTATGCAGCGAGCCACTGCATGGTACATACCTTATTTCTCACCAGCCTTATGAGGTAGCTGTCAAGTTGCACCTGACATCTTGTATTCTTTGTGGCATGGGAAATGATCCCTGTCACCTGATCATAGGGAGCTGTGGAATCAAGCTGGAATGAGGAATTGCTCTTTGCAGGAAAGAAAAGTTAATCATAGACCTTATCCAGGCTTTTTGGGTCTTCAGTTTTTCCTCACAGCAAAGAATTTTAGGAGACAAACAGTGAAGTGAAATAGCTTCATTTAGAGATTCTTAGGAGAGAAAGCAAGGGAGAGTCAAGCAAAGACAGAGACAGACAGTGATGTATTAAAGGGAGAATACAAACTTCCCCACTGGTAAAGAGAGATTTGAGTAGCTTTTAGAACTGGTTTATGTTTGGACATTCTTCGATTGCTTTGGCCTGAAGTTTTCTGTGGCTATAAGGGTTGATCAGGGTATTGTCATAACAGAAGAGCTTTGAACTTTTGTTGATCCTTCTTCATGTCCATATTAAAAGAATTCTGCTGTTAAGCATAGCTAAAAATCACTAATGGTCATGATTCAGAGACTCACAAATAGATCTCAGAAGAGAGTAGCAAGCTGCAGAGATGCCTCTGGACCCCAAAGTCACCATCCAGTGAAAAATTCAACTCTAGTTGTATCCCCCTACTAAAAATTTTAGAATTTCTGGAGTGTCATCTCATACTATATGCCACTAATGTATCAAGAGTAGCACACCACATTTGATGGCCTGTAAAGTAGAAGGCAACTTATCTTGATAAGAAAGAAAGGAAGGAAGAAAGACAGGAAGGAAGGAAGAAAGAAAGAAAGAAAGAAAGAAAGAAAGAAAGAAAGAAAGAAAGAAAGAAAGAAAGAAAGAAAGAAAGAAAGAAAGAAAGAAAGAAAAGAAAAGAAAAAAGAAAAAAATAGCACACGAGCCTCAAACTGTAACAAAAAGTTAGTAATCTAGCTTAATGGCTCCAGGGTGAGATACAACAATCTTCACGCACTTTTCTCCAAAGAAACTTTTTTGGATTATTTTTAGAGGGTTACTCATAGCAAACAATACAAAATAAATTATTTAAGACCTGCTTTGAGGGCAGGCTTCGGTGATGGTGGGAAAATTCAAAATAATGGTGGTGGGAAGGTGTAATGGTAGTGGGTTTGGTGTTGGAATATTGAATGTAATAAGTATTGTGAGCAACAAAAGAATAAAAAAAAGAAAAAGTTTGTGGTAGTTAATAGTCATAATCCTTAAGAAATAATTGGCTTCCACGTCAAAGCAATCTGATGAATTGATCATGACTAAAATAGGATTCAGGATATTTGAATAATAACTGAACCTCATTATTTTCTGTTTTCTTCTTTAATGGCTCTTGGTGATTACAAAATGGTTGCCAACATATCCAAACTTGTTGGATAAATATCTAATATAAATATCTAATTATCTTTTTAGTATAATCACAGAAAGAGAATTTCTTCTTTCCACTACTACCCTGGATATTGATCAAAACAGAGTCACATACCTATTTCTAAATAAGTCTATTTTACCAAATTTGTGTATTAATTGTCTCCCCCTGAACTAGGATTCATTCCAATCAAATCAGATAAAGTAGTAAAAGGGGGATGGTTTCACAGTTTCATAAATATTTGGATAAATTCTGGAGTGGAAAAGGTCCCAGGCATGCAAAAGTAATGGACACATACCTAAAAGATTATAATGGAAAAATAAATAAGTCCTTCATTTTGTTTTTACTTCTTCCACCATGCACAAATGAAGCATTGTTTCAATGATGGCTACAACAAAATCATTTGAAAAAATAAAATCAAAAATAAAGTTAGTTTATTGTACAGAAAAAAAAAGAATAACTATAAGAAGACTGGCTTATGGTTTGAAGGGTGTTGCAACCTTTATCTGGGTGTAGCTGCCTTCGTGCATTTTATTCATTTTAATTGGACCAAAGCAGAACCTTAAGAACACTTTTCCCCTGATAATGATAAAGAAGTTGATGAAATGAATGGAATACCAGGAGAAGCTGGGCCTGATGGCACAAGCTCCACACAAGATTAGACATTTGCACATTCTGCTCACCTTTGCTTTGACAGCAAGATTGGAGGAACAATGAGGAAAAAAGATACTACATGTAGGCTTAATATGATGATAAGTAATTACTCCTCAATTCCTAAGTGGGCATAAAAAGAATAAGGCAGCCCTTCTTACCAGATTTTTCCACTTTTGGATGCTTTTCCAAGACCAGATCTCTCTAATCCACAAAAATATAAAAAAATAAAATAACACATAAAGGTTTTGGCCACGCAATACACCATGAGACATTTAGTACCTATTTTCCATAATTTCTGCACCATATTTGATGGGGTTCTCCTGTAAAGGCAATTAGAGGCTGCCCTAAAAGCCTTCATCCCTCTGGAGAGCCTGGAAAGCTACTGAGAGTATCCCGCCCGCAGGGCAGAGCCTGGCAAGCTACCTATGGTGTGTTTGATATGACAAAAACAGTAACAACAATGGACCTCAACTGCCTGACACTGAAAAAGTCCCCAATATGGCAGTATTAAGAAAGATGAGCAAGGAGAGCCTGATAAAATCTGAGGGACAAACTAGAATGCCAAAACAAAGAAAAACTAAAATGACTGTCTGTACTTTCAACACACGTACGCTGCCATTGGAAGCATTCATCGAGGACCTGGTGGTGCAAGCCCAGAAGATAAGTACGACATCACTGGTCTGACCGAAACGAGGAGACATCGATCACATCATGCCATTATCGACACTGGAGAAGAACTGTTCCTTGGAACATGCGAAAACAGAGGCATCAGTGGCGTCGGTGTCCTTATCAACACAAAGTTGGCCATGATCATTGATTCATTCGAATGCCTAACAACCTGAATTGGATGATTATGCTTGAATAGATGTGGATCATTGCTGGCAGATTCTATCTTCATTGTCTACACACCAATTCCAAACTATAATGAAGAAGAAATTGAGAAGTTATACATGGAGCTGGAGAAGTTCTATAAAGAAGACCAGACCTTCTACAAGATCATTGTTGGTGATTTTAATGCCAAGATAGGACTGAGAAGGTCGCCCAAAGACCTCCACATCAGGATCCATATCCTAGAATGGAACAAACAGGGTAAGAGACTGTCTGAGTTCATCATGTCAACCAAGACCATCCATGGTAACACACAGTTCCAGAAGGCCGAATCTAAACATTGGACATGGGAGTCTCCCGGTGGACAGTTGCACAATAAAATTGACCACATCATAATTGAAGGTTTTGCCTGACCGATGTCACTGTTGTCCCAAAATTCCAAACAGGATCGGACCACTGTCTCCTTTGCAAAATTCTACTTCACAGATCAAGGAGAAAGATCTGCAAAGTTTAAGTTTAAGAAGAGAACTCCCAGAATGACCACCAACTGGGAGCTCTTTGGCACTATTGCAGCAACATGGGAAGATGCTGTCATTGACAACATCTAAGAGGAATACGATCGACTGGTTCAGCACCTCCACGACTGCGCGAAGAATGCCGAGAGTGGGAAAGCCACAAACAGACGCCTGCCTTCAGAAACTCGAGCTCATTTGAGCATTGTGAATACTTTTTTCACTTTTGCCACATTGGCCAACACTGCTGCTCTTCTCTCATTAAGGTCTTCCTTTATCACTTCTCTGCACAGCTTTATGAAGTAGGAAGTTAGCTTGTCATTGTCTGAGGCTAGTGCCAAACCACATTGGCAGTTCTGGCGCCAAGTTGTTCCTCATGTTGAGTTATCGACCCAGGTACACATAGCTGCTGCATTTGGAAATGTTGATTCCATTGAGAGCAAATGGAATGTCAGGGACTAGTTTGTTTTTCATGAACATTGTTTTGGTGAGATTCAGTTGCAGTCTGACCTTTCCACACTCTTGGTAGAAGTCGGCCAGCATTTGTACCACTTGGCTAATGTTTGGTGTTATTAGAACAATGTCATCAGTGAAGCGGAGGTGGTGTAGTTGCCAACCATCTGTCTTCACTCCCATTCCTTCCCATTCCAGTCGTTGCATGATGTTCTTGAGGTTGGCACCGAAGAGTTTTGGTGAAATGGTATCGCCCTGCTGAGCCCCTCTCTTTCCGTTGATGATCACTTCCTTGTAGAATGGTGAGATCCTGGTGCTGAATCCATGCTGCAGCTTGCAGAGGATCCTGATGTACTGAGTTTGAATGCCCTGTTTGGTGAGGGCTTCGATGACTGCCTCAGTCTCAACAGAATTAAAGGCCTTCTTTAAGTTGATGAACGTTAGACAGAGCGGTATCTTGAACTCTTGTGAAACTTCACTGAGGTTGGCCACCATGTGGATATGGTTGATCATGCTGAATCCTTTTCGGAACCCAGCTTTCTTGCATGGTTGTCCTTCATCTAGTGTTCTGCCTATTCTATTCAGGATGACTCGAGTAAACAACTTGTAGATGACAGAGAGCAGGCAGATTGGGCGATAGTTGTCGATGTCGTGGATGTCTTTCTTCTTATACAACAGAACTATCCTGTTGGTTTTCCACTGGGATGGAACCTTGCATTCTGACAGGTAACATGCGAAGAGGTGAGCCAGTGTATTTATGAGTACTGGTGGCAGATTCTTCAGGTGTTTGGGTCTGACCTTGTCTGGACCGGTGCTGTATGCCTCTTTACCGAGGAAATGGTATGCTGTATTTCAGAAGGGAGAACATTGGGGATGACATATCCATCCTGTGGAATTTGGTATGTGGGCAGGTTTACATGGCTGTCAAAGAGATCCGAGTAGAAGTTGTGAATTATCCTCTGCATTGTCCTTCTGGAAGATGTGATATGTCCATCAGAACATCAGAGGGCAGTCATCTTGGTCTTGTAGTTGGCGAAGGACAGGCAAGAATTGCAAATACTTTTCCCAGTTTCTGCTGCACTGGCCAACACTGCTGCTCTTCTCTCTTTGAGGTATTCCTTTGTCACTTCTCTGCACAGCTTTGTGAGTCGGACGTCAGCTTGTGGTTGCCTGAGGCTAGTGCCAAACCACATTGGTGAATGAGCTCAAGAGTTTCCGAAGGCAGGCGTCTGTGGCTTTCCCACTCTCGGCATTCCTTGAGTAGTCATGGATGTGCTGAACCAGTGTATCATATTCCTCATCAATGTTGTCGAGAATGGCATCTTCCCATGTTGCCTCAATAGTACCAAAGAGCTCCCCATTGGTGGTCATTCCATGACTTCTCTTCTTAAACTTAAACTTTGCGTCCTTTCTCCCTGCTCTGTGAAGTAGAATTTTCCATGAATGAGACGGTGTTCTGATCCTGTTTGGAATTTTGGGACAACAGCAACATCGATTAGGCAAAACCTTCAATTGAATATGATTTGGTCTATTTTGTTGTGTAACTGTCCACCGGGAGACTACCATGTCCATTGTTTAGATTCGGCCTTCTGGAACTGTGTGTTACCATGGATGGTCTTGGTCGATATGACAAACTCATGACACAACCAGATGTGTGCCAACATTGCAACCAAAGGGAGTGCATGTCGGTAAGCCCTGTAACCAAAAGCTGTGTGAGCACTGAGTCCTGAAGTATAAATATGGGAGATCATGTATGTGACCACTTCAGTGAGCACTAAAACTAGAATGTGCATGCACACCACAACTACGTACGTGTGATATTTAGAGAAAACATATGCAAGCATCTCAATTAAAATTACATGAGCCTTGGTAAGCACAGTAGGTGAATATGCAAGCACCACCACTTGATGTGTGTGCCCAGGACACACACAACCAAATGTGTAAGCACCACACTCCTGGCTTGGTATTTGGTGATTGGGGTCACTCTGGGTCTATGAGGTCCTGGGAATGGAACCTGGGTCTTCTGCGTGTGAAACATGTGCAACTATACTTTGGGCTGTCTCCCTGACCCCTGGGGAAATGCTTCTTGATTAGAAAGAACAAGTTTCAAATTAGACCTTTTTTCCCAATATTTTTACATTTTTCTGAATCAGGACTCTTTTAGAAATTGTAATTTACTTTGCTGCCATCACTCACTATGTTTATTCTTATTATCAGTGGCAACTCATTTTCTGTCTCAATGTCATTTCAGTGCCTAAAATTAGTGCATTTCCATCTAAGCTACTGGTACCCCTAGAATCTCCGCCAGTGGCTCTTTCTCTGACTCATTTTCCCCTAGACCTTTGTTCACGGCTTCCCCCTATCATTCAGTGGCACTTTGTCCCAAAGAACTTGTATTTTCTCAGGACAATCTCCTTTTCCATCAACTTGGATGACTTCCTTGTGCCTGCATTCTCTTTCTCAGTCTGATCCCAGGAGGGACTTTTGCTTTGAGGATTCAAAATGTGCTGTAGACTCTAGCACAGGATGCATATGATAATATAAGGCCTAAGAAGGTAAGCTGAATTTAGGGCCAAAGGGGAATATAACAGATCTCAATGAGAACACTGAAGTTGAAAAGAAGGGTCAACTCAGTGGTTACATAGACACAATTCTCTTAATTTGACTTATAATATCAATTTGAATGTAAACTATATGTGCTTACCAGACAACATAGTCTGTCTGGTTTGGGATTCAAAAAATTTGGGGCGTTGGATACAGGAAAGTCAGTGGTGTTCTGTATAACTTTTTCACTGTTCCTGTCCTTATATTCTGAGAACTTTTGTAACATCACAAAGCATTTACTAAATACACTGACATTGAAAGAGACATTGAAAGATCTTATGAATTGATTAATTTTTAAAAATAAATATTTAAAAATTGATTTATTTTTAAAATAACAATTTTAATTTCATAATAATAAAATTTACTCAAATTATTTAAAAATACTTACAATATTTTCTTTATAAAGTTTTAGTTTAATTCTCAAAAATTTAGTAACGGGACCCTCTGCTCCTAAAGACTATGATCTGAGAGGTCTTCTAGCCGATTTTGGCACCCAGAGCAGCTTCTTACAGAAATGCATCTAGACTGAGAGCTGTGCTACAACCCCAAGCCGCCAGGGGAGAGATTTTCCCTCTCCACCCTGTATTTCTACTCGGAAAATGGCGGCAGCAACAACATCCACGTGGCTAGAGCCACCTCCTAAGATTCCCACCTTCTAAGATGTTGCTTCTAGGCGATCATGGAAGGGGAGGCTTTACCGGCACGCCCTTTGCCTAGATAAGATCCAGAGCTGCCATGTGCCGAAACGGACCCTCTGCTCCTTAAAGACTATGATCCGAGAGGTCTTCTGACCCATTTTGGCACCCAGAGTGGCTTCGTACAGAAATGTATCTAGACTGTGAACTGAACTAAAATATCAGAAATTCAAAACCGAGCTCATAAAGTCTTCATTCTCAACAATGGAAAACAAATTATTAAGTGATGCCTTTTCAGCAGGCTTGATTGTTGGGGGAAAATTCCAAATAATAATAGTGAGTTCTCTATTGAAATATTGAATGTATTCAAAGTATAGAGAGAATAAAGTGAAGATCATTAGCCACTCACGTGGGCGGCGAGTGGGGGAGTATATTGGGGTTCTTGGTGGTGGAACATGTGCACTGGTGAAGGGATGGAGATTTAATCACTATATGACTGAAACTTAAACCTGAAAGCTTTGTATCTTTTTCACATTGATTCAATAAAATAAAAAAAAAATTTAAATAGGGGAAAGGGAGAGGCAGAGGAAGGACTAGAAATGATTCCATGAATCAAGGTTGGTTTCTGGGTCACACCCTGTGATGTTCAGGGCTTATTGCTGGGACCACTCAGCAACCACTCCTGTAGGCTCAGGGGATACAGGATACCTGAAATCAAACCCAGTTGGCCACATGCAAGGCAATGTCCTACCCACAGTCACTCCAACGAGAATAGTCAGTGTTTTTGTTAAGGAAAAAAGTGTATCAGTTCCATTTATAATAAATTATAACAAAATATCGTCAGTTATCACTTGGATTTGGAATAGCTTGGCAAGCTCCCTGTGGTGTATTCGATATGCCAAAAACAGTAACATTAACATGTCTCATTCCCTTGACCCTGAAAGAGTCATTGGGAAAGAGGAGTAAGGAGAAGCTGCTAAGATCTCAGGGCTGGGATGAATGGAGATGTCACTGGCACCCGCTTTAGTAAATCAATAAACAATGGGATGACAGTGATAGAGTGGCAGTGATATGAATTATGCTAAAATGTGGCAGCCATAAATTCTTCCCACATGGGAGGTTAACAATTGCAATACCATTCACCAAGCATGACTCTGGACCTCAGAAAGTGCTAATTGTCTAAAGAAAATACACTAATTTTTGATGGCCTGGAGAGGTAGTACAGAGGGTAGAGTGTTTTCCTTGCATGCAACTGAAACGGGTTTGTTCTCTGTACCCCATATGGACACCCAAGCACTGCTAGGAGTAGTTCTTGAGTGTAGAGCCAGGAACAATCCCTGAGCATTGCTGGGTGTGGCTCAAGAACAAAAATAAAGAGAAAGAAAAAACACTGAGTTTTGAATTCTTGGATGTAGACAAATACCACAGTTAAGAGTATGAACAAGGTGAACAATGGATAATGTTGATTTAAGATAAAAGAACAGAGTCCTAGGGAATAGTAAATTCTGAAGGTTTTGTTGGCAGGCAGTGAAATTAGAAGACTGAAAACAGCAAAGGAGAAGCAAAGGCTAGAGTTTGTACTTTACAAGTCAAGAGAGTTCTTGAAAAAAAATTTTGTAGCTTTTGGTTTCTGATGATCTTAGAAAAACTGCAGGGTTTTCCTTTGCCTTTTCCATTTTCTGGGTCCTCTTTGATCCTGACAGACACATGACAGGAATATTTACAAATTTTGTTTTTCTTCTATGCTTTTTTCTCTGGAATTTTTAAGCATTCAAGACTCAGCATAAATTCCTTAAAGTCTCTAAGCTTCACATTAACTAATTTTCTTCACTTTGGTTACCTTAGAAGTGTTAGAGCAGATCCAGACTAGCTCTGGTTTATTGTGGAAGGTACACGAGACTAACATGCAGGCCACCAGAGGTCTTCTGTGTTACAGAACACTGAACAACTCTTTATTTAACAACTCATCTGGGTAAATCTCTGCCAGCTGCAGTACTCATAGAAACAGAAATGTCTGCATCTGAAACAGCAACTCTGATTACTGTTCCTTTTCTTCTCCCTGTCACTCTGCTCACGGCTTGTGGTTTGCTGCATGCTGCTTATCTCTTCTGCTTCATTCACACACACTCATTATACAGTGGTCTGGGTTTAAATACACTTTGTGTGCTAACTCCATAGTTGTTTCTTCTGAGTGAGTACGCCCTGTGAGATTATCTGGTTGGATAGAGCAATTGGATTGTGTATACAAATGAGGGTTTCAAGTGATTGTGGATGATGACCAATCAGAATGTATATGGCATTATTAGAATTTGTAAGATGATCTCATATGTCCTTATGCAAATAAAGCTTGTAGGATAATCAGCTGGATCATACATGTCTTAAAAGGGTTGTGGAGTGATCTATTGGTGGTTTGACCCCTCCATCCTCACTCTTGACCCTCCCTCCTCATCTTCTCCATAACAGAAGTATTATGATATGAACATAGAACAAATATAGAATAAAAGCATAGTATGTGTTTTTATTTTCTTCATTATAAGAACATTATCTTAAGCATTTAATAAATCATGTAAATACATGCAAACACAAGTAGAATACAATTAAAAGCCAGGTGTGAAAGTTGGCATAATCTGGTTTCATAAAAAGAAACTTTCATTTATTAAACAGGAGAGCAATAAAAGTTTAGGACCAACATCAAAACCTAGTGGCAGAGTTGCTGAACCTCAAAAAAAGAATTTTCTTTTCCCAAGATTAGAGCTTTATTTGGGAAAACCAGGGACTCTGACAAGGAGAAAAAAGACAATGAGAAGATACTTGCAATACTTTGAATACCTTAGTTTTTCAGAAGTTTTGACCTGCCTGAGCCTATAGATGTGGATCATAGTTGGCCATTTAAGGAAGACACAATGCCAAGTAGGAACACAGTGAAAACAATGTTGTTGCCTCTCTCTTAAGAGACAGGTGTTATATCATGGCAAAATTCTGTGATTCCTATACTTTCTCTACAAGGAAAGCTCTAAGATATAGCAAAAAATTTCTGACAGGAGCCAGGAACAAATGTATGAGAAATAAGATGATATAAAGAAATTTGTCATTTTTTGCAAAGATGTTCTGAAGTTGATATAAATTAATTCTTTTTTATTTTTGGGTCACACCTGGTGGTTCTCATGGCATGTTCCTTGTTCTGAGCTAAGGGATCAATCCTGGCAGGGCTTAGCGGACCATATGTAGTACCAGGGATCAAATTTTTCCTAAGCTGAATGCAAGGTAAGTGCACTATTTGCTTTATTATCTCTCTGGCACCCATATAAACTAGTTCTTAGTATAGTTCAGTGGATAGGGCATTTGCCTTGCACGTGGATGACCTGGGTTTGATTCCTCTGCCTCTCTCAGAGACCCTGGCAAGCTACTGAGAGTATCTCGCCTGCATGGCAGAGCCTGGCAAGCTAACTGTGAAGTATTTGATATGCCAAAAATAGTAACAAGAAGTCTCACAATGGAGACGTTACTGGTGCCTGCTAAAGCAAATTGATGAACAATGGGATGACAGTGATGCAGTGATACAGTGATGAAACCTAAAAACATGAAAAAAATTTAAAAACAAAAACAAAACTACAGTTTTCCACTAAACAAAGTTGAAATGCTGACTTGCAGTAGAAGCTAACAAAGAAAGAGATTAAATGATGTCAGAATTTGGATGTGCTAGATGCAAAGTATGTGTTTAGAAGACCCACAAGATGTATTATTCATCCACAGGAGTGTCAGAGGCCAAGGACACTGCATCAGTGAAAGGTAAAAGTTTCAGTGCTAGCTTTTCTCTACTAGCCAAAGCTGACTTTAGGAGAAACTGTGCCTGAAAATGACATGATGCTAAAAATGGAGATGACAGAATCCTGAAATGATAAAGGCCAGGTGGTGACATACCTGCCAGAAACAGGGAGTTAAAATAATTTGAGTGCCTGGGAAGAATGAAACAAGCATGGAGATATAACCTGCGGAGAATTGTGATGTTCCAAAAGGATAGCTTTGTAGTAGTATGTAGTTGTGTGTTGTGTAGCTGTGTGTTGTGCAATTGTGTGTTGCGTGGTAGGGTAGTTTTGTGTTGTGCTGTTGTATATTGTGTAGTGTAATTGTGTTATGTTGTGTGTGGTTCTGTGTTGTATAGTTGTGTGATTGTGTGGTTGTGTTGCTATGGCACCCTCACTAGGGCAGCATTTCCCCTCTGGACGCCAGCATTCTGGGTTTAAAGGTCCCATAAACTGCCCATCATGTCTGTCTTCTTTATCTACTTTATCTATCTTTGTCCCCAATAGTTCTGTGTTGTGTTGTTGTGTACTGTATTACATTGTTGTGTTATATGTTGTTGTATGATGTATTTAGTGTTGTGTGTTGTACTGTGCCAATGTGCTATTGTATATTGTGCTTTAGTGTTGTGTATTGCAGATGAGTGTTATGTGTGTGTTGTGTGTTGAAGATTTTGTGTGTTGTCTTTTATAAAACGAGAGTATGCCAGATTTCACACCTGACTTTTAGCTATCCTATTTATTTGTGTATTTATATGATGTATTAATATTTGTCACTTGTATCACTTGTCATCCCATTGATCTTTGATTTGCTTGAGTGGGTGCCAGTAACGTCTCCATTTGTCTCTGTAGGGTGCTAGTGCAGCCCAATGATATCTGCTTGCTCCAGCCACATGAAGAGCCTAAAATCATTCATTCAGGGATTTGACAAAGAAATCTGACCATCTAGTTGGTGGGCAGCCACGAGGACTTCTGATGTCCGTGGAATCCAGTCGGTAACAGCTCTAGTCCAGTGGACGTCTCTGAATCACATTACATGACCGGCCCATCTGATATTTGATGCCTTCGCAAACGAGACAGCATCCCTGATTCTTGACTGTCGACAGAGGTCATAACTCCGGATTCCTTCTCTCACTTGCGAGAGACGTGATACTCCTAGCATAGCTCTTTCGATTCCTCTTTGGGATACCCTAAAAGCATTCTCATCTTGTTTGCATAGGGCCCAGGTCACTGAGGCATATGTTAGTACAGGAAGAATGGTGAAATCGAGAAGATGTGCCTGAAGTCGGAGGTTCTTCATTCTCTTAACCACTTCTTCGACACTTTTGAAGGCATTCAACGCTGCTCTTATCCTCCTGCATAGTTCTGGCACCAAGTCTTTCCTCATGTTGATTTCTCAACCCAGGTACACATAGCTGCTGCATTTGGAGATGTTCATTCCATTGAGAGAAAAGGGAGCTTCAGGGACCAGTTCATTTTTCATGAACATGGTCTTGTTGAGATTCAGCTGCAATCCGACCTTTCCACACTAGTGGTCAAAGTTGGCCAGCATTTGTGCTGCTTGGCTAATGTTTGGTGTTAATAGAACAATGTCATCAGCGAAGCGGAGGTGGTGTAATTGCCGACCTTCTATCTTCACTCCCATTCCTTCCCATTCTAGTAGTCTCATGATGTTCTCGAGGGCGACACTAAAGAGTTTCGGTGAAATGGTATCACCCTGCCGCACCCCTCTCTTTACAACAATGATCACTTCCTTGTAGAATGGTGAGATCCTGGTGGTGAATCCACAATACAGCTAGCGGAGGATTTTGATATACTGAGTTTAAATGCCCTGCTTGGCCAGGGCTTCAATGACTGCCTCAGACTCAACAGAATTGAAGGCCTTTTTTAAGTCGATGAACATTAGACAGGCATCTTGGACTCTCGCAAAACTTCCATGAATTTGGTCACTGTGTGGATATGGTCTATTGTGCTGAATCCCCTTCAGAACCCAGCTTGCTCAAAAGGTTGTCCTTCATCTAGAGTTCTGCCTATTCTATTCAAGATGACACGAGTGAACAACTTGTAGATGACAGAGAGCAGGCAGATTGGGCTATAGTTGCCGATGTCGTGGATGTTTCCCTTCTTGTACAACAGAATGGTCCTACTGGTTTTCCACTGAGATGGAACCTTGCATTCAGAGAGGTAGCGTGTGAAAAGTCGAACCAGTGTATTGATGAGTACTGGTGGCAGATTCTTCAGGTGTTTGTGTCTGACCTTGTCCAGACCAGGTGCTGTACCAACAAAATGGCATGTCGGATTTCAGAAGGGAGAACGTTGGGAACGACTTATCCATCCTGCGGAATTTCGTATGTGGGCTGGTGGACATGGCTGTCAAAGAGATCTGAGTAGAAGTCATGAATAATTTTCTCCTTCGCCTTTCTCGAGGATGTGATAGATCCATCAAGACATCGGAGGGCAGTCATCTTGGTCTTGTAGTTGGTGAAGGACAGGCGAGCCTTGCGAATACTTTTCCCGGCTTCTGCTGCACTGGCCAACACTGCTGCTCTTCTCTCTTTGAGGTCTTCCTTTATCACATCTCTGCACAGCTTTGTGAGCTCACACGTTAGCTTGTGGTTGCCTGAGGCTCGAGCCAAACCATGTTGACGAATCAGCTCGAGAGTTTCCAAAGACAGGCGTCTGTTTGTGGCTTTCTCACTCTCGGCATTCTTCGCACAGTCATGGAGGTGCTGAACCAGTTGATTGTATTTGTCGTGGATGGCATCTTCCCATGTTGCTGCAATAGTGCCAAAAAGCTCCAAGTTGGTAGTCATCCTGGGAGTTGCCTTCTTAGATTTTGCAGACTTTTCTCCTGCTCTGTGAAGTAGAATTTTGCACAAAGGAGACGATGGTCTCATCCCGTTTGGAATTTTGGGACAACAGCGACATCGGTCAGGCAAAACCTTTGATTGAATATGATGTAGTCAATTTCATTGTGGAACTGTCCACTGGGAAACTCCCATGTTCAGTGTTTAGATTTGACCTTCTGGAGCTGTGAGTTACCATGGATGGTCTTGGTCGAAATGATGAATTCAGACAGTCTCTCACCCTGATCGTTTCATTCTAGGCCATGTGTCCCAATGTGGAGTTCTTCAGGCTACCTTCTCAAACCTATCTTGGCATTAAAATCACCAATAATGATCTTGTAGATGTGGTCTTCTTTATAGAATGTCTCCAGTTCCATGTAGAACCTCTCAATTTCTTCTTCATCATAGTTGGAAGTTGGTGTGTAGATGATGAAGATAGAAACTGCACGCAGTGAGCCACATCTATTCAAGCATACTTGTGCAATTCGGGCATTCAATATGCCAACAACAGTAACAACAATTGGCCTCATTCACCTGCCACCAAAATAGCCCCCAATACTGCAGCGTTAAGAAAAATGAGCAAGGAGAGGCTGAAAAAAATCTCGGGGACGAACTAGACTTTCAAAATGAAGAAAGACTAAAATGATTGTCTGTACTTTCAATGCACGTACGCTGGCATTAGAAGCATCCATGGAGGACCTGATGGTGCAATCGCAGAAGATCAAGTATGATATCATTGGTCTGACCAAAACGAGTAGACATCAATCACATCACTCCATTTTTGACACTGGAGAAGAATTGTTCCTCAGAACATGTGACAACTGAGGCGTTGGTGGCGTTGGTGTCCTTGTCAACACGAACTTGGCCATGAACATCGATTCATTTGAATGCCTAACAGCCTGAATTGGACGATTATGCTTGAATAGTGTTAATATTTAAAGAATAAATATTTATTCTTTTGAAGAAAATAAAGCACATACTGTGTTTTATTCTATATTTGTTCCATATTAATATTGCCATACTTCTTTAATGGAGGTAATGAAAAGGGAGGGAACAAAATGAGGAAGGAGGGACCAGACTTCCAAAACATCACCTTACAACCCTTTTCAGGATGCATATAACCAACTGGTCATCTACAAGCCTTATTTTCATAAGAACATATGAGATTATCTTACAAATCCTAATAAGGGCATATGCAATCTGATTGGTACTTAGTTTGGCTAACCTATTCTTTGTGAAAAAAGAAATTGACATAATTTGAAAGAATGTGGACTCCTGGACAGTGGTAAATAGCTGACTGGGAATTAAAAGATTTGACGATTAAAAGAATTAAAAATTAAAATTAAAAGAAAATTAAATTAAAATTAAAAGAAATCTGGGTTAAAGAAATGAGAATGTCCTTTAGTTTTATCCATGTTGTTATAAATGGCATGATTTTGGTTTTTCTTAGTGCTTCATTGTATTCCATTTTGTGTATATACCACAACTTCCTGATCCATTTGTCTGTTGTTGCACATTTGGGTTGTTTTCATATCTATATTGAGTTTATGTATTCTCAAGTAGTTGGCAATTTTGTTAGAGCCCTATGACAGTCTTATTAACCATGGATTTTATTTATCATAATTCTTTGGTTGCTAACACTGATGTTATGGAATAAAATATTGGCGAGACAAATTTTTTCTTTGACTTTCATATATTCGATCTTTGCCATTACTCCTCATTTTAAAGAATTTGTATGAGATTGTCTTACTTGGTTCTGACTTATTCATGCTTGAAATCGCAAGAAGGAGTACTTTAATGATCTTGAAGGTTTGGTGTTCAGTGTGCAGACATTTGTGATGAGGTAATTGCAAAGTTGGGTTTCAGAGTCAACAAAAGTCATTCTGAAGTGAGGCCTCTTTTAACATTCTTCACAGTACTATTTTCATTTCAAAAAGTTCTATTGTTGGTGTGATAATTTTTGCTACATCTCACAGCTTCAAGATGACACCGAACAAATGCTATTTGAAAAAACTTTTATTTGGAAATGGTTTCACAGTCATAGAAACATTGAAATAACAAGAAGGTCACAAAGAACACCTATAAGCCTTTCGTTTAAGCTCATGTACTGACATTTTATTCCATTTGCTTCATGGCTATATTATATATCTGATCCCTTCCCCAAAGGTGTATTTACACATACCTACATATATATATGTACGTATATATATATATATATATATATATATTTGTCTTTCCAGCAACTTTAGGAAATTGAATATGCAAGGTATCTGCCTTACTACTAAGCCACAACCTTGGCCCCTTGGTCTCACTGTTATAATAAATATATACATATATGTATATATATACATATATATACCCAATAAAAATAGTTTAGGATTTGTTTTTGGTTATTCCCTTCTCCAGCACATTCCTCTTAGGATCATGAGAATATGGCACAATACAATATTCTTAAACTGCAGGAGGCCCTGACCAATTTTTTCCATTACCATTTTAGGTATGTGAGTCTCCTTAAGATATTGATAATTTTGTTGTTATTTTTGGGGTCACACCTGGCGGTGCTCAAGGCTTAGTCTTGGATGTGTACTCTGGGATCACTCCTGGTTGTGCTTGGGTACCATACGTAGTACCATGGATTGAACCCATGTCAGTTGATGCAAGGCAAATGTCATACCCACTGTACTCTCTCTCTCTGATCTCAGATATTTAGCAGTTAAGTTTATTTTCAACCTCAAGTATATTTTCCCTTTTCAATTTCTATTGATCTTATTTTTAAATGCAAGTAGAATTTTGTGCCCTGGGGAGTCGAAACTATACATGGCATTCTTCAAGATGTATTTTTCCCTCCTGTGTTTATTCTAACTCATTTCTTTTCTATTTCTATGTCACCAAGTTCATTATTGTAGGAAAGTGGTCTCCCAAGAAATAGCTATGTCCTAATCCTGCAAACAAACTGTGACCGTGTATATGGCCAAAAAAAGGGAGGAGAGGACTTCTCAGGTTTAAGAAAATTAAGGTTTTAAAGATGGCAAGATTTATTTTTGTGCTGGTTTAGGGTTCTTTATAACTAAAGTTTGAGTGGGCTGTTCCTTGGTTCTTTCTCACGATTCCAAGAAACCCTCAGCAATAACCATGAGGAAACCATCAAGAAACTTTGAGAATGAACAGGTTTCTTACTCATGGGTCCTGCAGGAATCTTTTACCTTTATGACTTAAAACAATTAGGTTGTTTTCAGAAAACATGGTGAGGGTTTTCATTATTTTAAAGAATTCCCCCATTTTTTCCCGCCCCCTGAATTCTCCCATTTTTAACCCTCTGCATATCTTGCTGTATAGAAGGAATGTATTAACTTTTGTGTTTATTTGTGTGTATGTCAGTATACCCGAGACCTTTCCTAGTGATTCATAGCCAAGTATTCTGAAAATTTTATTTGAGGACCCAAGAATGTGGTGTTGCTCGTGGCTCTGGTGTGGGAATTACTTGGGCCACTTCTGCAGTGTTTGGGAGCCTCCAGGGTCACACCCAGAAGCATCAGTGGCTCATGTGGTGCTCGAGATCAAAGCTGGGTCAACTGTCTTAACCTCTAAGCCATCGGTCTGGTCCCTGAGAACAATTTAAACTGTTTTGTGTGACTACAGAAACAATTTTTTGCTATTGAATCATCATTTGTGATCTAGTGAACCGAATGCAGTCACTGTGAACTCACTCCCCTCACTGGCGGCGGAGAGGAGAGAATGACTCTCAGAGGCACAGCTAGGATGAAGCAGAGCCTGTTACAGAGATAGAGAAAAACAAGTGAGATGAGCACATGCTGGGAATAAAGATTGAAAAGCAATGCCCATAGTGACGAAAAGCACTGAGTCTATTTATTTCCAAGAAAAATAGCAGTGTGGTGATGGCTGATTGATGAGACGGTTTAGTATTTATGATCTTTGAAAATATGATTTACCTCTCTGACTCTCAGTTTAGGGGAGTGGGAATCATCCTGAAATTCTAATTTTTGACTTCAGGGTGATGGCCAATTCCCTTTGAGAACTTGTGCCCACAGAAATAAGGAGTGAAAACACAGGAAAAGGGGGGAACCCCATGGTCACTGGGACAAATTGCTACCCTATAGCAACACCAATTTTTCTCAAGAAATGCAAACCTAGAATTATTTAAGAGAAAATACTTAAAGTAAAGCAGATTACAAAGGTGGGGGGAGAAAATGGAAGAATTTGTGTTTGTATTAATTTGATATTAATAAATGAGACCACAAATGCTTTTTGTTTGTTTATTTTTGATTGCCCCGACTCAGTGGTTGTCAGTGCTTAGTTCTGGCTCTGTGCTCAGGAATCATTCCTCTGTTGTTGTGTGCTGACAAGGGTTGCACAATTAGTTGCAGTGCTCACACACAGTTGGTTGCTGTGTACAAGAGAGCTCTTCACTTGGTTGAGGTGCCAGGGATCCCAGTAATAGTGTCAAGTACCTCACTCAGCATGGGTAGTGTGGTGTCAAGGATGGAATCCACGATCTCATGCCTACAAGATGACAGGTGTTCTGCACTATTTTTCCAGGACCTTCACTAAGTTTTGACACAGAAATGAGTTTTACTTCAACCAAGTCAATTGATTTCAAAATCAAAAGCCAGCACTTACCAAACAACTTTAATAGAAGTGAATACTTTAAATAACAATTGTTATTTAAATTGATGTCAGATTGCAATTTAAAAATTTTTGTCAAAAAAAACAAGAACACAGAATTACTGTAAAGACAATGATCCTCCTTTTTTTGAATGTCAATATCATCTTTGATTTAAAAAAATTGTTTTTATTGAATCACTATGAGATAGACCCTTACAAAGCTATTCATGATTAAGTTTCAGTCATGCAGAGGACACTGAGCTTTTTTTATATATAGTTCATTAAAAATTATTTTTTGATAATATGTTTTTGAAAGGTATACACATATACAATAAAATAAATGACTAAAATGTGGATAATTCTGTGTAATGGACATAGATAAAATATATATCTCTACCAAAGACCCTTTTATGATCACCTTAATTACTCATACTTTCTTATTTCCCAAAGTATCACAACTGTAACTTTTTAGGCCATGAATTAGTATTTTTAGTCTTACATTAATTGAAATACTATTTTTTTGGCCTCTGGTTGAGTCATGTATTTATTTATTTATTTATTTATTTATTTTAATGAATCATTGTGAGATACAGTTACAGAAGTATAAATTTTTGTGATTAAGTTCCAATCAAACTATGTTCAAGTACCCATCACTCCAACACCAATGCTCCCAGTGTCCCTCCGCCACACCCATCTCTTCTCACCCCCTGCCTCTGTGGCAGACACATTCCCTCTTATTCTGTCCCTCCTTTTAAGTGCTATGGTTTACAACACAGGCACTAAGCAGCCATCATGTTTGGCCCACAGCCTACTTTCAGCATGCATGTACCATCCCCAGTGATCCCTCCAACCATCATTTGCTTAGTGATCTCTTCTCCATCCCACCTGCCTTTTGCCCCAGCATATGATACCGGCTTCCAAGCTGTGGGGCCACCCTCCTGGCCTTTATCTCTACTATACTTAGGTGTTACTCTCCTATTATGTTACTTTATATTCCACAAATGGGTGCAGTCATTCTGTGTCTGGAGAAGACACTGATCTTGTGGTGGATAAGAAGAAATAATATACCTCAAGTGTATGACTAAACTATTAACCAGTCATACCTAAAAAGCAATGTAAATTTTAGGGAGCGGGCACTTGCCCTATATGCCATCAACATGGGCTTGATCCTTGGCACCCCGTGTGGTCCCTGAGTGCAAAGCCAGGAGTAAGCCTCAGAACTGCTGGTTGTATCCCTCCCCGCATGCCCCTCCAAAACAGTGAGAATTTTCAGTAACAAATGAATATGGGATAACAGCTTATAAAACATTTTATTAGAAGACTGTTCCAAGACATATTTGATTCAAATTTGTTATTTAAAGAAAAAAACATTGGTATGAAAAGAGACAATAGTGAAAGCTTTAGTAATCAACCTAAAGAGCAATGAATATACTGGCCAATTAAGATCAATACCAGTCTTTTCAGGATTTTCCTCATATCAACCTGGATGTACATACCTGGATAAAAGAGTGAACATCTGAGGTATAATGGGTTTTTCATTTCAAAAACTAAAGAAAATTAAAAGAGAAATAACTTCCAAAGGAAACAAATATTAAGTCTAATTTTGACATTAGACATTCAAAAAATGAATACCCTGAAATAAAATAGCCTGTCAACATGTCCCTTGGATGCACTTAATAATAAAGACATGTAACATGTACACATTCTGTTTTTTACATACACAAGTTGATGGTGGCCATTTAATACTAAAGAGTTGATGTATCAGATAATTCCAATGGAGGTATTTTATGTAATTAATTGCTCATAGTAGATGCAATTAATTATGCAATTAATTGCTCATAATAGATTTAGCATGTATCTTCATTTCTAAAAACAACATTTCCTCAATATTATTTAGTGATCATTCATTTGTGTAAAGACTGGAACTGGGGAAGTTAAAAAATGAATGCATTAGAAAGCATTCCAAAAACCTTGTTTTAGAGGCTGATTTCCCAAGATGCTACAGCTAGTATACAATGGAAGATATAACAACTTAGGTTTAATGAGTCTTTAAAAACAATAGCTTTGATATTCTTTATCAGTACCTCAGGGGTCCCTACTGTGAAGATAGCAGAACTATATTGGAATTCAAAATTCTAAATACTATCTGGAAAGAAAGGAACTCAACAGCCGGTAAAGGTTTTTATACAGTAGAGGAGAGCCATGCATTCTTTTAGCAACTGAAGCAGAATGGGAAATAGAGAACTTTATTTGCTGGCAGTCACTGAGTAACAGGTTGTACATTTCCAGTCACTCCAAGAAAGATGAGCCTTGCCAACATCATTAGGAGGACCACCAGATGCTAAGTAGCTCCCCAGGGAGGAATAAAATGTAGCAGAATAACCAATACTTCATTAATTGAAAGACACCTTTTAGCCACTCAATTCCAGTGGCAATGCTTAGAGTAGAAATAATGTCAGAAACCACTACTGATGCTTGTTTCAGTACCACTGACATTCTGACACAGAGAAAAAGGAGGAAAGAGTAGCCAGATTTTTTTTCAAGAATAATTTTCACAAATGTGCATTTGTCATTAATTTCTAACTTTATGAAGGAAATTCAGCTAATTTCCTATCTTAAAAAATCCTTAGCTTTTATAGACAAAAGAACATCCATGAAAGCTCACTCAATTGCAGTGCTTTTTTCTCTTGGTTGATGTCTGTACACAGATTGAAGTGGAAATATATTAAATGTAAGAGAGGAGAAAACATGATAAGAAATATGTTCAGTAGCATTCACAATTAGTATTGAAAATCCAAATTATTTTTGATGTACCATTAGATAAATTAGTGCTAAGTAATTAGTAATTAGTGCTAAGTAATTAGTACATTGCATGGGAATATTTATATAGGAGAGGATTTTATTAGACTTAGTCCTATTTTTTTCTCTTCTGTTTTCCAGTAAACATTTCTATTTTCTAAAAAAAGAAAAGAAAAAGAAGGAAAAGATGATTTAATTAAGAACAGTGATTATCTATACCATAAGTAAAAACAAAGGGAAAATTAAAAAAATCATTTTTTTCAATGAAGCTTTACCCCCAATTATTCAGAGAAGTGGAAATATGTTAAATGTAAGAGAGGAGAAACCATAGTAAGAAATATGTTCAGTAGCTTAGGAGTGCCTTCATCTAGTCTCCTATTGACCTTAGGGTTGTATTTATACTCTATCTTTGAAGCTGTTTCAAAAATATTTCAGCCATATTCAGTTATGCTTCATGTTCTTATCCTAATGTGATATTACATGTATTATTTCTCCTTTGTCTTGAGGAATTTGTTTCCAAACCTGCTAAACATTTCCACATCCTTCATTTCTTTTACTGTTGTTGTCTCTCCATTTGCCAAGAGGCATGAAAGACTGTTTATTAGCGTCTCCAGTATCAGGTCTGTGGACCTCAATATCAGCTAAGAAATATAAAACACTTTTGGGCAGTTCTAGTACCTCTCATCCATGACAAAGTCTACTAGACCTAGGAGGATCTCTTCCACCAACCTGGCAGGACACACACCTGTCATATACTAATACAAAACACTGATTTTCAAAGTACTTGTATTTACAGCCAATATAGAAGCTTCTAAATATGTAAAACAATAATATAGTAACTGAAGGGTGAAATAAAAAACAATGAAGTTATAGTAGCAGACCTCAACACCCTACTTTAAATATGTGTAGATTGTCAGGTATAAAAAAAGTAAATTTAACAGGATGAAGCAAACCAGTTTAATACTATAAAACAAATGAACTGAAGACATGCAACATTCTATCCACAGCACTAGAATACATATACTCCTCAATTGAATATAGTATATTTTCCAAGATAGATCAGAGCATCATAAAGCATGCTTTAAAAATAAAGGCAATTGAAATAATATGAACTATCTTTTTAGATTGCAGTTATTCAAGCTAGACATCAGTAACAAAAGGAAAACTGAAAAATTTACAAACATATGGTATTCATTCAACATAGTTCTAAACAAACAACTGATCAAAGAATAAATCAAATATGAATTTAGAAAGAAAGAAAACAATATATGAAAAATATGGGATGCAGAAAAATAAGTTCTAAGATGATCATTTATATCAATAAAGGCCCAAACTAAAAAGTTAGAAGAGGGCTTGGCATTAGTGGCTCAATGGGCGGCTCAATTGCCTTGTATCTGTGAGGTCCTCGGTTTCATTCCCAGCACTGTGTGTTCCCCTTAGCACCTCCAGAAGTAATTTCCAAGCAAAAAGATGGGAGTGATCCCTGAGCACTGCCTGGTTTATTCTCATAAAAACAAACAAAAATAAAAGTTAGAAAAACCTCAATGTTATTTCATCCCAACTTTACACTTCAAGGAATTAAAAAAGAAGGTACTATAGGATTAAACTTAGCACAAGGAAGGAAATGACAAAAATTAAAGTAGAGATTAATGAAATATACTGGGGAGACAATAGAAAAAAATAAGCAAAACTAAGATTTGGCCTTCTGATAATACTATTAACATACCTTTAGTTAGACTAAGAAAAAAAAGAGAGGAGTTAAAATTACAAATGAAAGAAAAGTTGTGACATCAGTATTGCACAAACATAAAGAATTATAATATTTATCATGAGTAGTTATATGCTAACACTGTAGCACTGTTGCACTGTTGTCCCATTGTTCATCGATTTGCTCTGGTGGGCACCAGTAACATCTCATTGTGAGACTTCTTGTTATTGTTTTTGGCATATCGAATTCGCCACTGATAACTTGCCAGGCTCTGCTGTGTGGGCGGGATTCTCTCAGTAGCTTACCAGGCCCTCCTAGAGGGAAGGAGGAATTAAACCTGGAGGCTCTCTGAGAGAGATGGAGGAATCAAACCCGAGTTGGCAGCGTGCAAGGCAAACACCCTACCTGCTGTGCTATCACTCCAGTCCATTATATGCTAACAAACTGAAAATATAGAAGTAATTTATACATTTCTGGAAATATGCAAGTTACCAAGACTGAATCAGCAATCAATAACTAATGATATTGGAGCAGTAATAATAATAATAATAATAATAATAATAATAATAATAAAAACAACCCTTTACAACAAAGAAAAATGCAAGATTATCAATACAAATTACTCAGTATACTGGTGAATTTTATTAAAAATTTTGTAGAAGAATTGGTTATTCTCAAATTCTTCAAAACACAAGAGAACATTTCTAAACTCATACTATGAGGCCAGCAGTATCTTGATAACAAAGCCTTGTAAAAACATTAAAGGAAAAGAAAATCCCAGACCAATATCTGTGGTAAATACAAGATGTAAAACTTTTCAATAAAAGACTACAAAATCAAATTTAAAAGTACACTAAAGGAGGAATTGTATACCATGACCAAGTGGAATTGATCCCTCAGGTGCAAAGACAGTTCAATATAGGCAAATCAATACATGTGATACACTACATCAACAGAATGAAGTATTGAAATCATTTCCCTTCCAATAGCTACGGAAAAAGCATTAAACAAAATTCAACACCATTTTATGTAAAAAATTTCAAATAATTTATCTATAAGAGCAACACATTTCCACATAATAAAGATGATTGAGGCAAGTTTAGAGCTAACACACATCTCAGTGATTAGAATTTGAAATATCACCCTTTATTTCTATTTTTCTTCTCAGTAACTTAAAGAGCTTTATTATTTCTCCAAATAAGTTAGAAATTAAGATTTAATCTACAGGGCTGGAGAGATAGCACAGCGGGTAGGGCGTTTGCCTTGCACTCGGCCGACCCGGGTTCAAATCCCAGCATCCCATATGGTCCCCTGAGCACGGCCAGGGGTAATTCCTGAGTGCAGAGCCAGGAGTAACCCCTGTGCATCGCCAGGTGTGACCCAAAAAGCAAAAAAAAAAAAAAAAAAGATTTAATCTACAAAATTGACCCAGGCTTAATTTAACTCTGAACATGAATTTCTTTTAAAATCAAAAAACAAGTCAGGGTTCCACTATCACTATTCTTGTTTAGCATAGTAATGACAACCTGTCACTGTCACTATCAACCTGTTGTTCATCGATTTGCTCGAGCGGGCACCAGTAATGTCTCCATCGTGAGACCTGTTGTTACTATTTTTGGCATATTGAATAGGCCACGGGTAGCTTGCCAGGCTCTGCTGTACAGGTGAGATTCTCTCTGTAGCTTGCCAGGCTCCCCAAGAGGGCCAGAGGAATCAAACCCGGGTCGGCCTCATGCAAGACGAACTCCCTATCCACTATGCTATTGCTCCAGCCCAGTGACAACCTAACTAAAGCAATAGGCAAGAAAATTAAAAACATCTAAACTGGAAAGGAAAAGTTAAATGGTCTCGGCAAGTGACATGGTCTTATGTACAGAAAACCATAGAATGCACAAAAAATTTGCTAGAACTAACAAACCAATTTAGCAAAGTTTTGGGATAAAAAACATCAGCATACATAAATCAGTTGTTTCTATATACTAGTAATAACATGCCTAAATGGGAAATAGGAAAATAATTTCATTTATAATAGCATCAAAATATAATACGAAATTTAGGAATAAATTTTACTAATGAGACAAAAGATTTATAAGCCAAAAGCTAGAAGAATCTGCTGAAATAGGGCGAGAGAGGTAGTAGAGGAGTTTAGGAACTTACCTTGCATGCAGCTGGCCCCACTTCAGGCCCTAGCATCACATATAGTCCTCTGAACACCACCAGGAGTTATCCCTGTCTCCAGAGCCAGAAGTAATCTTGAGACCTGCTAGGTAATGTCCCCAAACAGAACAAAACAAAATATTAAAAAAACAATTTTATAAGGAAATTGAGGAACATATACACAAATAGAAAAGAATTTGTGAATGAGAGTATTGTTAATACTGTTGCTGAATACCTGTACCACTAAAAAAACCTATTAATTTTTATTCCCATTTACCTGCTTGAGGAACCATTTGTTTACACATTATTATAAAATATATTATTTTTAAGTGTCTATATGAGTTTAAATTTATATTTCCAGTTAAACCTCACTATAATCAAATATGAAACACTTTCTCATCCTTTCTTTTGTTAAAATTCCCAGATCTGAGCCCCTGAGCAGATAGAACCACTGATCTGCTCTCTCTCTATAGAGTAAATTTATCTTTTATAAAATTTCATATAATGGAATTATGAGGTAGTGTTCTTTTGTGACTGATATCCTTTGCACCATATAATGCTCTGGGGATTCATCCTTTTTTGTGGCCTATATAAATGGTTCTTTCTTTTTGTTGCTGGTTGATAGGCCATTGTATAAACATAGTAGTTAGTTTTCCTGATAGGCCATTGTATAAACATAGTAGTTAGTTTTCCTGTTGATACTCATTTGCAATTTTTGAGGTCTTGTGAACAAGAGCTGGAAGGACTTATGATTTCCAAAGAAAAACCAATCACTTTTCTTTTTCTTTTTTTTTTTTTGCTTTTTGGGTCACACCCAGCGATGCTCAGGGGTTACTCCTGGCTTTGCACTCAGGAATTACTCCTGGCGGTGCTTGGGGGACCATATGGGATGCCGGGGATCGAACCCGGGTCGGCCGCGTGCAAGGCAAACACCCTACCCGCTGTGCTATCGATCCGGCCCCAAACCAATCACTTTTCTATACATAAACTATAAATAATACAAAAAAATTCTTATGCATTCTTATTTTTCCTTTTTTTGTTTTGTTTGATAGGGAGATTTTTGGGCTACACCTTGAGGTTTTCAGGGGCTATTGCTGATTGTGTGTTTAGAAGTGAACACTGGTGGGAATTGGAGCTGGGAATTGAACCGTGGTCAATTGTATGCATCTTTTTTTTTCTTTTTGGGTCACATTCAGCTATGCACAGGGGTTACTCCTGGCTCATACACTCAGGAATTACTCCTGGCAGTGCTTGGGTGACCATATGGGATGCTGGGAATCGAACCCGGGTCAGCTGCGTGCAAGGCAAACACCCTATCCACTGTGCTATCTCTCCAGCTCCAGCTGTATGCATCTTAACTGTATTTGGAGCTGGAAATTGAACCATGGTCAATTGTATGCAACACAAGCACTTTACTCCCTATATTATGTATTTTTGGTTAAAATTGGGGTAATTTAGTATGATTGTTAAGAGAATAAACATTTGACCTTGATAGGGATTGTAGTTTCTTCTGGTACACTGGTATACTTTAAGTCCTATAACCTAATAGGTGCTCATTATATATTAAATGACTTTGCAAGGTTACTTTAAGGAGTTTGGAATTGATTTTCCTATCTCAAGTTTACATTCTGTTTCTAAGTTAAATTAGTGAACGTTATAGTTTTTTTTTTTGGGGGAGGGGAGAGGATCCTCCCAAGTAGTGATACTCAGCCATTGTGGATGTTGGGCCAATGCTAGTAGTGCCCAGCAATACCTGTTGGGGTGGGGTGCACCCGGACAACCATGGCAGTTTGGATGGGTGTGGGCTGGGACAGCCTCCAAGGTAACATCCTGTAAGCAAAGTATGTGCCACTGAACCTTGAGAGCTATCTTCCTGTTTCATTTTAGTTTTTAAAGTAAAACATAAATGGGCAAAGGTTTAAAATTAAAATGTAATGAGAATAAGTACTCTACCTTAAGTGTATTTTTTTATAAGAGGGCCAACATGACAGTTTTTAAGTTCAATATTCTTAGGTTAAAACTTTTATGACTCATTAAATTTATAAATATAATTATATTAAAATCAATTTGTACACTAATTATTGTCAATGTGATCTCTTTCTGGGCCAGAATAATTTTTAAGTTCACATATATTTACCTTCTTAACACTCCATCTTTCTTTTGCTATTAAACATATTGTCAAACTAGGTAAATGTCAAAGATCTCAGCTATGGCAAACAGAGTTTCCAAAGGTATAATGATAAAAAACAGCAACAGAAAGAAAAGAAAGAAAAGGTAAGATTCATTGATTCATTAAATCTATCTTTATTTTTTGTTTTAATTTTTTAGGCTTTGCTTATTTTCTTGAAATGTGACTATGAAAAATGTATGCTTTCAGAAATGAATCTTTAAAAATTATTTATTTTTCATTGAATCAAAGTGAGATACAATTACAAAGTTGTTCATGATTGGGTTTCAGTCATATAATTTTCTAGCATCTGTCCATTCACAGGTGTAAATTTCCTTTCACAAAAAAAAAAATTTTCCTTTCACCAATATCCCCAGTTTCCCTCTTACCGGGCCGCCCCCACACCCATAAACACAGCGTGCCTCTATGGAGGCACTTTTCTTCTCTGTCTCTCTGTCTTTGTCTCTGTCTCTGTCTCTCTGTCTCTGTCTCACTCTAGTTCTCTCTCTCTTTACTTTTGGGCATTATGTTTTGTAATATAGATACTAAAAGGTTACCATGTATATCCCTTTATCTACTTTCAACACTCAGTTCTTATCCAGTAATCTATCTTTAAGCCATTGTTGGTTTTCTTCATATATTCTAAGCTTTGGATCTAGAGTTAGGTTTTAAATGCATACTCATATGAGATATAATTTTCACAATTAATATATATTGATTAGAAATGGAGTGCAATTCTTTTTTCTTCTTACTATGTGCTTGGGCTGGAGCGATAGCATAGCGGTTGGGCTTTTGCCTTTCACTCAGCCAACCCGTGTTTGATTCCTCCGCCCCTCTCGGAGAGCCCTGCAAGCTACTGAGAGTATGGAGCCCGCATGGCAGAGCCTGGCAAGCTACCCGTGCATACTGGATATGCCAAAAACAGTAACAATGAGTCTCTCAATGAGAGATGTTACTGGTGCCCGCTCGAACAAATCAATGAGCAACGGGATGACAGTGACAGTGAATATGTGCATGAATGGTGTGTGTGTGTGTGTGTGTGTGTGTGTGTGTGTGTGTGTGTGTGTGTGTGTGATAGTCTTAGAAAATGGAGAGGTTTTTCAATGAGATACTGGATAGGAGCAGTGAGAATGATAGCATTCCGTTTTAATGTTCTCAGGGAGAAAGAGTCCAATTTTGGCGCCATCTAGTAAGATGGATGCAAGGTTTTGTAGATTTTTCTTTATTAAGTTAAGGGATACCATGCATTCACTCAGTCTTAGTGTTCTAAAAGTCTTTGTGAAATCCTGAATGAGTAATGGATTTTACCATATGATTTTCTAAATCTAATGATGTGATTATACAATTTTGCTTCTTTAGATTCTTGTTGTAGGTGATTACATTAATGAATTAATTTTTTGAATATTGAAGCCAATTTTCTATATTTTGAATAAATAACACTTGATTTTGCTATGTAATTATTTTTTTTTGTTTTGGGTCCACAGCTGGTGGTGCTCAGGGGTTATTCCTGGCTCTACACACCAGAATCACTTCCAGTGAACATATGGGATGCTCGGGACCAAACCTGGGTCAGGCACATACAAGGCAATTGCCCTACACATTGCCCACCAAACTACTTCTTTGTTTCTGTAATACTAGATGTTTTAAACGTCATTAGATTTTATTAGGCACAATTCTCATAAGAATTTTCAATCTCTGTTCATGAGAGATATTGACCTATAGTTTTATTTGGAACACTTTACTATTAGTGCCAACTAGGTAATAATTAACATTAATATATAAAATAAATATATAATGATAATATATTTTGTTAAGGTTTAATATTAGTAAAATACTTCATGAACTGAGTTAGGACATATTTACACTACTATTTTCTAGAAGAGAATATGGGTAATTTGTATTTATTCTTTAATTATTTTGTAGAATTTACTATTATTAAGACTAATGTTATAGTTTTAAAAAGTGAGTGGTACATGTAAGGCAGTTTGCTTGCCTTCATAAGGAATCAACATTAAGAGATTTCAGAAGCATAATTTTTTTGTCAGTGGGCAGCTGGTGATCAATGGTCCTGGCATCCCACGGGAAAAATAAAGTGATTGTTAATTTAATTTTTATTAGATATTAGCCTACTTGAACTATTTCCCATTGCATAAATTTTTATACTTTGTATCTTTCAAGCAATTGGTTCATTTGATGTGAGTTATTGGGTCTCTGGTATAGAGATGTTTGTAGCTTTCTTTTATTGCCTTTTAACGTATTTTTAATAAATTTAGTAGTAATAAACTCTTTCCTATTTATGACATTGTAATTTTTTCCCTTTCTCTGTCATTTCTAAACATTGTAATAAGGTAAGCATACAGATTAAAAAGGAGAGGAAGTCCAGGACCAAAGACATGCTACAGGGATTATGTGGCTGATCCCAGGTAGATTGTGAGCACTGCATATGATCCATTAGCATATGATTCCTGAGCACCTCCAGGACTGACCTCTGAGCACAGAGCTAGGAGTAAGCTCTGAAAAGCAATGATGGTTAATAGTACATATTTATTTTATATATTAACTGTTAGCTAGTTTTCCACTAGCTAAAAACTATCTAAAAACTCAAAAGAAAATAGAGAAAAAAATGAACAAAGAGAAAGAGATGGAGAGAAAATACTTTCTATTTGCAGATGACATGAATGTTTGTATACAATACCCTAAGGACTACGTGATGTTTTTACAAGTAGTAATGAAGTCATTCATCAACATCATAATACTTTGGGGGCCAAAGATGTGGCTCAAACAGTAGGTCATATTCCTTGCACATGCAAGACCCTGTGTTGGATCCCTGACACCTCTTGGTGTCATCAACACCATTTAGTAAAGCCCATAAACCCCCAAGCACTACCAAGCCTAAGCATGATAGGGTGATGGGGCCATATGGCTCCTAGTCCAGAATCCAGACTTCCTGCCAGACAACACTGTGGTCAGCTCAGGACTAGAGGGGACTCCTCTTGTTCAGAAGAGGGAACAAAAGAGCAGGAATCCCCTGAGGTGTTTCCCTGTGTCCAGGAGCATCAAAGATCTCAGATTTGTACCTCACGCCTCACCCACTCTGGATGTTTGGACTAAATATCTATCTCATAATCTATATGGTAAGTGGTCTGTCCTATAATCCTGAATCTCTATTACTTCATAAATTTATGGTGAAGAAGATGAAATAAACTTTAAGTAAATGTCTAGACATGCACATTTTTAAAAAAGAAATATAACAAAATAATTTTAAAAGCCCAAGGTTTCTCAGCATTTAATGATTACATAAAGTCTCACTTTCAACTAGTCATTTCAGTCTATGTGGAAGTGAGAACAGGGTTGTCCTGACACTACAAGAAGATCCAGAAACCAGAGGCGGTGAGTCCTTCACTCCACCGATAAGGTGGAAGACCAGACCTTGAAGTTGGCACATCTACCTATGTGATGAATTTTAAGCACAAGTCAAAAGAGAAAGACCCATTTTACTTTAAATTTGCCTAAAGTATATTGCAAAGTCCTAAGGTTCAAAATTCCTTAAAAAGAAAATAAGATTTAAGTCTGTGGGACTGTACAGTGGGTAGGTTGCTTACCTTGTGCATGGCCGACCTGCGTTTAGCCTTTGGCGTCCCATGTGGTCCCCTGAGTACCACTAGGAGTGATTCCTGAGAGCCAAACCAGATTAAGCCCTGAGAGTTGCTGCGCATGGCCTAAAAACAAAAACAAAAGACAAACAAAAAGAAAGAAAAAAGAATTAAGTCTAATTTCCACAGGCAAATTCATCTCTACTACAAAATGGATAATTTGGATTTCCTCAGAACATTGCTTTGAGTTCACCTTGTGTTCTTTGGACTTGGAGTCCACAAACAACTTTCTGAGTAGATATAACTTCCTTTGTAGACTTTCCTTCAGGGAAGATCCCATGATAGTATGTTTCTCCCTGCAATTTAACAAATCGACTTTTTACTTCTATGCTTTGGTCTTAGAGAAATTGGATAGCGTTTAGTAGTCCCGGGAAGACTGTATTATAGAAAAGTTGACAGCTTCAGCTTACAATGCTGTAAGAGTGAAGCCCTAGGCCTGAAACAAACTAAATCTGTCAAGGTTGCAAATGCCAACCAGTAGAGCCTTCAGGGTCAGCATTTTGACTTTCTCAGCAAAAAAAAGGTACCAGCTCTGCATTGTCAAAGAGTTCAACTGTTCCATTCTGGCACTCATCTCTACACTGACCAGCTAGATTTGATGATGTTAACCTTGGTTCCTAACTACACGACCTGCAGTTGAATGTTTCCATGATATATGTGAAATGATAAAATGTATTGCCTGGAATGCTTCAGACACAGGGGGAGAAAATTGCTCCTGAGAATTTACCTGAAAATTTGCCAAAAAAATTTGCCTTTTCTTGGGCAGAAAGTGTTATCCATGAATAAAGGTCTGTGAATTTTGATCTTTATATCTGCTATTAACTAGTGGCATTATCTTGAAAAAATTACCCCATACATCATTACATTTTCCTCACTTCAGGAATTAAAGAGGTGAGGGTTTCAGGAATTATTCCTGGCAGTGCTCGGGGAACCAAATGGAATGCCAGGGATCAAACTCAGGTTGGCTGCATGAAAGGCAGATGCCTAACACTGAACTATCTCTCTGGCCCAAGGCTTTTCTAACTGTTGACTATCTCAATAGCTATTAAAACTAGCAATAAGAGAAAACATGAGGAACCATATACATGTTTATATAATAATCTAGGGGATTATTTATGATTTTGGCACAGTTCTGAGTTGAAGGGTAAGATCTGTTATACCTTATATTTAAAATTAATTGTTCTATACTATTCTATGGATCCTCTCCATCCTTACTATTGTTTACATGGATATGTATGGGGTGTAAGTCCTTTGATTTTGTTTTCAAAACTTAGAGTGTAAATGTACATTTTTCTCTCAAAATGCTAGCAGTTTGTAACCGTTGTATATGCAAACCTATTAAAGGTGTTATAGGAACTAGTTTCCTAAACTGAATACTATCAGTTTGACATTCCCATCAATTTCTTATCTTTAGGCACAAATGATTTCAATTAGGAGAAAGCAATTATATGCTTAAGTGAAACATCTCTCCAAGGAGAATAAAAAACCCAGTTGTCATAATTGTATTACAAGTATATAATTGATAATTAATGATTTATTATTAATTGAATATTGAGAATCTAAAGTTCTCATTGGAAAAAATATTACATTTCAATAAAATTACTTCTAAGCACATGGATTTGAATTAACATATTTAAAAAACAGGAATAAAAAAATAAATAGAAAGCAAAGGAACATAAGATGAAAGAAAGGAATTTTTTCAGTTGAGAAAATTGATTAGAAAGATAATTCTGTACCAATATATATCACAATTTTAATATTTACAAATTTCAGAGAAGCATGATCCTTATGAGCAAATTAAAGAAGTGCTAGAAATAAAACAATTACTTTATTCATAACTAAGTATATTTGGGAAGCAAGTATAAGATATTATTGCTAAGTTTATGTATTAGTGAATTTACTCTTCAAATCGTGTTCAGATAAGGCATAAAAATTTATAATAATAATTTTCGCAAAGGCAACATATTGCTAACATACTACTTTTATTAATAAAACAATTTCTAGTACCTGTAGTGTTAATTAAAATAACCTGAATTATAAAGGAGATTTAGAATACATCAAATAATTGTAGTAGCTACTTCTGATGTGGAACCTTTCATTAAATATTTGTTATCCATTCCTGGAAATCATATTCCTATCTAGCATAAATAAACGCAGCTCTGGGGCTGGAGCGATAGCACAGAGGGGAGGGCGTTTGCCTCGTATTCAGCTGACCCGGGTTCGATTCCCAGCACCCCATATGGTCCCCTGAGCACTGCCAGGAGTAATTCCTGAGTGCAGAGCCAGGAGTAACCCCTGTGCATGGCCAGGTGTGACCCAAAAAAAGGCAAAAAAAAAAAAACCTGCAGCTCTGATATAGATTAAAACCAATAGGAACATACAAGCCACACCCTCTAAACTGAAGATATTTTTTTAATACAGGCTACAATGTAAGCTTTATATTTTTACAAACTTCTCTGAAAATATTTTTCATCATATATGACCAAAATAATGTCAGTGCATTTAATAGAACTGGCAATAAGTTCTTTTTTTTTAAATTTTATTGAGTCATCATGAGATAGTTACAAGCTTTCATGTTTGGGTTACAATCACACAATGACCAAACACCCATCCTTCCACCAGTGCACATTCCCCACCACCAATATCCCGCCTTTTTCACCCTCCTCCTGCCTCCATGGCAGACAATATTCCCCATACTCTCTCTCTACTTTTGGGCATTATGGCTTTCAACACAGACACTGAATGGTCATCATATTTGGTCCATTATCTACTTTTGGCACATATCTCCCATTCTGGCTGAATCTTGGCAATAAGTTCTTAATACCATCAGTATCTATTCTATAATATTAGTCTTTCAGTTGTTCTTCCCAACATTTCCTTGAAGCTAGTTTTAAAAATAGTATTTAATCTTGGACCATATTTTATATTCGTTCTTTGTGTGTCTTAAATGCCTCCATTATTTTGCAGTATTTTTGTGTGATTTCTCTGGCTGTTGAAGGTTTATGTCTTTCATCTTATAGAATATCCTAACTTCCGGACTTATGTGATTACTTTTTTGTGACACTTTTTAGTTCATTTCTGCTTCCATTGTCATAAGTCAAATACAAAGATTTGTTTATGAATAAAAAAATTTAAGTGCATATATATAATTTGAATTTTTTTCACATTTTGGAATTATAAAGATTCTAGTCTTTATAGTTTTGTTTGTTTTTTTTTTTGGTTTTTGGGTCACACCTGGCGATGCACAGGGGTTACTCCTGGCTTTGCACTCAGGAATCACTCCTGGAGGTGCTCAGGGGACCATATGGGATGCTGGGATTTGAACCCGGGTCGGCCGCATGCAAGGCAAACGCCCTACCCGCTGTGCTATCACTCCAGCCCCTCTAGTCTTTATAGTTTAGATTCATTATATTTTATTCTTCCAAATAGGAGTCCCAAATTGTTTTGTTCAGTAGGAACTTGTCTCTTTTGACATATTCTCTTGATTTTTTTCCTTATTTAAAGACTGTGATTTACAAAGGTGTTCATAATATAGTTGTTACAGGCTTTTGATGTTTCGACACCAATCCCACTACCACCTGAGTCACTCTCCCTCCACTTTATCTTCATTTTCCCAACCACCCCCAAGCCTACCCCCTTAGCAGTCACACAATAATTTGTTTTATATTACTTGTTACACAGAGCCTGGCAAACTACCCATGGCATATTCAATATGCCAAAAACAGTAATAACAAGTCTCATAATGGAGATGTTACTGGTGCCTGCTCAAGCAAATCGATGAATAACTGGACGACAGTGCTACAGTGCTACTTGTTACAACCAAATTGCTAAAGGAATTATCAAAAAATTGTTATATCTTCGTGGAAATCATCTGGCACACAGGTAGGGGTAGGGTGTAGGGTGGTGGGGGGTTACTGGGAATTTTGGTGGTAGAAAATGTGCATTGGTGAAGAGTCAGGTGTTTAATCATTGTACGACCAAGACTTAAACTGAAAACTTTGTAACTGCTCTCCTGGTGTTTCAATAAATATGCTTTAAATTTTAAAAAAATGTTATATCTTAACCATTGGACAGTTTGAGAAAATAGAGGCCTTCCCAGAAGTGTTTGGAGAGCCCCAGGGCCCACTCTCTGTGAGGCTTGGGCATGTGGTAAAAACCTTAAAGACTAATCCTCTGGTTCATGACAAATTGCTTCTTGAGCTTGGCGGCATTGGGAACTATACTTGGCAGTTCCCTAGAGGCCATGCAGTGTCTGGGATAGAACTTGTAAGGCCTGTACTTCATCCCTTTGGGCTATCTTATTACTGATTACTTATTACTGATTTTTTTAAAAGGATTTATGTTTTCTAGAACAAAATTTATTTTAGACTTACCTTGTGCTTTCTTTGTATGGGGTGTCATTTATTTCTCTAGAGAGTCTTAATTTCTTTTCATGGAATATAGTATTAAATACAAAATTTATTTTGTATTTAGTATTGCTCCTATATCCCTTAATGAGAATAGCTTGTCTTAGTTTGGACTGTTGGAACAAAAATCCCATAGATTTATTATTTAAACAACAAATACTTTCACAGGTTTGGAAGGGGAAAAGTTCAACATCAAGACTTTGATAGATCGAGTGTCTGGTGAGAGCCTACTTCTTGATCTGGAAATAGCTACCTTCTCTTGCTGGTATCACAGAACTTAGAGAGGGGAATCAATGTTTCTCAGGTCTCTTGTAGGGGCTCCAGAATCATGGTCTAATTACCTCCCAAAAGATTCACTTCCAAATAAGAGTTCATTGTACATTTAGGCTTCAGCCTATGAATTTGAAAACTATACAAACATTCAGCTCAGTGCATAGGTATCTAAATATATTACATTTTTTAAAAACTTTGGATTATATGAAATATCTAATTAAGTATTAGCATTTTATTATTTTGACTTAATTTCTCTATACCTATTAGCTATTAGACTTCATTTTTCATATTCCAAACTCTTGCATCTAATAACATTAATCACTGTATCACTGTTATCCCATTGTTCATCGATTTACTCGAGCGGGCACCAGTAATATCTCTATTACAGTCAGCCCCGAGATTTTAGCAGTCTCTCCTTACTCGTCTTTCCCTCTGATTGGAGGCTCTTTCAGGGTCAGGGGAATGAGATCTATCGTTACTGGTTTTGACATATGAAATATGTCACGGGTAGCTTGCCAGGCTCTCCGAGAGGTATGTATATATCTTTTACTGTATTTGGGGTATGAATGCGCCATGGGGAGCTTGCAAGGCTCTCCCATGGGGGCAAGAAACTTTTGGTAGCTTCTCAGGTTCTCCAAGAAGGAGAACAAGACTTGATACATTTACCATTATATTATATAAATAATTATTTCCAAATAATTCACATTCAACTAAGTAATTTTTAAAAAGGCAAATCAATATTTCTAGTAACACTTGAAATAATTAACTCAGTTTAGAAATTTATTTTTATTATTAGAATGTATTATTTTTACTATAAGCAAAATAACACATTCTTTACTTCTTAAAATAATTGGTTAATAAGTGAAGTTGTATAAACATTGAATTTTTATTTAATAACTTTTATTTGTTTGATTGAAATCTTCCATTTTGCTTTAAATTCAAGGGTGTGACATGACAGTTCAATGTTCAAGAAGGGAGCAGAACTCAATGACCATGAAACTTTCCTTAGCAAAGATATTCAATATGGAAAGATTTTGGTTCAGTGTCAGTCTTGCCAGTCTACTTTGAGGAAGTCAAAACGTAATATTCAAAAGCTTTTCATAAAAGTTTTCCTTCACTATAATTTGGCTCTCCAAAGTTTATTTAATGCTTCGTTGTAAATGAAGATTTTATATGTACAAATTTTGCTAAGCAAAACTACTCTTTTAGTTTCACCATTTGTCATATCAGATATTGAACATTTTAATGAGTTAATCTTTATCTTATTTACTTATTTGGCAGGGGTATTGGGCCACATGTGGTCTTGCTCAGGGTTTTTTCCTGACTCTGTGCTTAGGGATCACTCCTGGCAGGGTTGGGGTACCATACAGAGTGCTGGAAGTTGCAAGGCAAATGACCTGCCCTCTGTACTATCACTATACCCTGAATGAACTAATCTTTAAGCATAATTACTAATGAGAACATTATAAATTCACTTACAGTAGTAATAAATAATTGAGATAGATGAAACAGTACAGAAAGATTTCCTTACAGTTTACTCTCTTTACTCCAATTGCAACATCTAAAAAGTTATATCAAAATTTTACAATCAAGATGTTAGCATTGAAGCAGTTAAGACACAGAACATTTTTGTCAACACAAAAATCCTTCAGTTATTTTCAAGTTCTACTTACTTCCCACCCCTACAACTACCTTCTTTAACCCATTACAGCTACTTATCTATTCAACATCTCTGCAATTTTGTTAATTAATGTTATGTAAGTGGAATGACAGCATGTCATCTTTTGGGGTTATTTTTTCACTCTGTATGTTGAGGAAAGCCAGGGAAAAACCATACACTCTTCAAGTTATGGAAACTCAGGTTGAATTATGCCAGCGACCCAATAGAATTTGTCCTTCAAAGACTGAGTCCCAAACAAAGACAAGAGTTCTGTTTTGTCTTTGAACATCTTTGAACATCAGTTCTGAACATCTGATGAGGGGATGGGATATTTGCAGGAAGCTGGGGGGAGATTACAGAAACAGAAATTCTCAAGCTGATGTAAAGCAAGGGTGAGACCATCTCAAGAGCATGAGTGCATGTGGAATACATTCCTTAGTTCCCAATGTTACAAAGTAAGACTATGACCATCTCAATGACATCCTGGTTGCATCCATGGTTATGTCATGTGGCCCAGACTCAGCTTCCCCTTGACAACTCCTGTTTTGTGTTGTTAATCTGTTTAAAATGTGGGCAGGGGTCTATTTTTCTCATCAAGCATAATTCTCCAGTTTGTGCTTATCAATTCGCTGGATTTTTTTTTTTTATATGGTAACATGGCCTTAGAAATCTCAGTTCAGGGGCTGGAGCAATAGCACAGTGGGTAGGGCATTTGCCTTGCACTCGGCCGACCCGGATTCGATTCCCAGCATCCCATATGGTCCCCTTAACACTGCTAGGGGTAATTCCTGAGTGGAGAGCCAGGAGTAACCCCTGTGCATTGCCAGGTGTGATACAAAAAGCAAATAAATAAATAAAAAAAAATAAATCTCAATTCAGCATTGTATAGTAAATGTAATCACCATCACAAGAGAAAACACTTACTGTCCTTCATAATTAATGTTAAATGGGTTTCTTCTTTTATATACTGTTAAAAAATCACATTTTCAACTTTTTTCTTAAAAGGGAGGCGTGGTGTCAGCAAAATGGCAATACATAAGGCTACTGGTTTCACTTCCAAGAGAAACAACTTAAATGTTGCCAGAAGGAAAGCTTATTATAAGAATCTGACAGCTTACTATAAGACTGAAATAGCTTCTGTCGTCAGAAACGAACAAATAGTGTGATGGGAAAGACCTGAGAAGATTTTATCATTGTTCAACAGTGGTAGAAAGAAACGTAAGAAGGCAGGGGTCTGCAGCTGGGTACGTGACTGGCTGCCAAATCAGTCGGGCTCAGGGGAGAAAGAATGGAGATGAGGTAGAAGAACATGCTGTTGGGACAGGTGAATCCTAGCAAAGAACCTGTGGGCCTGGCAAAGAAGGCAGTCTAGCTATATGACCACTCTCCTGCCCTCTGGACCTTTCACTGAGTGAAGTTTACTGACAGTAGACACACCCAGGCAAGCTCCCCGTGGCTTATTCGATATGCTAAATACAGTAACAAATTGAGGGTCTCATTCTCCTGACCCTCAAAGAGCCTCTAGTACGACATGTTTTGGAAGGACGTGTAAGGAGAGGTAGCTAAAATCTCAGGGCTGGGACAAATAGATACATTACTGGTGCCCACTCGAGCAAATCGATGAACAATGGGATGACAGTGATGACAATGATACAGTGACAGACACATCCAGAGACTCAGAATTAGGACCCCCTCAGAAAGAGGGTTATCAAGTGTTTTGTGAACACAAACCAGGCCCCTAATCTACCTCCCACCTCAGCTACTTTCTTAAAAAAAAAAAAAAAAAAAAAAAAAAAAAAGCCTCTCTCCACTATCTACCCCTTAATTTGCCTTTAAGGCAACTGATAATACTGGTCTAAGTACTTATCTGTGGAGGCTAGCAAGAAAGAAAAATATCAAATCAAATCAAACACAGCACCACTTTATGAAAAGAGTTAAAGATAAGCACTTCAAATATTTAAGTGACTGATCCAGAGATTAGACAAATAGAAAGAAATTTAAAGTAGTAGAATGGGAAGGCATCTGTGGCCACTTGAGACCAAAAGAAAACATGAGCGAACAAAGAGAGAATAATTCTTCAATATTCAGTCTTAAAGACATCTCCCTACCAGAGGGAGCATAAAATTAAAATGATAAAGAAATTTAAAGAGGTATTTAAAAAAGAATCAAAAAAGATGTAAGACAGTCATAAATAAAATCAGTGAGCAAAAAGTATAAATTCAAGCTGTACACAAAAAAATAGTAGAGGGTTGAATAGAGAGATAGTAGAGTGAGTTGCTTGCCTTGCATGTGACAAATCTGAATTGCTCCCTGGACTCTGAGCATTGCCAGGAGTGATTCCTTACCATAAAGCATAAAGTAGTAAATCCTGAACGTCACTGGATATGGCCATCCCCCAATTCCCAAAAGAAGAAAATAATAGAGATTCAGGATATTGAGGTATGAGATTAAAAGTGCTAGAGAAAGCTATGCACAAAGAATATACCAAACGGAGGATGAATTGTGAGCTTGATGATGATAATGTACAAAAGAATTTTCTACAAGTTTAAATCATATTTCACCTACATTCAAAGTCCTTATCTAATAATAATAAATTAAACCTTCCTGAATCCGAATCACAGCAACTTTATTTTCATCAGAACCTTCACTGCTGTTCTTTAGTGAGGTTAGAAATAGTCATTTCTGCACTGTATCTTTGTAATTAATTACTAACTTGTCCCAACCAGTTTTCTGGGTGCAGATATAACAAGTTTTAGCAAAATTGGGGCACTTCAAAATCACTTCAGAGAGTTCTCCTTTTCTCCTTCCTCAATGAGGCCATTTAATCAAGTCAAATGAAACTTCCTGATGAAACTCCTGTCCCAGTCATAGCAACATTTTTCTCTGATTTACTTCCTAGAATATATAGGCAAAGTCAAATACTAAAGAGAAACAAAAAAAAAAAAAAAAGAAGAAAAATCCCCTTTCAATTCAGGACATCTTGTTGCTCCTGCTGTTCTGGCTTTCACCATTGCAGCCACATACTCTGTTTTGAAATAGTCTCTGGAGTTCCTTTTCTCTACTTTCATACAACATATGCATTCAAATGAACAGAATGGCAAAACCATACGGTTTTATTATACCCAGGTTTTGTTTCCCTGAAAAAAAATCTATGATTTACATAAAAGTCTATGTAAGTTTCATGTTGCTTTCTGGACCAAATTTTATTTTGGAACTGAGTAAGTTTAGTTATTTATAATTATTTGGAATTTTTTTGAATAGTCACAAAGAGGACTCTTCCTTAAAACTTCCCTCTACCCTGGCTATGGACAATGGAATCAGATAAACAAAATCAAACAGAATTTCACAATGGATGAAGCAATCCTTATCATCTAAACTACAAAACCTGTCATTACACCACTGTAAGCTCCCTTTTAGGTGACTGAACCACAATTTGCAACAAAGGTTAATTTTTTAGAAAATCTTAGATTTTTCTATTTTTGTCAACAGTTTCAAGCATTGAAATTCATTGAATAGAATGGAATTAAGCTTCAAATGAAATCAAGCCTCAAATGAAATCAAACTTCAAATGCTATTCTGAGGAATAAGGAATTTCCTGTTTTATTCCTCTTTTACACCTTTGTTTACATAAAATTGAGCAATGCTGCCAAAATAACTAGCTAATTAATATGTTTTTTTCTAACAAAATTCTACTATGGAACATCTCGGAAAGTTTCTAAGAAGCTCATGGTAGACATTTAATAAATGTGTGTCATTGCTTAAAAATTTTAAACAACTAAATTTTCTACTTTTCATTTTTAAATTTAGAAGAGTCTCTTGATGTTGACATATCCATTTAAATAACAATGGATACCAAAACTGTTTCTGAAAAGCTATTTTGCTAGCAAAGAATATCACTTAAAATCTGAGACAGCAAATTTTTCTTCACTGAAAAAGTCATAATCTCTAGTCTAGTCTGTGTTGAATATTTTCCAATTTGGAGTTAGTAAAGTATGATTTTTTAAAAATTCATTTTATTCTCCCCTTTAATGAAGTTAAATGTTTTAACTTTTAAAACCCAGTGTGATTTAAAATGTCCCTTAGTGGGGGGCAGGGCCAGAGAAGTGTAACACAAGTCCAAATTTCTTATTTAAAGATTAAGCAGATTTTCATGACTACAGAACCTTTGAGAAAGCATAGAGGAGATATAACAGGGACAGGGTTTGAAATTCCCACCCTCCGTCTTACCCACAAAGCATCCCTCGTGCTTTTCAAATCAACAGGAACGGGGAAGCTGAGTGCACTTAAGCAGTGTATCTCACAGTACAGCAGAGGGAGGATGTTCAGTTGTCCAAAGAAACCAAACAAAACCAGTTTTGCCAAGATGGACCCCAGTGCCTACCATTCATTGACTTTCCCTCACTTTTAACATAGAAAAATGAAATCCAGGGAATTTAGCATGCTAATAAGACATACACCACATGTAGAAGCATGTTCAGTGCACTATGTTGCATGTCCAACTCCTTGTGCTTATATCTCCGCACTCCTGCAAGCTCCTGTTGCAGATAATATGTGAGAAGGGGAGAAGAGAGGCAGTAGCCTTGACAGGGGATTCTACCCTGGTCACTGTGGAGGTACCTGGGTGAGTCAGGCTGAGAAAGTCTGCCAGAGTCTCACTTGATCTACACAGCACAGAAATGTTCATTGCCACCGATTTCTCAGGGACCTGACAGACTGGAGTGTGGAATTGTTCTTTGGAGAAAAAGCAAAATAAGTCCTAATTTCTACCCAGATACTTTTCAGGTCTGTCACTTTCTCTCACTAGAAAGAATTTCAGGAGGAGACAAATAGTGACGTAAAACAGTGAAGTACAAATAGTGAAGTACAGGTTTTATTCAGGAAGGGAAAAGAGAAAGTAACACATACAAGAGGAAATGCAGACTTCTCCAGGAGAATAGAGAAGAGAAATCCCATAACCTAAATAAAAAACAATTTTTCCTCCCAGTTGAGATGTATATGATCTGCCCAGAATTAGGAAATGCCCTGCTTACCTTTGCAAAGTTTGTTCTATAGGTTTTCTGCACAACCTCCCTACAAATGGGGCTTTCTGTGTAGATTAGAGTCTGTTGCTATGGCATTTTGGTGGTCCACCTTCGTGTTCTTTTGTTTTATTTTGTTTTTGAATCACAGCTGGTGGTTTTTGGGTTTTATTCCTGGCTCTGTGCTCAGGAATCACTCCTGGTGGGGTTCTGAGGACCATATGGGGTGCTGGGGATTGGAATTAGGGTCATTGCATGCAAGGCAAGAGCCCTACCTCTGTCCTATCTAATTTGCCCTCCATCTTCATGTCCTTATTTTATAGATTTTTGTCCTGCTAGAGTTTCTCCTCCTCAGGGGGAATCTAGTTTCTCTGATTTGGTGCTAGTGCTAGTTAAAGTCACATAGCCTTAGTCCTTGCTTGGAGCTACTTTAGGACTAGTGACAAAATAATTTCTCCCCTGACCCTGAAAGAGCCTCCAGTGGGGCACGGTTGGGAAGGACGAGTAAAAGAGGCTTCTAAAATCTTAGGGCTAGGACGAATGGAGACGTTACTGAGACCGCTCAAGACATTGGATGATCAACGGGATGATGATGATGATATCTTTATTTTATTGCTTCCTAAAACTCGTTTTCAGTCAACCCCTCCCCCCATCTGCCTTAATCTGTTCACCTCTTCACTTATATGTCACTTCCCCACCTTAAAAGTTTTCTCAGCCTTAGGCCAGAGTGATTGAGAGTACAGCAGGTGGGGCATTTGTCCTGCACGAGGCTAATTAGGATTCTATCCTTGGCATCCGAAATGGCCCCCTAGCCACTGTCAGGAGTAATTCCTGAGTGCAGAATCAGAAGTAACCCCTGAGCATCACCAGGTGTGACATTCAAATCAATCAATCAATCAATAAAACGTTTCCACTCTTTGTTCAGAAAGTCAGCCAGGATACAAAATCCTGTTTGGTCTCCTTGTTTCTCAGGCCAAAGCTTTAATAAATGCAACCAGAATTCTTCATTGCCTGCTATCATTCTTTATGTCATGAATTTAAGAACCATGGAGTCTATAACATTAAAGTATGTTGTAAATCTCTGAAAGAAGGTTACGAGACTTTTATGTAATGTATTGGCCTGCAAACCTTTGTGTGGAGAACATTTACGGAAAGCTGTCCACTGTGTGCATGTTGATGATAGTTCCCTCCCTTTGGCTTAATTCTGAGATTGTATCCATTCAGAAACATATTTATTCTAAACTCATACTTGTTCATTGTTTTATTAGGTTTACTGTTTTATTAGCTAGAGTCTGACTGGATAGAGGAGGTGGAGTTTATTTTGAGGAGTACAAAGACCATCATAAGTGCAAATATGGGTGATTGAGAGAAGTACAGGGTGCCAGCAAGAGGCATGCAATTAAGTCAGCTCTCTCGGTGGGATATTAGTGTTATTTCCTCAGGGATGCTCCAGTAATCTAGGGATAGTTCAGAATTATCCCAGGGGAAGAGCAATGGAGCAGACCCATTTATATTCTCACACCAAGAGATTTGGTTAAGAATCCTGTAGGTGATGATTATTTGTTAGTTTGGGGTCAGCAAGCAGGAAATATGCATTGTGACAGCCCATGAAGAGTTTCCAACAAAATTACAAGATTTTATTTTTGGAATTTAGACTGACATGGGAAGAAATACAAAGGAGACTCAAGGGGATAAAAGCAACAACAGCAACCCCTTTTTTTGAAATTTGAATATTGTTTCAACACTATTGGATTTTCCATATTTATTGACAGACAACGTGAAAACAATCTCGTCTGTTCTTAGACCACATTGTCATTTTTAGTATTATTTCACTCCAGTTAACAGAATATTAGTAAAATAAATATTTATCTCTAGACATGTAATAAAATTTTTTGTTTGTTACTTTAGAATAAAAACTAGAGCTACTATGTGAAAACCATCCAGCATCTACTTAAAAGACAGAATGTGTCTATGTGACAGTTTTTAGTATGGTGGGGAGAAATCTCTTAACTACACCATACAATCTTCTTGGTAGGGATTAATTCTCAGAGGCCTGCAGATGTTTTCCAGGCTGTGCGTCTCACATTGTCTTCTGTACCCACAGCTGCCCAGATGTCTTAGAGATCCAGTGAGTCCTCAGATTCCTATCAGTTCTGAATGCTCAGTTTTAGCGAGAGCAATTGCAATGTTTACTTTTTCCCTCTTTTTCTCAACTGCTCTGTTCTACCAGTACAGTGAAAGTTTAATTCTTAACTTTTCAGGAGTGACATCGATTCACCCTGCTTTATAATAGTAGGTAGGCTACCCTGGGTTTCATTCCGAGCATTGTTGTCTGTTCATGGTACTGTGTGACTTGTTCCAGAATCTTCTCACTCTCTCTACCCTAGACTCTTATTTGTAAACTCCTGATAATAACACAATTAATTTCCTTGTTCAGCTTCATATCATAGAATTGAAATGTAACTAAATAATGTGTAAGCGCAAGGCACACTATCTATTATATAATATCAGGTTTAATGTTTAGAATTGCACTTTGGTGACATAAAATTGGGGTGAGGATCCCAAGTACTGTCCTTTGGAGCCAAACAAATCATATTTTAATGTTATTTGAAAAGAGAAAACTCTAGCACAGAAGCATTAAGTGGCTCAGGAGTACATTAACATGTTCAAAGTGCTTGAGAATCCTAAATTCAAAGTGCTTCATGAAAGACTGTCACTTCTTAGTGGCTTCTGTGTTTCATAAGCTGCCTGATATAGGAGAATAAAGACAGGCTCTGGGTTCCAGTGTCTAAACCTCATTGAATCTAGGCTGTCATTCTTAGACTCTATTACTTCAGATAATCCAGTTAACCTCCCTGAACTTTATTTCACTCTTCTGGAAAAAGGATATTATAATGACTTTATCAATCTTTATTTTGGAAATTAAATAAAATATATGTAAAGTATATGTCTAGCTCAATAACTAGCATAAATAAGAGTTCTATATTAATATGAACTCATGTGGCTTTGCTTTCATTTTTGTTTTGGGCTGGAGAAATGAATAGGAAAGAGGACATTTTCTCCCTCAGAAGGCAATTTCAAGTCAGACTTCTTCGCACATTTCACTGCCAACATTATTCCTACTACTTGGAACCCATCTCTAACTCTAACATGGTTACTTATACATTCTTTTGTAAAACCCCTGTAAATCATTTTTTTCTTTCAGGAAGCCTTCCTCAACCCCTCTGAAGAGATTTACACATCTTTTCTCTATGCCTATAATCACTGGACTCTCTATTTAGAAAAGCATATTTTCTATATGCCTTTCATATTTAGTTGAAACTGTCCTCCCATATTTCAGCTGACAACCTATAACAGACACATCATTATAGGTACTGTCAAGGCAACCATTAAAATTCTAATGTGAAAAGGGATTCTTCTCTCCAGGTTAGCCCCAAACTTAATTAATGTCAGACTGAAAAGAAATGTGCTATAATGAGTTAGATTATCTTACCTCATGAAACTGTAGTATAATTTGCTAATTAAATAATAAGAGTTTGAGAACTGAGGAAACTGTGAGAACTTGTTTGGAACAAGAAAGATTAAACCAGATGCAAAGGAAATACAAACAAATACAATTAGAAAGAAACTTCAATCTGTTAGAAATGATTAGACGGTGGAGATTTAGATTTATCAACTAAGAGATCTGGCATTAAGGTAAATTTGAGTTGAATCTTAGAATCTGCTTGTTCTCTACTTTCTCTTGTCCAAACTTGGATTCAAATTTCTTTTCAAAGCTCAGAAATTTGCCTGTTTTTTTTCTTTCAATTTTCTTATTTACAGAATTAGTTGTCAATAGATACTTCCATCATTTATCAATAAGAAGTAAAACCTTCCAACTAGAAAACAAATTTTCCATCTTTTATATAGACATCTATGTAATTTAAGATCTTGTGGCACGTTGGTATATCTGAACAATTTGAGACATAAAACATTAGTGGGTAGGACGTTTGCCTTGCATGTGGCTGACCCAGGTTTGATTATTCCGTCCCTCTCGGAGAGGCTGGCAAGCTACCAAGAGTATCCCGCCTGCAGGGCAGAGCCTGACAAGCTACCTGTGGTGTATTTGATATGCCAAAAACAGTAACAACAAGTCTCACAATGGAGAAGTTACTGATGCCTGCTAAGTAAATCAATGCAAAACAGGACAGTGCTATGACAGTGCTATAACCTAAATTAGTTGGTATAAAAAAGAAGTAAGGTAAGATTCTTAAAACAACAAATATAAACATAATCTTTGATGCTTTTTTTGTTAAAATGTCTGATTGTAGTTGCTTTGAATTAGAAAGTCTAAACTATGTATCTAGAGCAGTTTGTTGTAAAAACTGTTTCTCTTTAGAGTACTATAAAAGATAGCCTTTGGAAACATGTCTGCAGCTTATTTAATTTTTCATTTACTGAAGATTCAAAATGTCTAGTGCTATTAGAAATTTGAATACAAAACATAAAGTGTTCTATCATCTAAGAACATATGACTTCTCAAAGAGACAAACAAATGAAGGAACTGTTGGGTCAGTCCAGAAAAGGATTCTCTGAAACCTGCATGTGCAGTTCTGTCAATGCCCCAAGGACTTCTCAGCTCCAGAATCCCTGGAATCCATAACAAAAGACACCTACCTGCCCTGGTGCTAGCAAATCAACCCCTGCCCCAAGGCATCCTTTACTTCAATATAATCCCATTCTAAAACACAGGCTGGCAGGATCTTCACTAATCTCTCTAGGGACTTGTGAGATCCACCTGGGAGCACTATCTTTCCAATAAACCACTGTGAGCCTGATACTCCTCTTCAATTCTGTTTCTTCCCTTCCACACCCCATGCCCAGACCTTTCAGAAATCTCCTGGTGTGTGATGTGGTCTTTGCTCCAGCAGAGAGCAAAGCAGGGAAGACCACTGAGGTGGGAAACCTGTGTTTCTGCGGGATCTGATAAAAAACCAAGGAGATGATCATTAAAATGTTTTTAACTTCAATTTTAAGAGCATTTGACTAGTCAATCATTTGTTTATTTACTAATTTCACAGTCAGAGGGTGCCTACTATGATTTGGGCTAGTGTCTGTAGGCTGAAATGATCAAGGTATGTCCTACATGTCAGTAGGGTTTTTTTAGTTAAGGTTAGAAGACAAATAAATAATGGTCTCTAGGTTCTTAAATGGTGGGCCACGGCCCCATATGGCTCTAGTTGAATGCACGAGGAACAAAAAATAAAAAATTAAAAAACAACAGCAAAAGATTTCTGAATGTACAATAACCAAAAATTAACTCAGTACAAACCTGTGGGGAAAGGGAGACTTTTCAGGTGGGATCTCTAAGCTCAAGTGGCTCAGTCTAAAAGGAAGCTCTGGCATGAACCTGGTCAAGATGAATAAAAAGGGCTTTTCAGGCAAAAGAACTACTGTAATTTCAACGTCCCACAAGCAATGCAGAGAAGACTATATTTGGGGTGAGGGATATGCAGAGTGCACAGTAAAAAAACAGAATGATAGATGAGATTGGAAGAAAGGCCCTCCTTTATTCCAAAGGCAAGGACTGGCCAATTCAATCATGGCACACTCTTGCTGAAATCCTTCTATTGTTTCCAGGTTTCCAGTTGCTTTTGTCCATGTGTGTGTACGCCCGCGCGCACACACACACACACGTGCTCATGCACGCCGGCACGTGTGCATGCGGACACACACATGTAAGCATAAAGATGTATGTAGTAATCATAGTTTTATTTTTCTATTTGTTATCATGTGTTCACATTTTGACATTCTAGAGGACTGTATAAGAGGGATTGTCATGGTGAAGTAACTCTTACAGTTAGAAAACAAAAAGTATGCCCATGAAGTATAAATCCCTAAATTTGAAACCGGTACTTCACCTCTTTTATCTAACTCACATACCACACCAATTCTCTGTGCTGTTACTGAACCTAACACCATTAAAAGTACCAATCATGATCTTACATAGTGTATCCTGCCTCACTCATTATTTCCCATGGAATCCCCAACGGAGATTATATGCCATGTTTCCCCCTTACTCTATTTTGTCTTCAACCAAACCTTGATGCTTTCCAATAGGCCTTGCATGATATATCTTTGACCATTTTCTTGGTAACTAATAACACTTCTTTCTTTTTTTCTTTCAAAATTTGGGGCTGGAGCGAAAGCACAGCAGGTAGGGCATTTGCCTTGCACGCGGCCGACCTGGGTTCGATTCCCAGCATCCCATATGGTCCCCTGAGCACTGCCAGGGATAATTCCTGAGTGTAGAGCCAGGAGTGACCCCTGTGCATTATCGGGTGTGACCCAAAAGGCAAAAATTTAAAAAAAAGAAAAAAGAAATCAAAATTCTATGAAAATTGGAGTACCACACTCCATAAAGCATATGCTTTATCACATAAGCCATTTCTCTGGACCAACAAACTTTCTTTTCATTAGCAGTCATCTCCTCATCTGTTGACCTTTTGCATTTGCTTAAAATTAAGCCTAGGAAATCTTTCATATAGGTGGAAGACACAGAATGCTTGCATAAAAGTCACAATCAAAAGAATGAAACTTTATTGATTTATAACTATATCTACAAAATTCAAGAGAGTACAGCAAGTATGGAACTTGCCTTGCATGTGCCAGACCTGGGTTCAGTCCCCAGCACCCCTTATGGTCCTCTGAGCCCTGTCAGTAGTGATCCCAGAGCACAGAACCATGAGTAAGCTCGGAGCACAGCTGAGTGTGACCCTACAAAAAAATCTGAATTTAAGACCTGAAACAATAAAATGCATTGAAGAGAACAGTTAATATAGGTAAAATGTACCATTACATTAGTGTTATATAGGTAGTGTCCATAACTTCAATATTAACAAAATCCTTGGAGATTGGACCCCAATGGCAAGGAAAAGAAAGTAAAACTAAACAACTGAGACTAGATCTGTCACTGTCACTGTCATCCTGTTGTTCATCGATTTGCTCCAGCGGGCACCAGTAATGTCTCCATTGTGAGACTTGTTGCTACTGTTTTTGGCATATCGAATACGCCATGGGTAGTTTGCCAGGCTCTGCCATGCGGGCAGGATACTCTCAGTAGCTTGCCGGGCTCTCTGAGAGGGGCAGAGGAATTGAACCCAGGTAGGCCTCGTGCAAGGCGAACACCCTACTGCTGTGCTATCGCTCCAAATTAAAAAAAATTTATACACAAGAAGGAATCATTAAAAGAATAAAAAAACAGCATATTGAATAAGGGAAGCTGTCACATTTCATACATCTGATAAGAGTTTAGCACTCTGGCATATAAAGAATTTATTCAAATGTTTTATAGAAAAAATCCAATTTAAAATATAGAAGAGTTGAACAAACATTTCATCAAAGAGAACATATAGATTGCTAATAGTTAATGGAAATATGTCTATCATAACATTAGAAAAATAAAATCAACCATGAATCAAAGCTTCACACCTGTGAGAATATTAAAATGGATAATAGCAAGTGCTATTGAGTATGTAGGAAAATATCTCTGCTTGTTATTGGTGGAAATGTAAATCAGTGAAACTATTTTGGAAGTGTGGAATTTTCTCAGGAAGCTAAATACAGATCTACCATATGATTCATCAATCTCAGTTCTAGGTACCTATCCAAAGACTGAAAAAATAAATAAATTCAAAAAGTTATATTTGTCTTAATGTTTATTGCAGTATTATTTACAATTGTTAAAACACAAATAACTGAAGTGCAGATAAATAGATGAATGAATAAATAAAATATATTATCTATTCACAATAGAGTGCTATTCAGCTATAAAAAAAGAAAAAAGAAAGAAAAACACTGTTGTCCTGTTTTTCATCGATTTGCTCGAACAGGCACCAGTAATGTCTCCATTGTGAGACTTGTTGTTACTGTTTTTGGCATATCGAATATGCCAGGGTAGCTTGCCAGACTCTGCCATGTGGGCATGATACTCTCGGTAGCTTGCCGGGCTCTCTGAGAGGGATGAAGGAATTGAACCTGGGTTGGCTGATTGCAAGGCAAATACCTACTCACTGTGCTATTGCTCCAGTCCATAACAAAAAGACAATTTAATAAATCATGTAAGCAAGTGGAAGATACATGAGGGAATTTTGCAAAACAAAATAAGAAGAAAGATTAACACTGAATAATGTCACATGTTTGCAAAGAAAAGAAATAAAATTGATAAATAATCTATACAAGATGAAAAAAAAAGCTACTTTACAGACAAAAATTAAAATCACCAGAGGAAGGGCTGGGAAAGGCTGGTAGAGACTTAAGGAGGATGAGTAAGTGTTATTACTTAATATTTTTAAACTTAAATGGAAGAAGCTGAAGTGATTACTTACAATTGTACTAGCAATAGATTACTCTGTTATCTCTGTGCAGATAATGCTATGGTGATGTGTAAATGCAGAAGGAAAAAGAGCCTTCCCTTCCCCTACACTGAGTAAGGAGTAACCCCCAAACACTGGCCTGTGTGTCCCTCTCTCTGACAATGAGAGAGAGAGAGAGAGCAGGGTAGAGGCTGTGATCCCTGAACAGAAATAGTAGATGGAGGAGGAAAGAAATTCCTGAGAACAGCTTCTTCATAGAAAGTTAAGGAAAGAGACACAGTGATTGCTTAGGCATGACAGCAAGGGACTGGGAAGACGTGTAGGGCATTTCTTGCCTAGATAGATGTGGAACAAGCATCTTGTTCAATTAAAAACTCCAGAAAGATCGGGTTTTGGAGCAAGAAGTTGAAAGATGAGACCCTCCCCACTTTTAGAAATTCTAAGTTTAATTAAGCCATGGACCTGACCAAATGGGGAATAGAGTATGTTAAGTTGAAAGAAATTATATTGAGTTAAAATGGTTGGCAGCCCACTCCTGACTTTTGTAACCTCGCTTTGTTCTGCTTCTGTAACCATGATTATGCCCCCAAACTGTATATTACAATGTACTATGCCTGGATCCTGTCACTTACATCCTGACATCTGCCTGTCAGTTGGGTTGGAATTCACGTATGTGCCTAACAGATAGGGACCCGCTCACAGAAGGAGTTGCTGAAAACAAGGAGCCCAGATAGTGACTCTATTCCCCCGGCCCAGCAGATAGTGACTCCGGCCCAGCAGATGGTGTCTCCGGCCCAGCAGATAGTAACTCCGGACAAACCCCAGGTAGCAACTCCGCCCCTGACGCAGAGCCCAGATAGTGACTCTGGTCCCAGGCGTTACAGATAGTAACGCCTGACGCAGGGCAAGGAGATTGAAAGAATGTCTTTGGACACACGAATTCTAAGAAAGTGGCTCTGGACGAGGTTACGTGACAAACTTGACTGACCCAGAGGACTCAAGCCCTATAAAAAGGCTGCCCTAGCTAGCACAAATCGCTGCATCTACTAGGGGTGCAGCCCCAGCATGTTGGTCTGAATAAACTTTTGTCTTGCAAGACTGGCCCGTCTCTGCTTCTTGCGGCTCCGGACCCAACAAGTAAATGCGTCTGGAGTTCAGAGGAAAAGTGAGGTTGAATTAGAGCTTGATTATCATCAGTTTACAGAATTAAACTAAAGCTGTTAAATAAATGAGATCTTATAAAAAGATAAGAGGAAGAAAATAGCTGCACTTAAAGGAAGAAGCAGCCTCTGTTAGCAACTGGAAAGAAACAATGGAGGATGTGGGAGGCTACCCAGAAATGAATGGTACTGAGAAGGTAGGGCCAAAAGATATCTAAGGGCAAGGTAAGGGTCAGGTGATGATTAGAGAAGCCACTTGTGATCTGCTTTTATGGCACATTCATTATTTGCTGATCCCCAAATTCAGTATGGAGAGAGGAGCTGAGACAAGCACAAAGAAGATGGTCAAGTTTTCATAATGACACATTTATAACACCAATATAATACCAAATAAAAGGGAACAGTGTTTTAAGTCTTAAATTGTATTGATTTTATCTGTAAAATACATCAACTGCTGCTGCCATTAAGCAGGGAAACTGCTGATTTTCTTCCCCAGACTGCTTTTCCTGAAAAACTACGGAAATGCAGTGAGCCCAGAGAGGCAATAAAAACCAGGTCATAAATAGTGCAGTCACTGTCTAACCGATCTTAAATTGCTAAGCTAAGTGTAAACATCACCACTTCCCAACATAGGATCACAGCCTAATCCCTTCTCTTCTTAGTAACCAGCCTGGCAGAAGACAACGTGCAGTCCCTCCCCCTCTCCCTCCTTCCCTCCCACCTTCTTTTCCTTTCCTCTTTCCTTCCTCCTTCTTCCTCTCTCCTTCCCTTACTCCTTTCTTCCTCCCTTCTTTTCTTTTTTTGTTTCTATCTTTTTTCTTACAAGTAGACTGGACTTCTTAAGTTTGTTAAAATGCCTTAGATCAGAGTGCACTGTAAAACCGGGTTGTATAATTAGGATGGAATCATATTGCTTGGAATGTAAGTAAGACATGCATATGGAATGATTAAGTGAATGGACTAATAAATGCAACTTACTTGGCAAATTGAATGCATGCAGAAGGTGGCAACCTCATTATTGAATTTGCTACTTATTGATCCTCTTCCCTTTTCTTCTCTAATGCTCACTTTCTTGAAAATTTTAATAATGTTTTTCTACAACAGAAGTTTTGAAAGAGAGGTAGGTTCCAAAATTCAGTATTTCAAATGTCAGAAGTTTATCATTCTCCTTTAGAAAAAGAATGATAAATGATTCTTCATGGATAACTGGTTTTCTTTCTTCTTTTTTACTAAATCATTGTGAGATCAAAAAACAAAATTATATCAAATGATAGTAGTAGTGAAGTTGCCATAACAAGGCCCAAAAATATAAAGAATAAAGAGAAAGGAGTAAAAGAGACAGTTGAAGATCTTGGCAGAATACATTAGCACGACTGTAAAAACATAGAATAAATTTATCAGCCTAAATCTTTTAACAATAAACTAGAAGACAAGAATCCAGTGAAAGATAATTTCTCCATGTTATAAGTGGACAAGGTTGCATAGCATGGGGTTAAAGAGAATCTCAGCATACTATCTAAGGTTAATACGCCCACCAAAGAGAGAGAGAAGGAAGTAATAAAGACCCAGGACTAATAAATAATGTGTCCCTCAAATCTTGACTGGCCTCTAACTCTCCTAGATGTTCCATCCATCCTGAAACCCATGTATAGGTACTCCTTGGTCTGTTGTGTTAGACAACATCTAGTGACATGTATCACCATCATACAGTGATTTCAATTAGTTTATCTCACTAGTTAGACCAGATTCTTGGAGACCATCACCATCTTAGAACCAAACCAAGCTCACCACTGCAAGCTTACCTCTGGTGTAAACCAGAGAGATAGCACATCAGATAAGACTTGTCCATGTGCTTTGCAAACAGCCAACTTGAGTTCTATTCATGATCACCTAAACACCATCAGGAAAACAGAGCCAGGTTTAAGCCCTGAACACCACTGGATGTGGCTAGCCCCCAAGCCCTCAAAATGAATGCTGGTGAGCTCAAACCTAATAGGTCAATCTCTGATTCTAAAACCCTGTATTCCTGAGGCTGGAGCGATAGCACAGCGGGTAGGGTGTTTGCCTTGCACGTGGCCAACCTGGGTTCAATTCCCGGCATCCCACATGGTCCCCTGAGTACTGACAGGGGTAATTCCTGAGTGCAGAGCCAGGAGTGATCCCTGTGCATCGCCAGGTGTGACCCCCCAAAATAAAAATAAAATAAATAAAATAAAATAATAAAACCCTGTATTCTTAGCTCCCTCCTGGGTAAACACATAATAATTGTGGTGGCTTATTAGCACCCTTGCTGAGCTTCTGTAATACAGAAGCTGTGTTAGTAGTGTTATAAGATTTCAGAAACTCTGGTGCTTTGAGAAAAATACATAAATCCATTATATAACAATAACTTTTTTTGTTTTTTGTGAGTGTGATTTTATAAAAGACTGCCTACAAATAAACTATGAAGAAATCTGCTGAAAAGTTAAAAAATAAACCATTGTGAGTTATAAAAAACACCTGATATGAAGTTATGGGCTGATTTTTCAGTTTTGTAAAATGGATATTACAGTTCTTTGGGAGAAGCAAGAAGGCTGAATGTGTATTAAGTAGAATTTCAACAATGGAACTTTAATCAGTACAATTTTGCCTTGCTTATTTTTTGTAACACCAAGACTGGTTCTTAGAACCAGAAAGGAGAAATAAATATCACTTTATAAATAAACTCTTATGCAAAAAGAATAATAAGTGAAAAGTAACTCACTTCCACAGACACTTTACCATGCCTAAAAATAGACTAATATAAAGACAAAAAAATAGTCATTGACGTGTGCAAGCCTACAGTTGAGAATATAAAATATAAATAAAATAATTTTGCTTATTTCTACCAAAACACAAACAAAAGAACAATTTTACCCAATAGGCATGAAAAGAAAGTAAAATAAGATGTAGGTGACACTAAGTTTTTCTTGCAAAATAAGCTGTAGTTAATTTTATGACATTTTACATAAAAATAGCTACTCTATTTTACTTACCTTTGCAGGTCCAAACAGTATGCAAACATAAGAAACACATTCTTTAATAGAGCAAGAAAAGCAAGTTTGTCAATATATGTTTGTTGAGGTAATACTAGCTGTCACTACAATAAAGCCCAAAGATTTTGTGATTTCTCACTATGAATGTATTTCCTATTTGTATAAATGCCCAACACAAATACTCTTGGTTGATGGTCATTTTTTTCCATGTGACAATTCAGGGACCCATTTACATACCAGGCACTGATATTTATCTTTTTTGACCATAAATGAATCACAGCACTGTTGTCATATCCTAGGAAACAGAATTAGTCATGTTTATCTACCTAGAAATAAAGGTCATGGGAGTATGGAGGGAATTGGTGACTAGTAAATATAATCTTTGGTTGGCAGCCACTTCCAGGAAACCACACTAATGTGAAAATGTTCAACAAATTGTTGGCACACTGTTAAGTAACTCTGCCACAGAAATAATGAGAAATTCATGAGGCAAAGAGGTAGAAGGTAAGAATGGGAAAGTAGCTTGGGCTATGATGTTCTTATCTATATGAGCCTCCACAGAAGGATATAAAAAAATGCCAAAGTGATGTGAAATAATTTTTGGAAGGAATATTAGCTATAGCAAGTGTAAGGTATGGACAAGAAACTAAAAACAAGAGGCTTCTCAGATACCTTTTCTTCCCTCTGAGACAGTGCTCTTACGCCTTTAATGTTTATATAATCACACAACACATTTTTCCTTTCTCTCAAGTACCTTTTCTAAGTCATGAGGAGCTGAGGTATGATTCTAATATTGAGGCATGTTCCCTTCTCTGCTTCAGTAGGAATGCAACCTTATTGAAATCTACCTTGTTATATTCTAAAATTCTCCCTTTAAGTATAACAGAGTTAGAATTCGCATTATTGTTGCCAAGGATGCCAGTCAAAATCCCCCTCAACTTTCTTTCAAGGTATATACATTATTCAGGACTAAAACATATTATCTGACAAATGAAATGTTCACCTGCTATGCATTAGTATTCGAGAAAGAATTATAACTATTAGGTAGTGGGATCCAGGACTTATATTTAATATCATTTGATTAAAAACTGCATTATAAATTCAACTTTTTAAAAAATTCTCACTCACTTGGTAATATCTCCTTTATAATTCAGGATTTTTAAAAGTAAATATCTCAAGTTTGGGACTGGAGAGATAATACAGTGGAAAAGATGCTTGCCTTGACCCTAGGCTTAATGCCCAGGTTCAAATACCAAAAACAACAACAACAAAAAATATTTGATATTTCACATACTTTCATAGGCAGGGTCTGTGTCCTTTGTCATCATGAAAAAATTACAGATGAATATTCACTTATGTACCCACTGAAGATTTAAGGGGTAAAACCTCTAGGTGGGGGGAACTGTTGCAGGCAGACAGGGGGACTAGTAATAAGCTTTCAGGAAATAATTACATTTAAAAGAAAATAACTTAGCCCTGATGCAGTCAAAAGGTAAGAGGAATGCATAACTTTAAGATGTAAATATTGAACTCTTTGGAAATGGAGAAGCTGAGACATCCAGTTCTTTACCAAAATGACATATTTCCTGTCTCTTTCACAACTTTTTGGTTGTTGTCTTCTGCTTTTTAATGCAAAGTTTTCCTTTCTGTTTATCTTGTATCAATCCATATATTCCAAATACCATATATTCCAAAATTTTATTTTAGAACTACTCCCAGTCTTTTGGTAATCAATTTTATTTCTATGATCATTTGTTTGCAATATAAATTATGTTTATGGTACTTTCAGCCACATTTTAACAAGACAAATTTAATAAATTATCATTTAAGAAGCTATAATTCAGAATAGACCACAGGTGACATAATACAATATGGTAAATGCTTGTTTACCATAGAGAAAGGAGTAGTGTTTTGACTCTTTCTGAGTCTTAATGTTATTTTATTTTTTTTATTTAACTTTTTATTAAATCACCATGTGGAAAGTTACAAAGTTCTCAGGTTTATGTCTCAGTTATACAATATTCAAACACCCATCCCTTCACCAGTGCCCATATTCCACCACCAAAAACCCCACTATACCCCCCGCTCCCACCCCTACCCCCTACTGTTTTACTAATGAATTTCACTTCATTTTCTCTTTACCTTGATTACATTCCATATTTCACTATAAAACTCACTATAGTTGTTGGAGTTTCCACCCAAGAGAGACAGACCTACTACCAAGGAAGCATTTGATAATTAGTTTTACATTGCTGGAAATGAAGAAATATGTAGCCCCACTGCTACAAGTACATCACTCTTCTCTTTTTTTTTTCCCCTTTTCCCTTTCTTTTTTTTTTCATCATCCCCCTTCCAGCGCCTCATAGTATGGTGTACCCCACGCCGCGCCAGCCAGCGTGGGGCTTTTGCTTAGTTCACAGTCCAGAGAGGTGGCTGCTACATTAATAACCTTCAATATTTCAACAAAAACTTACTGTTATTATTTGGAGTTTCCCCCCCCCAAGCCAGACATGTTCAAAAGGAACCATTTCACATTGCTGACAATTATAAATGTTCAGTTGCGTGGGCGTGGTTTTGGATTTCTGTATAAAGTCCAGGGAAAATTCTGCCAGAAATCGCATAGCACAGCTCACAGTCCCAGTGCATTGCTGTTCTGGGGACATGGCTGGGAGCACTTGCTGGGTTCAGAAGTCATCCATCTGGCTCCGGATGTTGGGTATACAGCAGCAGAGCGGCCGTGCAAACGCATGGCCACCCGGTTCGAATCCCGGCAGAGCGCTGGCCGGAGCCAGTGCCAGCCCCAGCCCGCGACTTCCCAAGTGTCCCGCTGTTCAAGTTCAAAACACATTTTTTTTTTCCTTTCCGGGCCAAAAGTTCATACCTGATTAAACATCCATAAGATGGCGTACGCCGAGCCGCTTCTCCCAGAAGGGAGAGAACCAAGGGGAAGGATACTTCCCCCCTTAGCCGACGCGGGGCAAAAGCTTAGTTCACGGTCCGGGGACATGGCTGGGAGCACTTGCTGGGTTCAGAAGTCATCCATCTGGCTCCGGATGTTGGGTATACAGCAGCAGAGCGGCCGTGCAAACGCATGGCCACCCGGTTCGAATCCTGGCGGAGCGCGCCAGAATCGAAAGCTTTAAACTTTGAGCCATGGATGTAGCTGAGCATTACAGCACTTGCTTTGTATGCATCTCTTAATCTTATTTTTATGAAAATTTTTACAAGTTTTTTTTTAGACAATATTTATATCACCTTACAAAACCAATGATTTGTGTACTGCATTGTTTTAAAAGTTTTTATTTCCCCACTGTCTCAGCTTCTATTGTTTTTTTAAATTTTTTTATTAGTGAATCACCATGAGGTTCAGCTACAGACTTACAAACTTTTGCGCTTGCATTTCAGTAATACAATGGTCAAGTGCCCATCTCTCCACCAGTGTCCATTTTCCACCACCAATGGTCCCAGCATCCCTCCCACCACTTCGTCCTCCCCCCATCCCACCCCGCGTTGTGGTTTGCAGTAGAGATATTAAGTGGCCATCATGTTTGGTCTATAGTCTACTTTAAGCCCGAATCTCCCATCCTGGACGGGCCCTCCTAGCACCCTTTACTTGGTGATCCCTTCTTTATCTGAGCTGCTTTTCACCGCATCATGTGAGGCTGGCTTCTAAGCTATGGTACTTATTTCTACTGTTCTTGGGTGTTAGTCTCTCATTCTGTTACTTTATATTCCAAAAATGAATGCAATCTTTTATGTCTATCCCTCTCTTTTGACTCATTTCACTTAACATGATACTTCTCAGCTTCTATTTTTAAGAAAATAGGTATTTATCTGGAAAAATAATAATTTTAAGGTTATTTTGTTTTGTTTAAATTTTAAGGTTTTGTTATAAAATAATTCTTCATATTCATAAATGATATTAAAATAAGTATGTTTTATTGTATTTATTATAATTAATTTGAGAGAGGTCCTAAGGAGACTTAATGTAATTTATATTTGGAGAGAACTGACTCACAGCTAGAGCTTGTACTTAAGAGTTTAGAATACCGTAGTAAGATTCATTATTTCAAAGTGTTAGTTCTGGGCTGGAGCAATAGCACAGTGGGTAGGCGTTTGCCTTGCATCCGGCTGACCAGGGTTCGATTCCCAGCATCCCATATGGTCCCCCGAGTACCACCAGGAGTAATTCCTGAGTGCAGAGCCAGGAGTATCTCCTGAGCATCGCTGGGTGTGACCCAAAAGGCAAAAAACAAAAAAATAGTTAGTTCTTACATAGATGCATAGATGTAAAAAACCCTCTTGACCCTGGTATAAATTGACTTCTTCAGGGAGGAAATTGTAACATTTCATGTGTTAGAGGCCATATGCTAAAATTTAAAGAGCTACAAAATCTGACCACACATGCAAGTTTTAAAAATAAATTCTTCCCTTTTTTAATAGAGTGTCTTGGTAGAATTTTTTAAAGCGTGACTGACCCAAGATATGCCACCTCAATTCTGTTCCATAAGCAGAATAGTTAGCAAGAAGTCAGAACTGTTAACACTTCATCTTTCTTTAAATTAACTGCCCTGACCGGTGATAAATAAAGAAATAGGGAAATATTTGCCAAACAAAGGAGCAATGCAAAATTCCCTATTAACTGACCATTTCAAAGGGCCCACATTCACAGTTCCTGAACCTCTGGTTGCTACCACACCCTACCAGTCCTCTCTCTATCCAGCTAGATTATCATTTAGACTTGAAGAACACTACAGAGCTTCAGGGACAGGCAATTCATCCTTGCAAGAAGCATTAAAGGGAGCTTCTTTAATAGGGAAAACAAACTCTTCAGCACTTAACACTGAATATGGCATTCTCTCATTCTCTCATGCTGCTTATGATTGCCCTCTACTAGAATAAGAAAGGGGTGTTTATTCCTAGCTTGCTAAAAGATTTTATACATTTTCAATAACAAGTTATTGTGTTTTTTATATCGAAGATTCTATATCTAAACAATTTTTACACCCTCTTTGTATTATAATCTTTTACTTACTAATGATATCTGTATCTGTAACACATTTTCTAATATAAAGCCAATATTACCTTTTTAAGATAAAACACTTGGTAATCTTATAGGCCTTTTCAGATTCTTCTCTCTAAATTTTCTTTGGTTTTCTTTTTGTTTTGTTTTGGACACATTTGGTAGTGCTCAAGTGTTGCCTAGCAGTGTGCTCAGGGATCAGTCCTGGAGGGCAATCCATGTAGGGTCCTGGAGATCAAACCTTGGTCAGCTGTGTGCAAGGCAAGAGCCTTAACCACTGTTCTATCTTTCTGCCCCTTCCCTTTAAATTTTCTTAATTCTTTTCAATCTTACTAAATTTTACAATTGTAGGTTTTACCTATTTAATATAAACTTTAAAATACATTAGCACAGGACTTTAATTAATTAATGACAGGGGAGACATAATAGTTACCATAATGAGATCTAAGTACAAAAATTTAATGCAACATATTTTAGCTTCCAGAGTTGAAATCTTATTTATGTAAATCAGATTAGGAACTATAGTATATCGTTTAAATAGTTTCTATATGTGGTGTGTAGAATGTTAGATGTATAAAATGTTCCTTTTTCTGGGGCCGGAGAAATAGTACAGCGGGTAAGGCTCTTGCCTTGCACGCAGCTGACCTGGGTTTGATCCCCGGGGTCCCCTATGGTCCCCTGAGCCTGCCAAGAGTGATTCTTGAGTGCAGAGCCAGGAGTATGTCCTGAGCATCACCGGGTGTGACCGCAAAACAAAAATGTTACTTTTTCTTTTAAATACAGTCTCTTATTTAGCCTCCTTATCTTAAAGTCTCCTGTTTCTTTTGCTTTTGATAGTATTCTGTGATTTCTTTGCTAGTTCATTATTTGACCATAGTATTTTTAACCTCCATTCCTCACTGATTCCTTTTTTGTCATTTTGTGGCTCCATCTTTTTGAGTTTGAATTAGAATGAAGATATTAATTCTGCTTAATTATGCATTTGGAAAGTTCTTTTATTTATTTATTTTTTAAATTTTAAAATTTTAAGCAACCTGTTAGACAATACTTTTACTAGTAGGATTTTGTGGGCAGAAAATTCTTCCACTGTGCTCTAAAATCTTATCCATGACAAAACCTTTTTTTTTTTTTCAGTTTTTATTGTCCTGGCGCCATGTAATCCCATCAACGGCCATGGCACAAGGGCAGTTTTCTGGGTGTGACAGCCTAGCTACTGGATACTGGAAAATGGGGGATCTGGACAGAAGAGGCTCCATCCCGATCTGAGCAAGCTTAGAGATCTCAGCCCTGGGTCCCGCACACCTGGGTTCCTGTGCCAACATCTTATAGCCTAGTTTTCCCTTTTGGAGAACCTGGCAAGCTACTGAGAGTTTTCCTGCCTGCACAGGAGAGCCTGGCAAGTTCCCTGTGGCGTATTCATGTGCCAAATACAGTAACAATGATGGGTCTCATTCTCCTGACCATGAAAGAGCCTCTAATTCAGCACCATTGGGAAGGATGAGTAAAGAGAGGCTGCTAAAATCTCAGGGCTAGGATGAATGGAGACGTTACTGGGCCCTCTTGAGCAAATTGATGATCTATGGGATGATAGTGATAGTGATTTAATGGTTTACATTTCTTTATTTACATAGGTTAAAATCATATAAGAATCAATCATCACGAATTTTCTTTTCTTCTTTTGGGTGAGTCATGTGTGGTGGTATTCAGGGCTTGCTCCTGGCTTAGCACTCGGGATCACTGCTGGTGATGCTCAGGGGACCATATATGGTACTGGGGATTGAACTCAGGTAGACCACATGTAAACTCAACCTCCCTACCCAATGAATTATTGCTTCAGCCCCAACACAAATTGACTTTTATTTACTTATTTTCTAAAAATTCTATTTGCCGATCATTTGAGTTTTGTTAGGGCATGCAATATAAAAATAAATTTTTGTGCTTATCAAGGGGTCAAGTCGGAGCATGGGAGGGGACCTGGGGTCACTGTGGAGGAAAGGTCACACTAGTGGTGGGATTGTGTTGGAATATTGTATGCCTGAAACAACTCTATTATGAAAAATTTGCTAATCATGATGGCATAAAAAATAAAAATTTTAAAAGCTATATGCATTAACTCTAAATTGGGATTGTTATATGTCTTTCATAAAAACAATTCACACCTGATTAGATTCAAACACAAGAATGAAATTGTAAAGCTTAAAGAAGGAAAAAAATAGATATTGTTAATACTGGTCTTAGAAATGACTTTTCAAATTTCACACCAAATTCAAAACCAATAAAAACAAAAATAAACAAATGCAACTAAATCAATCTGAAAATCTCTCTGAGAATGCTGGCTCAAGGAGCAAGAGGGGGACCTTTTTTCACTAAGATGATCAACTAATATTAACCAGAATGACCTGGAACTTAAGAGAATCCCAGGCTTTAGGTGAAACTGAGGCACTTTCCCTCCACCTCAGAGACCAGTAGAGACTGCAAAAGAGTTCCACTCCACTGGACAGAAGGTATGCGGAGAGAACGAAGTGGAATTTACAGTTCACAGCAGGCTAGTGGGGAGCAGGGCATCAGGCAGGTGAGGATCCAGGGGAAGGGAAGCATAGATTATATGGAGCTATCTGCCCTTTCTAAGTGAAGCTCATATAGATGAGCTGTGTATGCCATATATTCTGACCCCAGCAAAGAAAGCAAAAGAAAAAGCATTCTAGATAACTTCTTTTCCCCACTTGAGATAGGTAGCAATCTTTGAAGTGTATCAACAAGCAGACAGACTGCTGCAATTCAGATCTGGCTTCTCAGAAGAGTGGAATCTATGGTGATACAAACATCAGATTCTTTCACAACCTGGCACTAGACTCAAAAAAAAAGGAGAAAAAAAAGAAATCTAAGCACCTTCATAAGTTTTCTCACAAAATAAAATAAAATTTAAGGACTCATTTGCTGGAAAACTAGAAAGTAGTTTAATTCTTTAAATCACAGATACAGAGAGATTTTTAAAAATTCATTAAGAATAAAAACAATAAGGGAATTTAAAGTAGCAAAATGAATAGACCCCCAAAAGAACACAAGGCTCATAGACCTCAAAGGAATATGACATCACATGGAGAGAGCAACTCCTAATTCCAAGCCAAAAAGCTCAAAATTCTTATAACAATGAAATTCAAAAAGGAAGGAGGAAAAGATTTGGATGGTACAAAAGAACTAAGAAAATCCAATCAAAAAGATAAAACATAACAATTATATGTAGAATAATTGACTAAAAACAAGAAAGAAAATTTGGAAATTAAGGTTTAAAAATAATAAATATTTAAGATATAGAGTTGAATAAATGAGAACAGATGAATGGATAAAGAAATTGTGTTCTATAATGGAATACTACTAGGCTATTAGAAAAGATGAAATATTAGATTTTGCTACAACTTGGATAGAATTAGTGACAGTCATGTTGAGTGAAATAAATTAGAGAGAGGTCAAATTTTAGATCTCACTTATATCACTGTATCACTGTCATCATTGATTCATTGATTTGCTTGAGCAGGCACCAGTAATGTCTCCATTGTGAGACTTGTTACTGTTTTTGGCATATCGAATATGCCATGGGTAGCTTGCCAGGCTCTGCCGTGCAGGCAAGATGCTCTTGGTAGGTTGCTGGGCTCTCCAAGAGGGATGGAGAAATCGAACCTGGGTCAGCCGTGTGCAAGGCAAATGCCCTACCCTCTATCGCTCCAGTCCATCTCTAATATATGTAACAATAACAAAAAAGAAAAAATAGGGGGCCAGAAAGATAATATAGCAGGTAAGGTGCTTGCCTTGCACATGCTCAAACCATGTTCAATACCCAGCACCCCATATGGTCCCTGAGCACTGTCAGGAGTAATTTACTAAGTGCAGAACTAGGAATAACTCCTGAGCACTACTGGGTGTGCCCCTCCCCCTAAAATTTGGGGCCACATCCAGTAGTGCTCAGGAATATTTCCTGGTGGTGCTCTGGGGGCCATGTGGTGCTAAGGATCAAAAGGTCTGATCACAGCCAGGTGTGACACAAAAAAATAAAAAAAGAAAAGAAAAGAAAAGAAAAGAAAAGAAAAGAAAAGAAAAGAAAAGAAAAGAAAAGAAAAGAAAAGAAAAGAGACTGTGTCAAATGACGACAACCCCCTGGACTTTGACAGCAAAAGTGAACTTATTAAGTGTGAGGGGAAGCATTGGGTGAAAGGAAATGAAGTGGTAGATTTTAAGTGACATAATCAGTGGTGGAGGATCTTTGGCACTTTGGTAGTATAGAGTAGCTTTATGCAGCAATGCACACCAGATGCGCTAACATTAACTACTATAACCATGTTACCTAAATGATGATATGTTATTTTTTTTAAAGCTTAAGATAAATCTAATGAGTTTTTAGTCCTTAGGTCTAGATATATGCAGACAGGAATATAATCAGCTTTCTACAATTGACATGAAGTTGTGGAGCTCTCTCATTCAATATCTGGTCCCGCTGCTGACTGAAAAGCTTACCAAATGCCCATGTCAGCCATAAAACAAAAAAAAAAGGTGGTACACAGGCAATAAAGTGTTATGCAAGGGTTTATAAATGATTTATGAAGTACTCAGTGACCACCTCTCTAGCCACCTTCCACCCAAGATAGTGTGGAATAATGTACAAACCATCAACAGGAACTACATAGCTATCAAACTCAGAAAACAATTCCTATAAACTTCCAACTACAGAATCCATCCCAGGCAAAAATTACTTCAAACACTATATTTCATGAGAGAGAACACTATAATTACTGACAAAAGACCCGTTTAATCAAGAAGTTGTTGAACATCATTGCTGCTATTACTATAATAAAAAGTTTAAACATTAAGCACTGTAGCACTGTCGTCTCGTTGTTCATCAATTTGCTCGAGCGGGCTCCAGTAACATCTCCATTGTGAGACTTGTTATTGTTTTTGGCATATTTAATACGCCACAGATAGCTTGCCAGGCCCTGCTGTGCAGGTGGGTTACTCTCTACTCTTGGTAACTTGTCGGGCTCTCTGAGAGGGGCAGAGGAATCCAACCTGGGTCGGCTGCATGCAAGGCAAATGCCCTACCCGCTGTGCTATGGCTCCAGCCCTGTACACATTAAGAAAAAAAGAAAAAGGAAGTCTAGCTGGGTGGCAGGGAGATATTTCTTTTTCTCTTTTTTTACTCTATGTGAGGCAGGTTTCCCAGCCTGTTTTCTGTGGAAGAGCAGCATTCCTCCTCAATTGTAATAATGGCTGACTACAGTTGGAGAGTAGGTATGATAATTCTTAGGATTCAGCTTGTGAAAGTGAGAAGTGATAAAAGTGACCTTATCAGTATACTATTTGTTAGTTTTTTGTTTGTTTGTTTGTTTGCCTTTTGGGTCACACCTGGCGATGCACAGGGGTCACTCCTGGCTCTGCACTCAGGAATTACCCCTGGCAGTGCTCAGGGGACCATATGGGATGCTGGGAATCAAATCCGGGTCAGCCGCGTGCAAGACAAACGCCCTACCTGCTGTGCTATCGCTCCAGCCCCAGTATTCTATTTGTTGATAGAATAGGAACATATGTTTTGTGTTCCTCCTATTGTAATATGTACAACATAATATAACTGCCATAACAGTGCTTTTATTTTTTGTCTTTAATTGCTTTTAATTTTTAACATTCTTGTTTGTTCTCTCTTAGTTAAAAGTTGTTTGTGAGCCTACGTCACTCTTTAAAACCATGATGTACAGCATAATGAACCATTTGTCAACATCTGAGATTTATTTTTAAAATGTCAAAGAAAAGGGCAATTTTGAATAAGCGTGAGGTTTGCTATTTAAATCTCACTGATAATCCGCTTCATTCAGTGTTTTACTGAATTATTATGCTTGTTAAGTTCTAGGTGATTTAATTAAAAAGATTTAAAACTGCTATAATAAAGGACAAGGTATCATTCTCAAGAATTGCTGTGGATACTAATGTGACTTCTGTGAACAGAACCATTCCTCACAAAATAGTAAAGGTGCAGAGTAAGGGACTGAAGGTCCCTGATAAGTTATTCCTTCTTCTGAAAAGTTCAAGGATATCCCCAACAGAATATGCTTCCAATGAGCTAGCAAGGCAGAGATCAGGATGCCTTTTAACCCTAATTAACTACTTAATTCTGTCTTTGAGAATCAGTTTATTTTTCTCTCTAGAAATTTATCATCAATCTGCACTCTATAGAATTTCAGGTTTTTAGCTTAACAACTCTATTTGGTGTGATTGCTACCATTTGTACTACCAAAAATTCAGTGCCACTTTACCACAAAAAATACCTCTATACCCTTCCTCCCAAATAGTATCTCATTTCTCTTTAATTATCACAAAATTTCTCATCATCCTAAACATTTGATTCTGTTGTTTGCCAGTTCATTTACTTGAGTTATTTACAATTCCCATAAGAGAGAAACCATCTACCAATTGCTTTTCACTTCCTTAGTTATTTCATATAGCATAATCATCTTAAATCTCATCCATTTGGTTCCAGAAGGCTCTATCTCATATTTTACCAGAAAGAGTTGTACTTCACTGGTTATATATACCACAACTTCTCTATCTAGTTACCTGTCAATGGGTATTTAAGTTGACTACATATTTCAGGTGTGGTGAATAGAGATGCTATAAATTTCAAATTAAGCGACTTCAAATTAAGTGATTTAATATTCTTCAGATAAATGCCTAAGACTAGTACTTTGTGTCATAGTTTTCCCCAAAATTTTATTTTCATTTTTGAGCCACACCCAACTGTGCTCAGGACTTTTCCTTAGCTCTGCACTCAGGGCTCATGAAACCATATGTGGTGCCAGAGATCAGTCCAGGTAATCATCTGCAAGGCAAGTTATAGAACCCACTGTACTATAACTCCAGTGCAGAGTTTAAAAGGAATCTCAATATTCTCTTGTAAAGTCTGCACTAATTTACGTTCTCAGAGTGTTCCCTTTCTTTCTAATCCCTTCGAATATTTGTTGTTTGCAATTGTTTTGACATAGCCTGTTATCGCAAGTGTGAAGTTAAATCTGTTATGATTTTGATTTGCATTTCCCTAATATTGGTGGTGTTGAACACTTTCCATGTATCTCTGAGACATCTGTATGTCTTCTTTAGAGATGTGTCCATTCAGTTATTTTGTACATTATTTTATTAAGTTGTTTGCTTTTAAGTTGTTGAGCAATTCGTTATGTAATTGGAAGATAAGCACCTTAAAGTAAGAGGTACAAATATCTCCTTCAAATTGCTAGCTTAGTTTGCATGTATAGTTAATTTTTATGTATAAGCAATTTTCAACTTGACATAGTTTCAGTGGTTTATTCTTGTTTTTGTTTTTTGCCAATGGAATTGATTTTCCAACAACTCTGATATTAATGTCTTAGAGTGTGTCACCTATATTTTATCATATGAATTTTATGAATTTTAACCTAACATCCAAGACTTTAATAAATTTTGAGTTAATATTTGTGTACACTTAAATAGTAGCATTTAACGCCTTGGTCCTGTAACATGCGTTCATAAGTTGTAATGGGAAAAAAAGACTCATTGAATGTGTTATATATATTTTGCATCAACTATCACATTTGATTCTCGGAAGAAAACTAAGGATAGGGTACAACCATGATTCCTATGCAAATATCATGAAATTGAAGTGTATAAAAAATTAAAAAATTTGTAACCTGCCCAAGATCATGCAGAGAGAAAACTATGGAAGATCTTATTCACTCTATTCACTGTTTTTTTTTTCTTTTCTTGCTTTTTGGGTCACACCTGGCAATGCACAGGGATTACTCCTGGCTCTGCACTCAAAAATTACTCCTGGAAGTGCTCAGGGGACCATATGGAATCCTGAGAATTGAACCCAGGTTGACCGCATGCAAGGCAAACGCCCTACCTACTGTACTATCGCTCCAGTGCCTCACTATTGTTTCTTGAGGCGCACTGGAGGTGTTCCAGGTTTCGTGAAGTGCTGTCTGAGGAAGCCTATTTCTCTCAGCTGAGTAATGGAAAAGAGATACTAAAGTTAATATAGCTCACATTTTCCTTCGATTTAGTTCGAGTTTTAAGATTCATGTGACTTTTGTTCATTAAGAAGCATATCACCCTAGTTTAATTAGACATGAAAATTTATTATTCAAAATTGTGTCTGTGAGGTATGGCCACAGAACCTGAATTCAGGGGGATCATTTTCATCGGTGTATCTCTCTTTCTTCAGGCCAGCTCCTTTCTAGGTGTTGATGACCCCTTCTTTATTACTATAAATACCTTCCAAGTGAGTTGGAAATACAGTGACAACATCTGTGTCATTTATTTATTTATATATTTTTGTTTATTTTTATATCCTAGAGATACATGGCTTTCTCTCCTAGCAGCAGTAGGAATATCTGAAGAAAAGTCTGAACTCTTTTGCGTGTCTGTAAGAAGTTGTATGGATGCTCTGATTAGATGCAGTTTCTCTGTCAGAAAGCACAGATATGATATAATGACATAATGATAATAGCAACCCAGGAAATCTCATTCCGCAATGAAAAAGAGTGAGACTGTTGTCAAACAACGGGGAAAATAATGCTAGGCAGATACAAGGAGAAAATGTCAATCAAGATATGTTAATAACATAGCTTATCCTCCAATTTATTATGTAGCATTTGGCTCAATAAAATAAGATGGTTTGTGGTTAATCCTAACATAAGAAGTTTTGTAAGTTGTACTATAACAAGATTGTTTACCTGAATTCACCTGAAAGTCAGTTTCTGGGAACTTGGAACAAATTACTCTAGAGAGATAATATACTTGTCTGTCAGTGTGTCATGCTGGCCCTCAAACAAATGTATATATATATATATATGTATGTATTTATACTATTATTAAAAACACACCTAATAAAGTATCCCATAATATCACTTAAAATAATGAACATGAGGAACTGGAGAGATAGTACAATGGGTAAAGCATGCATGAAGCTGACCTGGAATCTATTATGTACTTGCAGAAAAAACAATTGTGCAAAATAGGGTCCTGTGAAAAAATAAGCACAAGTTCCTGAAAGCTTAACCAAAGGTGTGGAGTGGTTGGATAGAGAAGGCTTGACAAGATTTCTACTCAGCACTAGTGGCAATGATTATCTGGGAAAAAGTTGCAAGTCAAGTTAAACATAGCATGGATTTTATAAAGTGTCGAGATCCAAAAGGAAATTTCCTCTCTCTAGTTGGGAGTCATTGCCTGGAAACCAAACTACACCTGAGATAGTAACTATTAGAGGCAAAAAGACCAATCCAAATAGAAAAGATAAAGTAGTGAGTCAAAGAAGAAGCCAGATTGGGCAACATATGCAAAGGAATATAGGAGTGGGAAAGAGTAGGAGGTCAGTTGTTTCTGGATAATATTTTTGGGTTGTAAAGATTTAAGTTATACTAACAGAGCTGCCACTGCATTCCAGAAAATCTGCTTCCCCTGACTGAATCTTGGGTTGATTCTGGAAGAGAAGGATCTGGGAAGAGGCAGATAGCCTCTTCCCAGATCCTTCTGGTAAGAGAGAAGATAGCAGTAGGGAAAATTGGCAGCTGCTTCTAAAGCAAACCACATTTCACTTCTTGACACCCTTTTGATGATCTTTTCTTGCCAAGGATAGATCATCTCAACTGAAAGCCTGTATTTCATTTTCATTTTATTGTTGAGTAGTTTTCCTACTCTTTCATCTGTTTACAATTTCTTTTATTAAAGTATACGATACTCAGAGTCTGAACACAATGGCCAATCAATACCTCTATTGCAAACCACAACACCCAATTGGAGAGAGAGAACAAAAGGGAATGCCCTGCCACACAGGCAGGGTGGAGGGGTGGGGAGATGGGATTGGGGGATGGGAGGGATAGAATGGGCACTGGTGGAGGGATGTGTTTTTGAACATTGTATGAGGGAAAAACAAGCTCGAAAATGTGTGAATCTGTATCTGTACCCTCGTGGTGATTCACTAATTAAAGAACAAAATAAATTAAAAAAAAAAAAGAATACCATACTCAAATGTTCATTCCCGTCTTCTGTGTTAGAAACATAATTCTTTTGAAATTTCTAAAATTTTGTTATTTGTATAGGTAGAGTAATAATGTATAGTATAGAATATTACTCTTAATGATATTCTTAATGATACTAACCCCTGCGTGGCCCTGGAATAATCAGGGCTTTCATAGGTAGAAACCAAGATGTAACTGGAGGCATGTTTTGCTTTGCCCCAAAGAACTTTTTTTTTATGAAAAAGAGGGAGATAGTTCAAATAAGTTTGGAAGCCTATCTCCTAAGCTTTATTTTTATATTCACCATCTTTCCCTATACTTTTCATAAATAAACCAAAAACTTCATTCATATGTCAGTGGTCTTCATATATAAATAACTAAAAGGAGATTTTTCTTCAATTTGTTTTAGAGACAATCCAGGAGACATACATAAGCATTTTCTCCCAAGTCAAGGCAGTCTTGATGGTTCAGGAGAGATAAACAGGCTAGGTGAAGGCATCAAATTCTACTAAAGAAAATGAGAATTAAGGCAAGAAAATTCTATAACATTGTTAACAAAACCAACGCCTTTGGTGCAGGCATAAGATAATATAATGTATATTCTTTGTACAAATGATTTTTCTCACTCAGTCTGCTCACATTTATAACAAAGCAGGCAGTATTACAAAAAAAAAGCACATTTCAAAGAACATCTATCTAAAATTGAAGTCACACTCTGGAGAAAAGTAGAAGACATAGGCCTGACAAGATGCTCTGTGAATATACACTAGGTTTCAGTGGAACATAAATTAGTTGTGTCTCATGGGAAGAAATCAGCCATTATTAAAGCACAATTATTTTGAAGAACCAACTGGCCCATTAATATGAATCGAGTTTAATTTTAAGCCATCTGATGAGAGACGACTTATCTTTTCCCCAGGTGTATTTGAATTCCTTAGAATATTTAAATAATTGGATATAACATTAAGCAGAAGAAAGTTTCATTTTAATAACTAAAATTTAATACTATCATTACTCTTTGGTACTTTAAAATTAAATACCCTCTAGAAAATATTATTCTCAATGTGACTGACCAAGCATATTCTTATAAATCCCTCCATTGTGATTTCTTTAAGCAGCAACCAGCTTACAATATTGTAAAAACACTCTTATTTTTCCTGGGCCCTAAACTCCTATGTTTCACAAGAGTTTACCAAATTTCTAATACTATTTTATATTCTTGTTCAATTTAGTCATTTCCTTTTTGTATCTGCCTATCATCTAATAGCTTAGATGATAATGTCATAAAATTTTTTCATGACCCAGCAATACCACTGCTGGGAATATATCCCAGAGAGGCAAAAAAGTACAATCGAAACAACATCTGCACATGTATGTTCATCGCAGCACTGTTTACAATAGCTAGAATCTGGAAAAAACCCGAATGCCCCAGAACGGATGACTGGTTGAGGAAACTTTGGTACATCTATACAATGGAATACTATGCAGCTGTTAGAAAAAAGGAGGTCAAGAATTTTGTAGTTAAGTGGATGGGCATGAAAAGTTTCATGCTGAGTGAAATGAGTCAGAAAGAGAGAGACAGACATAGAAAGATTGCACTCATCTATGGTATATAGAATAACAGAGTGGGAGACTAACACCCAAGAACTGTAGAAATAAGTACCAGGAGGTTGACTCCATGGCTTCGAGGCTGGCCTCACGTTCCGGGGAAAGGTCAACTCAGAGAAGCGATCACCAACTACATTGTAGTCGAAGGCCATGTGGGGGAAGAGAGTTGCGGGCTGAATGAGGGCTAGAGACTGAGCACAGCGGCCACTCAACACCTTTATTGCAAACCACAACAGCTAATTAGAGAGAGAACACAGAAGGGAATGCCTTGCCACAGTGGCAGGGTGGCTGGGGGGAGATGGGATTGGGGAGGGTGGGAGGGACACTGGGTTTACGGGTGGTGGAGAATGGGCACTGGTGAAGGGATGGGTTCCTGAACTTTGTATGAGGGAAGTATAAGCACAAAAGTGTATAAATCTGTAACTGTACCCTCACGGTGATTCTCTAATTAAAAATAAATAAATTAAAAAAAAAAAGTAAAAAAAAAAAAATTTTTTTCATGAGGTAGTATATTCTTTAAGGCCAGACTCAAAATTTTGTTATGACAAAGAATATAACATCATCATCAGTGCGCTTTAAGCAATATTTTACTTGACAGTGTGGTTCAAAGACTTATTTAAAAGTGATGCTTTGATTTAAGACAGCCAAGACCATTCCGGCAGCACCGCAGGCTGGAGAACGCTCCGGACCCCAGACCAGGCCAACAACACCGGGGTGCCAGACGGAGAAGGTACAGCCAGCACGCCTTCTCCAGATGGAGCCCCGGCGACACTGAGCTTCTACTAACATGGCTCCGGTCTGCGGGACTGGGACATCTCCAAACTCCATCGTTCCTGATATATAAAATATATGCTCTGAAATGGCTCCGTCACTCCTGAGCATCCATTATCCCAGAGGCACAGAAACCAATCTCAGAATGCAGCGACTGCTGGCAGATATACTCCTAGGCTCTGAACTAAGCTATGGCCACATGCAGCCCTGGGAGGGGAAGGGTTTCTGTCCCTTGGCCTTTTCCCCACTGCGACAGCATGGCGACCGCCACCGTTCAGAATAAGTTGGACAGAAAGGTAGGAGTTTGCAGTGATGGGACGGGATGCATGGGGAATCTTGCAATGAGGGAGGCAGAACCGGCTCTGCCTCCTGCCCAAATGAGACCCCGAGCAGTCGCCCATGGACAGCTCCTCCGCTCCTGAACAGCCATGATCCCAGCGCCACAGAAATCAATCTTGGAATGCAGCGGCTGCTGGCAGAAATACCTCTGGACTTAATACCAGAATTCCAAGTCTGGGCGTCCGCTTCTCGACCGTGCAACATCATATGCTCTTTGTTACCAACAATAGAAAACATACAATCTAATGAGGTCATTCCGACAGGTCTGACTGTTGGGGGTAAAACACCAAATAGTGATAGTGAGTTTCCTGTTGAAAATTGAATGTAATCAAAGTAAGGAAAGAGTAAAGTGCTAATCATCTGCCACACAGGCAGAGGGGGAGTAGGAGGGGAGGTATTCTGGGGTTATTGGTGATGGAACATGTGCACTGGTGAAGGGATGGATGTTTGAGCATAGTATGACTGAGACTTGATCCTAAAAGCCCTGTAACTGTTCTCATGGTAACTCAATTAAAAAGTAAATTAAAAATAAAAAAAAATGCAAACTCAAAAAAAAGACAGCCAAGAAAATTGATTCCGTCATTCTGAACACAGTAAAGATTATTTTGATCTTAACAATCAGAGTATTTATTTTCATAGACTACTGAAGGTGGTTATTTCAACATTTTAGCAAAATACTAAGAAATATTTCCTTCAAACTTTATATTATCACATGAAAATTATGATTTTACTCTTCAATTATATTTATTGTAAGAAGAATTTTTTAATTTAAAAATTCTAGTAAAATTCAGGTGGACAAAGAAGCCACATCTCTGTGATTGCTGTGAGAGGAGAAAGATTCTAGCTATTCCACCCAACACAGGAACATAACCTAGTCACAAAAGAAAATCATTTAAAAGAGAATTGCAGACTTATTTTCACCTCATCCATCTTTTTCAGGAGAATCTCAAGACAGAATGACACTTAAATCGTGTATCTTTCTTTCTCTTTCAGAAAACTATATAGAGAAACAAAGATCATAAACCAATGTACACATCTAAGAAAGCACAAATCCAGTGAAAGAAAAACCACAAATCAACAAGGCATGTCTATGTAAACCAAATTACCTGAGACCAGCAGAACTAAATGGATGGCAATAGGTATATCAGTTGCCTTTCATTTTTCTCTTTTATACCTTGCTTTATGGAAGAAATTTGTTATGTATAGTCCACACTTAAGACACAGGGAGAGATGCTTCATTTCCTTCAATGTAAGCAATGACATAAATTATTTATGATTCTGGGGCTGGAGCGATAGCATAGCGGGGAGGGCGTTTGCCTTGCACGTGGCCGACCCGGGTTCAAATCCCAGCATCCCATATGGTCCCCTGAGCACCGCCAGGAGTAATTCCTGAGTGCATGAGCCAGGAGTAACCCCTGTGCATTGCCAGGTGTGACCCAAAAACCAAAAAAAAAAATTATTTATGATTCTTCTGCTTGGAATATTTATCTACTGTGCCCACTTATTTACAGATGAATTAAGTAAGTTATTGATTGATATGCATATGAACTCAAAAATAGTTATTTTAGTGCTGGGGAGATAGTTCAAAGGCTCTATATTCAGGAGGTTCAATCCCTGTCACTGTCAAGAGCAGTTTCCAAGCACAGAACTGGGAGTAGCCTCTGAGTATTCTGGTGTAGCTTGAATTATAATTCAAAATTGTCACTGTGTTTCAGATTTGGCCATTGAAAGCTCTTTCACTTTCAAGTCCCTGTTGGTTGATCCTTCTCCTAGAAACCCATAACTTCAGACTAACTAGGAGAATTTGATTATTCTAAACTGGGGGACAAGCTACTGAGTACCATGACAGCACTCCTCATAAATGTCGCGATCATTAAAGACAAGAAAATTCCAGGAAATTACTAAGGTCCAGAAAAGCCTAAGGCTATATCTTAACTGAAAGCAGTGTGGTGTTCTGGCTGGAACAGAAAAGTGGTTTGAGGTGAAAATAAAGCAAAATTTAATGAAATGTAGACTGTAGGAAGTAGTGATATATTTATATTTTCTTATGGGGTGATAAATCTATCACACTAAAGTAAGATGCTACTAGTAATGAAGACTTGGAAACTATATTGTATTTACAACTTTTTTATAAATCTAAAAGTATTTTAAAATAATGTTATTGCATAAGAAAAAATATTATAACTAAGACAAATTTGTAAAAAAAAGAAAGAATAGAGCTGAGGTCATAGTACAGGGCTCAGGAGAATGCCCTCAAAGCTTTGAACCCTGGTTAAATCCCAGTGAGTTTGAGTACTGCCTGGAAGCTCCACAGAACTGACAATAATATCATATTCTCAGCACCTAGCATTGAATTATGTGGCCATGCAGACAGAATATTGCTGGAAATACCCCTACCTTCCACTGAGAGTATATTAGAGGGCCCTCCTTCCATATAAACAAATAAAGAAATTAGGAATGAAGAGAAATTTTGAATTTACTTAGAATAAAAAAATAAGAGAAAATAGGATGCTAATAATTCAGTCTAAGAAATTTGAAAAAACAAGAAAATTTAAGAAAATAAAAGGTACATACTTATTTTAAGCCAAAGGACACATCTTACAAAGACAAAATATGTTTTCATAAACATTTCCATAAAATAGAACTGAAATTTTGGAAAATTACGTCAATAAAGAATAGACACAACCCAAATATTAAATAATAGACATGAGAAAAGGAACATAACACACAAATACAGAGTAGATTAGAAACTACAAGAATATTTAGTATTCTTAAATAAGCTGAATAATTATGAAATAAAAATAATCAGTGAGGACATAACGATTAAGATCAAAGGAAAACAAAATTATCTCTTCAAAGTCTTGAGATAAAATAATTTCCAATTTAGAACATTATACTTAATTAAATTAGAATTCTAGAATGAGGGTAGGGGCTTGCCTTACTCATAGCAAGATCATATGAGAGTAAAGTGCTGGCTTTGTACATGTCTAACCCCAGGTCAATCCATAACATTGAGTATGTGGTACTACAAATATACTACCAGAAGTGATTCCTGAGCATAGAGGCAGGAGTATATCTTGCACACCTCTGTGAGATGCTCAACACTCCCATCTCCCCCCCAAAAAAAGAATGAGGGTGACATCAAATTTCAGGAAACAAAAAGAAAATTAAAATAAAAATGTGTATTATATAATATTATAATTTAACATATACATTGGGCTGGAGTGATAGCACAGAGGGTAGGAAGTTTGCCTTGCACGCGACTGACCTGGGTTTGATTCTTCTGTCCCTCTCAGAGAGCCCGGCAAGCTACCGAGAGTATCCTGCCTGCACGGCAGAGCCTGGCAAGCTCCCCATGGCATATTCGATATGCCAAAAACAGTAACAACAGGTCTCACAATGGAGACGTTACTGGTGCCACTCGAGCAGATTGAAGAGCAACGAGATGACAGTGATACAGTGATACAAGAAACATATGCATTTGCTACATTAATCTAATAAAAAGCCTAGCCACCTGAGAAGATAGCTGATATTATTTTTATCTTTTATATTTTATGAAGACAAATTGTGTGTTCTGGCATGTGGTCTATCTAAAAACATGCCCAATGTGCACTCGAGAAGATTGTGTATCCAGATTTTGGAGGGATAAAGAGCCCAATATATACCTGTTAGGCTCATCTCTGCCCATATCTTCTAATTCTTCCTTTTTTGGGGGGATAGCACCCAAGAATTGCTCAGAAGATCTATAGGCCATACCAGACATTCTCATCCAACCTTGACCATTGCTTCATGGCAAGGACCTGAAGATATGATGATGCTAAGGCCCTGCAGATTCTAAGGATATTCTGGCCACCCTGGCAGTGCTGGGGGCCTCTTGGGCCACATCTGGCAGTGCTCAAGGGCCTCAGGACTACACCTGGCAGTATTCGGTAGATCAGGTGGTAATAAGAATAGAACCTAGGTCATGCATAAGCTATACATGCATCCAATCCCCCAACTTGACCCCATTTCCTCCTTTAAGGTCAATGGCCCCTAACTGAGTATCTAGTTGGCCTATTCAGCAATGACTGTGAAAATCTCCTATTATGGATTGATCTGGAGAGCAAATTGCTGAGTGTAACTATATGAGGTAAAAACACAAAATGATCTCTGTTTTGTGGTATCTAAGAAAACATAGTAGGGGAATCACAAATGGCCCCAGGCAACAAAATCTGAGAAGTGGACCACAAAACAGCCTATCCTGGTAGGGAGATGGGGCGGGGGAAGACAGAAAGGGCAATGGAAAAGGTGTGGGTTGAGGAGACTGGAGGGTGTGATATTGGAACATGGTATGCATGAAATCCTAGCATCAATAGTATTGTAAATCATAGTGCCTAAGATTTGAAATAAAGCTCCCTAAAGAGAGCAACATAGAACATCCTAGCCCCATGCCAGGCTGTCTTCAGAGGGCAAGTGGAAGGGGGGTGGTTTGAGTTTATCTTCCTGCCCCAGCAGAACCCCAGCAGCCAAAAACCTTCAGAACCCAACCATGTATCTATGCTCAAAACCATTCTCCACAGGCTTGTATAAGCCTCACCAATGAGGGAACCTGCAAAAAAACCCAGGTATGTAGGACCTGTGACTAAGATCTCCAAGTTCCCTTGGAATGGGACTGGGCTTCCTCCCCCCAGCTCCCCAGTTTTCCAGTAGCTTGGCAGTCACACCCACAAACTTCCTCCAGCACCATATAATCTCATCAGCAGCCAAGATCCAGAGACTATGAAATAAAGCTCCTGGAAAAGAGTGACATAGAATGTCCCAGAGCATGCGACCTCTTATACTCTAGACCACTGATATACCCAAAGTAGCACATATTTGTTTGAGTTTAACATACATGCTTGTAGTCTCTTATACAAGGGCTTAAATGGCTCTAGGATGAAATACAACAATCTTCACACTTTCCTCTTATGGTGTTGGAAAGGTGCACAGTGGTGGGATTGGTGTTTGAATCACTGTATTACTGTCATCCATTGTTCATTGATTTGCTCGAGTGAGCACCAGTAACATCTCCATTTGTCCTATCCCTGAGATTTGCAAAGCCTCTTTTTTACTCATCCTTCTCAACGGTGCCACATTGGAGGTCCTTTCAGGGTTAGGGGAATGAGACCCATCATTGTTACTGTGTTTGGCATATCAAATACGCCACGGAGAGCATGCCAGGCTCTGCCGTGAGTGCAGGATACTCCCGGTAGCTTGCCGGGTTCTCCAAGAGGGAGAATTACACAATAAGAGGTCGCAGCCCCGAATGCATCCTCGAGCATCCAGGAGCTTTGTTTTATAGTCTCTGGATCTTGGCCATTGATGGGGTTACAGAGTGCCGGGGGCAGTTTGTGGGTATGACTGCCCAGCTACTGGAAAATGAGGGATCTGGGTGGAGGAGGCCCAGTCTTGAAGCAAGCAAGCTTGGAGATCTCAGCCCCGGGTCCCTCACACCTGGGTTCCTCTGCCGGTCCCTTCATGCGTGAGGTTCGTCCGAGTGTGTGGAGAGTGGCCTTGAGCATGGCTGTGGGATTCTGGAGGTCTTCAGCTGTTGGGGCTCTGCTTGGGGCGGGGAGGGAAATTCAATCCGCCCCCTCCTAAGGGGTCCCAGTGAAGACAGCCAGGCACAGGGGCAGGAGACTCTGTAGTTCTTTTCCAGGAGCTTTGTTTTATAGTCTCTGGATCTTGGCCATTGATGGGATTACACAGCATCAGGGGGAATTTGTGGGTGTGATTCCCTAGCTACTGGGAAAAATAGCTGGAAAAAGTACTGGAAAAAAGTAGGTTTTTTTCCAGGAGTTGGTGTTTGAATATTAACTGTAATGAGCCATTGTTAGCAACTTTCTAAAAATAAAACAAAATGTAAAAATAATAATTGAAATATTAAAAATTCATATTAAAAATTAAAATTTTCTTTTTCTATGAATTTAGTTATTCTTTTAAAATTCAGTGATCAATAGAAACTTTTTGGTAAAATATTGGATGGAAATTTAGGTATGTGTTAGTAGCTCTGATTCTACTAGTGGTCTCCAGTGTCCTTTCTGACATCAAGATTTATTGGAGTCTACAGAATAGCAGAAGGTGCTTGGGAATAGAGGTGAGGAGATGCTTCTGAGAAATTCTGTCAGTCTGTGTCAGCCAACCTGGAATCATGATCTATGTATCATTCCTATGAATACTGCAAACCTGCCAAATGAGCCTGAGAACCTTGGTCATGGGTCAGTGATCCAATGTACAATTTGGTAACATCTTCCTCTAAAATGAAAGTAAACGCCCAATTGACAGTAATTTAAGTTATTGAGCTATTGTACCAAGCTCTTCTTAGTTAAGTAATGATTAATTATGCTAATAAGAAAAAATTAGAGGTCATGGGAATTGCGGAAAATAAAAGAATCTTGTATTTATTTGATACAATGTAGTTAAGTTTTTCAGTATGATTGAATCATGAGTGTTTTTGCTGATCTCTTAATTTATAATAAGTGGTTAAAAGAATTACCTGGATGTGTTATCTTTGTACATAACACAAAGACGTTCACATCACACTGCAGTTATGCATAGGCTAGTCCCTTCTTATTTATAGCTACACTTTACATTATCTATTAATGAAGTGGTTTAGTGAAAAATCCTCAATCAAACAAGATCTGAGTTCTAGACCTTGGTCTTTCATTGATATACTATATGACTTTTAACTAATCACTTACTATTTTTTGGTCTTATCTTGCTTATCCAACAGTCACAATGAAGTGGATAAAAGGGTCAGGGCCTTGGGTATACTGGTAATGTGGGGGTGGGGTATAGATATATATCCAAAGCACATACTAGACTGTAGGATAACATAGCCTCAGGTAGTTTAGATTTATTGGGTTACTCCCATTCTGATGCTCCCATTCCTCTGTGTTTATTTGTAACTTCTTTCTTAGTGTTCTGTTGACTTGTAAATATTGTTTTTCTCTTCTCCTTGAGTCCTTTGCATAGTTTATTCAGAGCAATGTCCTTTTTGTATGGACATAGCAAGAGATACATTGAGGCTTTCAAGGCAGCTCTCCTGGGAACATCTTGAAAGACTCAACTACAGCACTCAGGCCAGATTAATCATTTCTCACCATAGCAGGATTCAAATCTAGTTATCACTGTTTGGATCATGACAACATTTGTCCATGATCAAACTCTTAACTTATAGTTAAGCATTAGGCACTTTGGCCAGGCCCATCTTGATGCCAGGGTAGCACACAACTCACCGCTTGCCCTGGGTTCGTCTCATCCCTCATCAGAACCCTGATTTTGGAGGTGCTGGGAAGTAAGGGCAGCTGAGGCTTAGGTCGAGAGAACAGATGTCCAGGAGGGAAATATCATGTAGAGTCAAATGACTCCCAGGTAGCATTTGCTAAGTCTTCCTGTGTCCATACAAAAAGGACATTGCTCTGAATAAACTATGCAAAGGATTCAAGGAGAAGAGAAGAACAATATTTACAAGTCAACAGAACACTAAGAAAGAAGTTACAAATAAACACAGAGGAATGGGAGCACCATAATGGGAGTAACCCAATAAATCTAAACTACCTGAGGCTATGTTATCCTATACTAGACAACAGTTAAAACATGAGATTCAAACCACAACTACCAAACTTTAAAACGTGTTTATCAAAAATGTGCCTGTCGAAGTGGCAGGCTGAGGGGGGCAGGGATGGGAGGGAACATGAGGACACTGGAGGAGGGAAGTTGACACTGGTGATGGGACTGAAACATAACTGAAAAAATTATATGCCTAATACTTCACTTTCGTTAACTTTGTAGATCATGGTTTGTTAATTACATTTTTAAAAATGTTTTAAAGAGAAAAAAACCCAAACAAATAAATGAGTAAAACATGTAGTGGCTATAAATAAAACAAAACTGAAAATGAGTAAAATAAAGAATTAATATTAATGCATAGCATAGTTATTAATAGTATAGTTGATATTCAGAACTGACAAAAAAGTGCACAATGCAAAATGACCCATATACTGTTGTAAGAAAAAAAGTCAGTCTTCCAAAGGATAGTGACAATAAAAGATCACACAGTTCAAATGATAAAGTCATGCTTGAAGGGACTAAGACTCAGATGGGATTAAGGTCCTTGCCATGCCTACAAGAAGAAAAAAAGAGAGAAAGAGAGAGAGAAAGAAAGAGAGAGAGAGAGAAAGAAAGAGAGAAAGAAAGAAAGAGAGAGAAAGGAAGAAAGAAAGAGAGAGATAAAGGAAGGAAGGAAGGAAGGAAGGAAGGAAGGAAGAAAGAAAGAAAGAAAGAAAGAAAGAAAGAAAGAAAGAAAGAAAGAAAGAAAGAAAGAAAGAAAGAAAGAAAGAAAGAATGGAGAGAAGAAAGAAAAACGGAGGGAAGAAAGAAAAACGGAGGGAAGGAAGGAAGGAAGGAAGAAAGGAAGGAAGGAAGGAAGGAAGGAAGGAAGGAAGGAAGGAAGGGAGGAGGGAAGGAAGGGAGGAGGGAAGAAGGAAGGAAGGAAGGGAAGAAGGAAGGAAGGGAAGAAGAAGGGAGGGAAGGAAGGGGGACGGAAGGAGGAGGGAGGGAGGATAGGAAAGAAAGAGGAAAAGAGAGGGAGAGAAAGAAAAAAGAAGGGAAAATAAAAACAGCCCGAAGGTAGATAGGAGTTGAATGGTGATATGACTATTTTAATAGGAAAAAAAGACTTCAATATAAATTTGGGCTCCATTCCAAGTAAAACAGAGACAAAGGAAGATTAATAGCCCAAAAGAAAGGGAATTTGGTAAATGGAAATGTACTGAGAGGAGATAACAACCTGAGAAAAATTGTCACTGAATAAACCTGAGGATTCCTGCAGAAAGAATGTCAGAGTGAACAGAAATGGAAAAGAGAGAATGAGTAACTGGGAACAGACATCAAGGGTGATCAGGTATCAAAGACTGGAAAGTCCTGCTTGCTAGACTGCATTAGCAGGTCTTGCCAAAATCCTGAATTTTACACGAAAGGACTTGTGTAGGTTAATTAAGAGAAGGTTTCAGGAACTTGACTAAAGTTTGGAGAATGAGGAATTCTTTACCAGAACACAGGGTGACTATAATAAATCTTAGACCAGGACCTGTATCCTGACATTTAGTACTCTGCTATTTAGTCCTCTGATGGAGGAAGGACATTACAAGGCGAATAAGAAGTAGAGTATGAACAGAGGGAGAATGTAGAGATATATGTAAAATAATGCCTTTTGCATGGCTTAAGGATTTTTGTCTATTAACAACAGTATAAGACAACAGGAACATTATGAAATTTCTATTTGAGAAGACGACTTTGGGTAGAAATCTAAGAATTGAAGTTTTCAAGTTAAATTTCCTGTTTAGCACTGTAGCACTGTGCTCCCATTGTTCATCGATTTGCTAGAGCAGGCACCAGTCTCCATTGTGAGACTTGTTGTTAACTATTTTTGGCATATTGACAGGCTCTGCCGTGTGGGCGAGATACTCTTGGTAGCTTGCGTGGCTCTCCGAGAGAGATGGAGGAATTGAACCTGGGTTGGCTGTGTGCAAGGTAAACACCCTACCCTCTGTGCTATTGTTCCTATCCAAATTTCATGTTTATCTCCAAAATTGACAAATATAATTTTTCAAATATGATAAACATTTGAAAAAGCATTAAGAAAAACTTTCTTCTGCCCAATGAATAGAAAATACTTTCCTTTATATGTGTTTTGCTCTTCTATACTAAGAATGTTTTCTCATTCCCTTTTCTGTTCTATACACAAAATGTAGGTATTATTTTGGCTTCCTAATTTCATCATCTTTATCTAAAAAAAGAAAAAACAAGTGTCTCTCTATAATTACTTCTATTTTAAACATCTCAATTTTATTTTTTGATCAGAATAAAGTAAAAACAGACTAACTTAATTTTGACCAATAGAAAAGCTAAGAAAATTTAGTGAGTAGGGAACATGACATCTTTATATTTCCTGAAGGCATCTTTTCTTTCAGCCTTTCCTACTTCCTAATCTGAATGTGACTCATTTGCTGAAGTCCTGGTTCCTTCTCATTTGTAGCAACTTTTTTTTGTGGTGGGGGCGGGTGGGTGCTGGAGAGGGACATTGTGGAGATTGGGAAGGGGAAGTATTGGGCCACATCTGACTGTGTCTAGGGCTGACTCTTGGCTCTGTACCCAGGGATCACTACTGGTGTTGCTTACCCAGGTTCCATCCCTGGCACACTGGCACATGTGATAGCAGGGATTGAACCTGGGTTGGCTGCACATAAGACAAAATCCTTACCCACTGCGCTGTCTTTCCAGCCTGTGTGTAGCATCTTAATTGCATAATCCTGTCTTGTTGGCTTATCTAATTGCCTTCTGAAGAGTGTTTACCCAAAGAATTACTTAAATTAAGAAGTGAATTCACCTGTAATGTCAGGGCTACTAGTGAAAACATAGAGTCAGGGTGAAGGTATTTGAAAAAAATCATACTAAACCAAGTCAGATAATGTCTATTTTGTATTCAAGCAAGAGAGACAGTAGAGTATTATGTGTAAAGTCATTGCTCAGTGTCTAGTTGATGGTAGTTTAAACTCAGCTGTTCTATTATCCTCTGGGAATCACATGTGGTAAGCTTTTATTTTTACCATGTCTTATCTTTACAGATATATTTTTATTCTTTGGCTTCAGTGGTGCCCTTCATGAAGATGTGTGAAGACACAAATACTCCCATTTGGGAACACACAGTGCTACATCCTTCTTGGTAGTGTTTTTAGTAAAAATAGTCTCTCTTGATAAACATTATGGATAAAAATGTAAAAGCCTAACAGCCGGTGGCCCCCTTAACAAATAAACATAACAAGTTTTCCATGCTGAAAGACAAATGTGAATCATAAAAGTGGAGAAGCTGTGAGCAGGTGAGTTTGAAGATCAGTCTCTATTGAAGGTCAAGGGCTGGCAGAAGGCAAATGTTAATTGGAGGTCTTTCACTGTCACTGTCCTGTCATCCTGTCATCCTGTTGTTCATAATTTGCTCAAGTGAGCACCAGTAGCATCTCCATTGTGAGACTTATTATGACTGCTTTTGGTGTATCAAATACGCCACGGGTAGCTTGCCAGGCTCCATGCAGCCAAGATACTCTTGGTAGCTTGCCGGGCTTTCCAAGAGGGGTGGAGGAATCGAACACAAGCCAGCAGCGTGTAAGGCAAACACGCTACCCTACCTAACGTTCCAGCCCAAAGGAGGTTTTTCACTAGAAAAAAACTATATATAGCTAATTAGGTTTGCTAAATCAGCTGTTTTTCTTACAAAATATAGAGGAAATTCTTTCAATTTACCTCAAGCAATGAGAACATTTAATGGTTGGAGAGAGAGCAGAGGTTAAAAGAGATTTACCAGAACTAATATTAGTCCTTAGCAGAACTAGAATTCTAAGTCCCAGATACTCCTGGGACCCCAGGAACAGAAGTTAGACTAGACTCCATAATTAATGTTTACTTCTGCATCTCTCATCACTCTAAGAAACCTTAACTTTTTTCTTTTTTCATAATAAATGCTTATAGTTTCTCTTAAACATGCACCATCAAGACTTTTCTAAACTCTCTTTTATTTTGTTTCAAATGACAGATTCCTCATCAGCAACCCAACTTTTCTACTAAAATTTCCCAAAGGAAGAATCAAATTGGTCTGGCTTATCATATCTGGGGATCCATACGAAAGTTTGTGGGCCATTTATAAGTTGGCAGACCTTAGGCAACAACTAAACTCAGTTAAAAGGGCTATGATCACAGAAAGAATCATACCCATCACAAAATGCAAAAATCACAATGGCCTGAGGAGTTTGAGGCAGAGAATAATACCCTTAGAAAGATAGTATTATCTACACTATCACGAGAGCCATGTCTAGCACAGAGATATTTGGGAGACTAAACTGGGCTCTGCTTATCTGCCTCTTGAAATTAAGAAGGGAAAAAGATCTCTACTAGTACTTAAGTCCTTGAACAATATTATTTGGACTGTACAGATCCACTTATCTGTGAATTCTCTTGTAAGTAGATAATGAAAACTTAATGTTATCCATATATGCTGTACTTGTATTTTCTCTTATGATTTTCTTAACATTCTCATTTCTTCATCATGCTTTTTTTTATAAGAATACAGTATACGATACATAAACATTAACTGTTGACAGGTAGTTCTGTTTTAGAGTTAACTGATCCTAGCCTCCACTTTGTCCAAGGGTGAACTGTGAAATAAATAGTAACTGCTGAAAAGAGATAAATTGAAACAAAGGAGTAAACAGAAAAACAAGTTTCAACTGACTAGAAGTTTCTAGAAATTGAGCTTCCATACTCTCTCTCTACTTTGGTTACATTCGATATTTTGACACCAGTCCCACCACCACTCAAACCTGCTGAAAAGGCAATGCTAGATGATTTGCTTTGTTATGGATAGAATATAATGTCCAGGAAATTCTGTGCCATTCTCTTCCAGTAACTTTTGTTTATAGTCTCTGGGTCTTGGCCATTGATGAGATTACATGGCAGGGGCAGTTTGTGGGTGTGACTGTCAAGCTTCTGGAAAACTGGGTACCTGGAGGGAGGAGGCCCAGTTCCTAAGCAAGCAGGCTTGGAGATCACCATTTACTTGGGCTTTCCTGCCAGTCAGCTTTTGGGTGAGGTTCACCCCGTCTTGGGTAAGGCTCGTCCTCTCTTGGGTGAGGCTTGTCCATTCGTGTGGAAAGTGGCCTTGCGCATGGTGGCGGTTGGGTTCTGGAGGTTTTCAGCTGCTGGAGTTCTGTTTGAGGTGGGAAGAGAGACTCAACCTGCCCCCCTCCAACGTGCCCTGGTGAAGACAGCCTGGTGCGGTGTCAAGACATTATGTGGCACTATCTTCCAGGAGATTTAGTTTATAATCTCTGGATCTTGACCACTGATAAGATTACATGGTGCTGGGGGGCAGTTTGTGTGTGTGACTGCCAAGCTACTGGAAAACTGGGGACCTGGGGGGAGACATCCCAGTCCCGATCCAAGTGAGCCTGGAGCTCTCAGTCCTACCTACCTCCTTGCTATAGGCCCTAACTGCATCTTTTGATCTCTTTTGAGATTTATGGGTCTCTAAAATAAGGCTACAAGATGAGTTTATATAAGCTGAGCCAAAGGTGGTTTGTGGGTGTGTCTCCCACATACTTAACTTTTGATTTCTTGGTAAAGTTGGCCCCAAGTTGTTGGGGTCTGGCCAAAGGCACAGCAGCAATTTTGGGGTATCTGAAGTCTGAAGTCACCATCAGGCTGCTGATGCACTCACTCCGTAGGTACAGGTTGACCTGCTGGTGGCACCATACCCCCGAGAGTAAAATAGTTTTTTTTATTTATTCTTTTATTGAATCACCATGTGGAAGGTTACAAAGCTTTCAGGTTTAAGTCTCAGTTATACAATGCTTGAACACCCATCCCTTCACCAGTGCACATATTCCACCACCAAGAATCACAGTATACTTCCCCCCCCCACCTCCCCAGCCCCCCACCCTGCATGTGTAACTGGTAAATTTCACTTTACTGTCACTCCGAAAGTAAAATAGTTTTAAAGTGAGTATTGACTTTTTATGACCATTAATTACTAGGATGTTTTAAAAAATAGATGCTTAAAAATTATAACTTGATGCTATTTTTAAAATTAGACATAACATTGCATTGTAATAGTAGTAAATTTCGTGGGTGGGGGGCCTGAAAAAGAGTACATCTGTCAGGTCAGTTACTTTACACCCTGCAGACCCAGGTTCAATTCTCAGCACTGCATATACTCCCCTGAGTCCCACCAGGAGTGATCTCTGACAACAGAGTGAGGTGTAAACCCTTAACACATCTGTGTGTGGCCCAAAAACCAAAGTAAAAAGGGCCAAGAAGAAAAAGTAAATAAACCTGTATCCCTTTTTTGACCCAATTTACACCCATAACCAATTTTCCTTTCAATTCTGGTAACAACTAATAGACATTCACTTGTCATTCTGTTGATTTTTGAATTGCTCAAGTGGAAGTAATGTCTCCGTTTGTCCTTGACATGTGCTAGTGTAGCACAATAGTATCTGCTCACTCTAGGAACACGAAGAGACACAAACCATTCGTTCAGGGATTTGACAAATCTCATAGTCTGACCATCTCATAGGAGAGTGGCCACGTGGTCTTTTGACACCCCGTGGAATCTTGTTGGTAACAGCGGTAGTCCAGTGGTCGTTTCTAAATCTTATTACGTGTCCAGCCCATCTGATTTTGGCAAATGAGACAATTTCCCTGTTTCTTGATCGTCAATGGAGTTCAGAACTCCAGATTCCTTCTCTCACTTGAGTGAAATGTGATATTCCAAGCATGGCTCTTCTGATTCCTCTTTGGGATACCCAAATAGCGTTCTTGTCCTGTTTTCGCAGGGCCCAGGTCTCTGAGGCGTATTTTAGTGCAGGAAGAATGGTGGAGTCGAAAAGATGTGCCCGGAACCAGAGGTTTTTTATTTTCTTAACAACTTTTCGATGCTCTTGAAGGCATTCTACGCTGCTCTCTTCCTTCTGCGCAGTTCTTATTCTTCATGTTGAGTTCTCGACCCAGGTACACATAGCTGCTGCATTCGGAGATGTTCATTCCGTTGAGAGCAAATGGAATGTCAGGGACGAGTAATTTGTTTTTCATGAACACTGTCTTCGTGAGATTCAGCTGGAGTCCGACCTTTCCACACTTGTGGTCAAAGTCAGCCAGCATTTGTGCTGCTTGGCTAAAGTTTGGTGTTATTAGAATGATATCATCAGTGAAGCAAGGTGGTATAGCTGCCGACTGTCTATCTCCACTCCCGTTCCTTCCGATTCCAGTCATCGCATGACATTCTCGAGGGTGGCACTGAAGAGTTTTGGTGAAATGGTATCACCCTGCCATATCCCCTCTGTTTACGTCGATGATTACATCCTTGTAGGATGGTGAGATCCTGGTGGTGAATCCATGAATCAATGCTCATGGCCAAGTTTGTGTTTACATATAGTTTAAACAATAGACATATAGTTTAAAAAATTGTTTTAGTTTATTTTATTGGTTGGTTTATTGGTTTTACTCTGTATTCCATATATGAGTGAAATTTTATACCATTAGTCTTTCTTAATCTGATATATTCCAGTTAGATAATACCACTAAGAACTTTTTATGTTGTTGCAAATTGCCAGTGTTTGTCTTTATAGCTAAATAGTATCTGTGTGCGTGCGTTCATGTGTGTGTTTGTGTGTGAGAGAGAGATATCTTTATTTACTATATTTGATGAATCACTTAGCTATTGTAAATGATACAATTAATATGGAATGCATTTAACTCTTCAAATTGGTGCATTTGTATTTTTTTTCAAGTAAATACTCAGAAATGGAATACATGGATCAGGTAGAAATTTTTGTTGAAATTTCTGAGGACCAATCATGCTGCCTCTACACATAGAGCCTGCATTCCCACCAACACTGTGTAGAAAAGATTCCCTCTATCCATCACTGTATCACTGTATCACTGTCATTCTGTTGTTCATCGATTTGCTCAAGTGGGCACCAGTAACATCTCCATTTGTACCTGCCACGTGCTAGTGTAGCCCGATGGTGTACTGGGGACTCTTTCAAGGTCAGGGGAATGAGGACCATCGTTGTCACTGTTTTTGGCATATCGAGTACGCCACAGGTAGCTTGCCAGGCTCTGCCGTGAGGGTGGGATACTCTTGGTAGCTTGCCGGACTCTCTGAGAGGAACGGAGGTTTTTTGGGGTGGCCTCTAATCACCTTTACAGGTGTTCCTATTCTACCGAATATAAGTTTTTGGTTGACTGGCGTGTTGCAATGATCTGCACACTGACAAACACTCATCTGCCTGTGTTTCTGGGCAGCACCGGGACAGCTGAGGCCTCAGGTTGCTCTCCTTGAGGTTGATGGAGTGCTCCCAGAGGTTGTTGAGCAGCTGGCAGAGCAGAACCCTATGGCAGAGGGTCTATGCCAGGTCAAACACCTGCGCTGAGTCCCACGTCACCTACTGGTTGGCTGACAGCACCCCACAGTGGATGAGCCTCTGCGCACACTGCCACAGCGGCCCCATGTCTGACAGTGCTGCAACCAGGTGCGGCAGGGGTATGTGGCGACGCTGTAGCTGCTGCCGCAGTTTCTTTGTGCCCCACAGACACCATTCTGTCTGAATCTTGCAAAACAGCCGGTGATGTCCATCAGGAATTATACGTAGAGTTCCAGCAGGGATCACATGTAGAGTTCCATGCCTAGCATGCTAAGCCTCATGTTGTCTAAGGAGAGATGGCATTCTAATACCTGTTTCTTATCTTTCAGACAATGATAACATTCACAAATGTGAGGTAACATCTCCTTGTTTTGACTTGCATTTTCTTAACAATAAGAAATCATTAACATCTCTTGGTGTGCCTATTGGCCATCTGTGGATCTTCTTTGTAGAAGTGTCTATTCATATCTCCCTCTCATGCAAATTTTAATCAGATTTTTTTATTGTTGACTTTTATGCGTCATTTGAATATTTTAGATATTAACTCCTTATTGAACATCCTCAATTTGATCTACCCTTATCTGCTTTATTGAGATGGCAACAACCTGAAGAATCTGCTATATTTTTATTTAAAATTTTAATTTCTACTGTCTGCTCACTGATTTTATTTCTAAGCTCTTTAATTTGTTGTTGTTGGTTTTTAATTTTTGGTTCTGCTATAGATCTTTTATTGGCTTCTCTTGAGTTCCCTTACATATCTTTGAACTCCATTCCTGGGGTTTAGACTACCTCTTTAACTTTCTTTATTATAACAATTTTAAATTCATTATCTAACAGAAAGACAAAATAGCCCACATCTCTGAGGTGGGATTCTAGAGAGCATTTTCTCCTCACAATGCCAGATTCCATGAGATCTCAGATTTCTATGTATTCTATTTTCAGTCTATTTTGTAAAATTTAAGTTTTGCTTTTATTTTTTTCTCTCTGGATAAATGACTTAGACATTTAAATTGATTTTCCTTTCCAGCACATAGTACTGTGCTTGATTTGACGTTGATTTTGCTCTCGGTCTTTGCTAACTTCTGTAGGCATTGTGTCATATATCTGTTAGCCAGAGGAGTAGTCATAGCTCTTTTCTGAGGAATTAGTATAATATTCCAAATAAGTAAGTTGTTGCAGATGCTGAAGGCACAATAAAACCTCAGTATTGTATAGATTTTTTTTTTCAAACTAGATATACATTGGATGCCCCATACACCCTGACATGGCTGCCCATACATGGCTGCCCAGTTTTGCCCCAGCCTCTCCTAAGACAATGCTTATTTTAACCATATGAATGGGGGAGGGACATAAAGGAACCAAAAATATTTAACTTTCTGGGGCAGGAAAGTATTTTGAGGGTCATCATGTAAGAAGTTCTATAGATGCTGAAAAATCTTAGAGAAGGAAGCCCCCACTTTCTGACTTTCCCACACCTGATTTCTTTATGTCTACAACTCCCTTTGGATTGTTTTGGATTATCTTCTCTGAGTCTCACTGTGCCCTCGGGCAACATGCTCACTTCTCAACCTCAAGGGACTCTCCCAAATCATACTTTCCTTTTTTCAGAGTTGTAGTCATTTTCTTCCCCTGACATTTGCTATGTCAGGAAAGATAGCAAGATGTTAACTGCTAGTGATTATTTCACAACATATACAAATATTGAATCAATGTCATACATCTTAAAGGTTAAACATCAATTATATTTTCATTAAAAAATTAAAATGGAGGGGCCTGGGTAATAGCTCACCTGCTGGGCTAAGCAGTGCCCTCAGTTCACTTCCAGAACCACAATACGTTTGGGAATTGAGAAGATATTGCTGTGAAGATATTGCTGTCAACTGTGCTGGTAATAAAGTTCTTTGTCTCCAACCATGAGTCTTCTGACTTCTACCAGCATCCATAAAAATGTGTTAGATTAATTTACTCACATGAAAGATGAAGTTAAAGAACTTTTATGGCTCTTGAAAATTCATTAAATTGTACATTTGTGTATCACAATTTCCTCTACATATTGTCTTTTATAATATAAAGGTTTAAAATTCTAATAAATGGCAAATATAGCTAGTACAATTGTACAACTTTAACTGTATTTTTATTGTATATAATCCATGCTCAGATTTCTTTTAGAAGATAAATTTGGGTTTGAGTAGTTACCTTTAAAATCTTTAAGACAGGCCCTTCCGGACCCAGCCTGCTCCGCGGCCCTGAGCACCCCGGGCTTCCCTCCCCTCCGGACTGCCGGCTGAGTGGCCGGCACGCCGACCCCAAGCGCCGCCGCCGTCCTGTCTTCCCGCAAAGGTCTGTGGAAAAGGGACGTGGCCTAACCACCAGGGGGCGTGGCCTAAGAAAAGTGGGCGTGGCCTCATTGCCAGCAGCCAAAGCTCACGCGGCGGCAAGTAGTTTTCTCAACATCTTATCCAAGACTAACATCCTAGCTATTCGCAAGCAGTAGGACAATAAAACACAAGACTTCACATAAGAACATCTCAGTAGGAGACCAGGTTCTACAACCAACAAGTAAAAAGCCAACCACTATTAACTGAGCCTATCCACAATTCTTTTTCGCAACAAAAGGAAACAGGGACACTCAGCATCAAGAGCCCTCTTTCATATCACCACAAACAACATGAAGAAACAGCGAAAATCCCCATTGCAACCAGAGGACGATCAAAGGAGTCCGGAAACCTCAATGGGCGCATCCTACAAACTTGACCTCTCTGAGAAAGAATTCAGACTTGAAATCCTCAACATGTTCAATCAACTCAATGCAAAGATGGACAACTTCAAGGAAGACCTGGCAGAAACAATACAACAGACAGCCGACAAAATACGGGAAGAAATGAGAGCAGAAATAAAAAACTTTCAAAAAGAAATGAAGGATTCCGTACATGAAATCAAAAACTCTCTGACTGCCCTCAACAATAGGATGACTGCAGCCGAAGACAGAATCAGTATGCTTGAAGATGAGCTGCAAGAGGCCTATAGGCAACATCAAACCATGGCAAGAGACCTTAAAATAGCTCTAGCCAGAATCAGAGTCCTAGGGGATGAATTCAAGAGGAACAACATTAGAATCATTGGACTACCAGAACCACAGGGAACCAACCCCAACGAAAAAGACACAGTCAAACAAATCTTTGCCGAAAACTTCCCACAGCTGGACAATGCAGGCATCCAGATTCAAGGCGCCCGAAGAGTGCCAGCTAAAAGAGATCCTAACAGAAAAACCCCAAGACATATCATAGTTACAATGATGGACATCTTCTAGAGAGACACAATACTCCAAGCAGCAAGGCCCAAGAAGGAAATCACATACAAAGGAACACCCCTTAGGCTCACAGCAGATCTACCAGAGGAAACCCTCCAAGCTCGAAGGCAATGGTGGGATATAGTGAAAAAACTCAATGAAATCAACGCTTCACCAAGAATACTTTATCCGGCTAAACTCTCATTCAAACTAGAAGGAATCATACACTACTTTGGGGATAAACAACAGCTCAGGAACTTCATAGACTCAAAACCAAACCTAAAAGAAGCACTAAAGGGGCTATTGTAAGACAAGAACAACCTCTACAAGCACAACAAACCCTTGCACAAAGACGGCACAAAATCCCATAACAATAATCTCCCTTAATGTCAATGGTCTGAATTCACCAATTAAGAGACACAGACTGGCAAAATGGATTCAGAGAATCAACCCAACATTCTGTTGCGTGCATGAAACACATCTGAATAGCCAGAACAAACACAGACTCAAAGTCAAAGGATGGAAAACAATCCTGCAAGCAAACAACTCCCTCAAGAAAGCCGGGGTGGCTTTACTAGTATTGGACAACATAGACTTCAGGTTGAAAAAGATTAGAAGGGATAGTGAAGGCCACTTTTTATTAATCAAGGGATGTGTACATCAGGAAGAAATCACACTCCTAAATGTCTACGCACCCAATGAGGGACCAGCTAAATACCTACAACAGCTGCTAAGAGACCTCGAGAAGGACATCTCGAGCAACACAATAGTAGTTGGAGACTTCAACACCGCACTGTCTCCTCTGGACAGATCTAGAAGATTAAAACTCACCAATGAAATACTGGCTTTGAAGGAAGAAATAGAAGAGAGAGGGCTAATAGATCTATACAGGGCTTTATATCCCCAAAAAAAGGAATACACATTCTTTTCCAGTGCACATGGAACATTCTCCAGAATAGACCATGCTCTGGGCCACACAACATACCTCAACAGAATCAACAAGATAGACATTGTACCAGCTATCTTTTCAGACCATGATGCACTGAAGATAAAACTTAACTGTGGACAGATGCAGAAAACCAAATCAAACACCTGGAAATTAAATAGCTCGATATTGAACAATGAGTGGGTCAGGAAGGAAATCAAAGAAGAAATCAAAAGGTACCTAGAAACAAATGAGAATGAAGACACGAGCTACCAGAACCTGTGGGACGCAGCTAAAGCCGTTTTAAGGGGAAAATTTATAGCTCTGCAAGCATATCTCAGGAAGGAAGAAAGGGCCCACATAAATAACTTGACTTCACAGCTCAAGACCTTCGAAAAGGACCAACAAAAGGAGCCAAAACCAGGCAGAAGGAAAGAGATAATAAAACGTAGAGCAGAAATTAATGACATGGAAACCCAAAAGACAATCCGGAAGAACAATGAAACCAAGAGCTGGTTCTTCGAGAAAATAAACAAGATTGATAAACCACTAGCAAGACTCACAAAGAAAGAGAGAGAGAGAACCCTTATAAGCCGAATCAGAAATGAAAAGGGGGACATCACAACAGAAACCAATGAAATTCAAAAGATCATCAGAGACTACTTTGAAAATCTTTATGCCACGAAACAAGAGAATCTAGAAGAAATGGATAAATTCCTCGACTCCTATAATCTCCCAAGGCTGAACCAAGAAGACCTGGAGTACCTGAATAGTCCAATTAACATCAAGGAAATTGAAATGGTAATCAAAAGTCTCCCCAAAAACAAAAGCCCAGGTCCAGACGGATTCACTAGTGAGTTCTTCCAAACATTTAAAGAGGACCTTTTGCCAGTCCTTCTCAAGCTCTTCCAGGAAATTGAAGAAACAGAAACCCTCCCTAACAGTTTCTATGAGGCTCATATCTCCCTAATACCAAAAGCAAACAAAGACACCACAAAAAAAGAAAACTATAGGCCAATATCCCTGATGAACACAGATGCAAAAATTCTCAACAAAATATTAGCAAATAGAATTCAACAACTCATCAAAAAGATCATACACCACGACCAAGTGGAATTCATCCCGGGGATGCAAGGATGGTTTAACATCTGGAAATCAATCAACATAATCCACCATATCAACAAAAGATAAAAATCATATAATCATATCAATAGATGCAGAGAAAGCATTTGACAAGATCCAGCATCCGTTTATGATGAAAACACTAGCCAAAATAGGTATAGAAGGGACCTTCCTCAATATAGTCAAAGCCATTTATCACAAGCCTATGGCAAGCATTGTCCTCAATGGGGAAAAACTAAGAGCCTTCCCTCTGAGAACAGGGATGAGACAAGGATGCCCACTCTCTCCACTTCTGTTCAGTATAGTACTGGAAGTACTTGCAATAGCGATTAGGCAAGAAAAAGACATTAAGGGCATTCAGGTAGGAAAGGAAGAAATCAAGCTCTCACTATTCGCAGATGATATGATACTATACTTAGAGAACCCTAAAACCTCTACCAAGAAACTCCTAGAAACAATAGACTCGTACAGTAAAGTTGCAGGCTATAGAATCAATACCCAAAAGTCCATGGCTTTCCTATATGCAAATAATGAGAGAGAAGAAAGTGACCTGAGAAAAGCAATCCCATTCACAATTGCGCCTCAAAAAATCAAATACCTCGGAATCAGCTTAACAAAAGAGGTAAAGGACTTGTATAATGAAAACTATAAAACACTACTTCAGGAAATAAAAGAGGACACGAGGAAATGGAAAGACATCCCCTGCTCATGGATTGGAAGAATTAATATTGTCAAAATGGCAATTCTCCCCAAAGCATTGTACAAATTCAATGCGATCCCTATAGGGATACCCTTGACATTCTTCAAAGAAATGGAGCAAGCGCTCCTGAAATTCATATGGAACAATAAGCCCCCACGAATAGCTAAAGCAATCCTTGGGAAAAAGAAAATGGGAGGAATCAACCTCCCCAACTTCCAACTCTACTACAAAGCGGTAGTCATTAAAACAGCATGGTACTGGAACAAAGGCAGAACTGCAGACCAATGGAACAGGGTTGAATACTCTGACATACACCCCCAAATATATGATCATCTAATCTTTGATAAGGGAGCAATAAATGTGAAGTGGAGCAAGGAAAGCATGTTTAACAAATTGTGCTGGCAAAACTGGACGGCTACATGCAAAAAAATGGGCTTAGACCTCCATCTATCACCATGTACAAAAATCAGATCAAACTGGATTAAAGACCTCAACATCAGACCAGAATCCCTAAGGTACATTGAAGATAAGGTCGGCAAAACCCTCCACGACATTGAAGCCAAAGGTATCTTCAAAGCTGACACACCACTGGCTAAGCTAGTGAAAACAAAGATAAATAAATGGGACTATCTCAAACTAAGAAGCTTCTGCAACTCAAAAGAAACAGTGACCAAAATACAAAGACAGTCTACAGAATGGGAAAGGATATTTATGCAGTACCCATCCGATAAAGGGTTGATAACAAGGATATACAATGCACTGGTTGAACTCCACAAGAAGAAAACTGCCAACCCGATCAAAAAATGGGCTGATGAAATGAACAGAAACTTTTCCAAAGAAGAAATCCGAATGGCTAAGAGGCACATGAGAAAATGTTCAACATCACTAATCATCAGGGAAATGCAGATCAAAACAAAAATGAGATATCATCTCACACCACAGAGACTGGCCCACATCCCCAAAAACAAAAGCAACCGGTGTTGGCGTGGATGTGGGGAGAAAGGGACTCTCCTTCACTGCTGGTGGGAATGTCGACTGGTTCAGCCCTTTTGGAAAACAATATGGACGATTCTCAAAAAGTTAGAAATTGAGCTCCCATTTGACCCAGCAATACCACTCCTGGGAATATATCCCGGAGAGGCAAAAAGGTATAGTAGAGATGACATCTGCATTTCCATGTTCATTGCCGCTCTGTTCACAATAGCCACAATATGGAAAAAACCAGAGTGCCCGAAAACAGATGATTGGCTAAAGAAACTCTGGTATATTTACACAATGGAATACTATGTAGCTGTCAGGAAACATGAAGTCATGAAATTTGCATACAAGTGGATCAACATGGAAAGTATCATGTTGAGTGAAATGAGTCAGAAAGAAAGAGACAGACATAGAAAGATTGCACTCATATGTGGAATATAATGGAACTGAAAAGTACAAGTTGGCAACGATGCAACTTCTGGCAGATATCTCTCTGGACTTAGTTACTAAAATACTAAATTACAGAAACCCAAAACTGAGAGGCCGCTAAGTGTGGTCACTCGACCTCACACTTCTTCATCCTCAGCAATGGAAAACAAATTATCTAATGCTTCCTTTTCAGCAGGTCTGACTTTAGGGGAGAGACTCTCCAAACAATAATAGTGAGTTTTGTTGAAATATTGTATGCAATCAAAGTGAAAGTAAAGTGAAATTTATTAGTTACACAGGCGCGGGGGGGGGCTTAGGGTGGGGGGGCTAGGGGCGTGGGGGGGTTTGGGGTGTGAGGGGGCGGGGTGGAGCTATACTGGGATTCTTGGTGATGGAATATGAGCACTGGTGAAGGGATGGGTATTCGAGCATTGTATAACTGAGATTTAAACCTGAAAACTTTGTAACTTTGTAACTTTCCACAATAAAAAATTTAAAAATAAAAAAAATTAAAATAAATAAATAAATAAATAAATAAATAAAATAAAATCTTTAAGACAGGGGCTGGAGCAATAGCACAGGGGGTAGGGTGTTTGCCTTGCATGCAGCCTACCCGAGTTCAATTCCCAGCATCCCATATGGTCCCTGAGCACCGCCAGGGGTGATTCCTGAGTGCAGGGCCAGGAGTAACCCCTGTGCATCGCCAGGTATGACCCAAAAAGCAAAAAAAAAATAAAATCTTTAAGATAAAAGTAAAATTTTTGTAGCTGCTAGCTAAAAGATGAGTCCTCCTGCTTTTTTTCCTTGACCTTCTCACTAACTAATACAAAGGGAATTTTAATGTCAGAAGGAATTATTCAAATGAAAGAGAATGCCTCAGTTTCACCCTTACCCTCTGTTGCTTGCACTTCTGTTTTTGCCTAAGTAAGTCTACAGGAATTTTAAATATTCCTGCTAATTTCTGGACCTTCTTTGAGACTGGGTAGTTTACACTTCCCCCAAACTATAAATTCTGTGCCAGCTCTTTGCTTCACGGGAGACCAAGGAGATGATTGAATAAATAACTTAATGGACCATGGAGATGATTGGATAAATAATTTAAAACCCCCTAAATTCATAGAGGGTGTTAGCGTTATTTTAACAACAGAGATGGGTCGAAACTAACATGACATCTCTGGGAAACAAATGGAAATCTTATTATACTTTGATAAGTAACACAAAGACCCAGTTTTTCTATAAAAAAAAAAACAACAACACAAAGAGCAAGCCATATTTAACTCGGTGCTAAGTTCCTTTCCTACGGGGACTTAATTGCTCTATTTATTTTCCAGTAAGCTTTTCTATTTTATAATTCTGGATCTAAGAATCTTTATCTTCATGCTTGAAGATATTGAAGAACCTGGGAACCATGGACTGACAAAGAGACCCGCTGTCACCATTTCTGCATCACTAAAGAGGTTTGTGAATCATAATTAATGAAGCAAGAATTACTCAATAGGTGGCCTACTGCACAGAAGGAAATTTTGTATTAAAAGAGATATGAAAATAATATAGACCTAAAAATAACTTGTATGGAGTCCCCGCAGACTTTTTCAAGATCCTGGTCTGTTATGAAGGAATCAGTAAAATCTGGAATCAGTCTGACAAGAACAGTATTATGAAATGAGAGAAATTGAGAGATAAAAACATAGTTTCATAAACTCTGTGAACATCTACTGGCAAAATACCAAGATAAAATGTGTTCCATGGATGGAAATAGTCTGAAATAAATGGTATGTGGAGAAGAGACTCAAGAAAGCTCTTGAAGAGCTAAAATTAGAGAACTAATTTAAAAGATAAATTAGCCAGAATAAACTTTTCATAAAGCCACCAAGAAATCTTTTCACCAGAAGCTACAAATTCAATTAGAGCAGTATTTCTGAAAGGTTTCTCTAAGTCTTCTCCTGAGAACTCTGGACTCAATGACCAGGAGGGAAAACATGTAAGTGAAAATGTAAAGATGTAATGTGTGGAATTATTTCTAAAATTAGTTGATCTTCTTTCACTAAAAAAGGTATTTTACATTGTTTAACTTCAACTAGAATTTAGCAAGGAGACTATTCAAAATGCCCCACTTGAAATAGTGATTCCAAGATTCTGATAAGTCGGGATCTGGGGCAAGAACTAGGCACAATTTCCTTTACTCTGGTTCCACTTTTAAGTTTCGTGGAGAATTTTAAATCATAAACACCTAAGAGCCAAGTGAAATAAAACTGAGTTACAGTTTGCCTCATTAGTTTAGTCATCAAATCCGATACTGAAATTACTTCTTAATTCCTCTGTCATAATAGAGGTTCCTCTAAGGCTTTTCCTGAGAAGCCACATTATTACAAAGTCTGAACACTTTCTCACATGACATCATCTATCTTACCAAATGTTTATTCACCACATGTCTAAGCTCCAGTACCAAACCTGGCATTTAGGTACACTGTAATTATTTGCTTGAAGAACACAGAACCTTTCACCCCTACTCCCACCTTGTATCTCCCAAGAAAGATTTCATAGAAGGAAGGGGCTAAATCCTCAAGGCAAATATTTATTTGGGAAAATATTGGAAACAGTCCCCTGCTGTGACTGAAGTGGAGTTTTAAGGGTCAGGTAAAGAAGCAAAGGCACTTCCATAAGCAAAGGAAGTTGGACTCTGAGGGAGAATCCACAGCGGTTTCTTTCACCTCTTTTTATGGTTTAAGACTTCTCACCTTTCACACCCATTCACTTTCCCAAATGAGTGGGGGCTCCTTGGGTGTGAGGCTTTGACAGTATAATCCCTTTCATGGGTTACCTGCTAACTATAAAACAACTGTAAGAAGGAAGGTCCTGGTGCCCTTGAGCATTATTTAGATATGTTTAAGAATTGCAATAATTGTATAATTATTGTATAATGCAATAACTGTATAATGAGTTGCAGTTCACTGCTGTTGATCTGAGACTCCCTTGGTTGTAGCAAAAGGAGACATATGGCAAACTGTCATCAAAATTTTGGTAATTTTTTTTACTACCATAAATTTGGACTGCTACCTGGTTAGAGGGCAGTCTATTAGCATGGCTGACCCCTCCGGGTCCTTCTAGCCCATGCTCTCATGACCTCAGATATACCCTTTACTGTCTACTCTTTACTTTACTCATGGCAGAGCCTGGTAAGCTACCATGGTGTATTTGATATGCCAAAACCAGTAACAACAGGTCTCACAATGGAGACGTTACTGGTGCTCGCTTGAGCAAATTGATGAACAACGGGATGACTGTGACAGTGACTCTCGACTTCCCTAACATTCTTATGTGTGTGTTGTTAAGCCACACAAACCAGGATTTTATATTTTTATGCATATTTTCAAGTTCTCCATAATGATTCTATGTACTTCCCCACCCTGATGTAAAGCTGGAGGCATACTCATCTATATACAAGGACACATAAATTATTAATGATTTGTGATTTTTATTTTATTAATGACCTAAGCTTTATTAATGACATAAGCTTTAATTCTGACCTTTAACTTAAAAGGTGACTGTATCAAAAGTATAACAAAGGTTTGTGAGTAGTAGCAAATGTGCCAGCAGAATAATATAGTACATAGTACATAGGGAGAGTTTCATTATTTATCTCAGCTGAAATGTTCCCTTCCTAACTGTAGAAATAATATTGTACTACTCACAGAATATAGTTTTGTTCTAAATAAATTATTTTTTCTGAAAATTGAATATTTAATGATATAATCCCTTTATAAATAATATATAAAGAATAGCTTTCCAAGAAATAAATATATAAAAATAGAACATATAGCCCTTTGGACCCTGCTGTGGAGCGAGCATGATGGAAGAGCCCAAGGAAGCGCCCTTGGACTCCAAACAGCCCACTGAACTAATTCCGGCATGGGACCAGAGACCCCACGGTGCGCTGAAACAGTGGGAACCGGGCATCCCCCAATTCTTTTAACCTCTCTCTCTCTCCACTCCTCCCTCCTGAGCACAGCGCAGGATTCGCGGTTTTCCTGAGCGCAAAATGGAGACGCCGAGCCTCTCTCTAGGCTTCTCCATCTTATGAGCACCATAAAAGGGTAAAAGTTTGTAGTGATGTTATTTCTGGTTGTACTTTCCCTGGACTTTATACAGAAACCCAAAATGGCCGTGCGACCTAATGTCATCTTAGCATCAGCAATATGTAATATGTCCCTTTTTAATGGGTCGGACTTTTGTGGGAGATCCTAACAAGAATAGTAAGTCTGTTGCTGAAATATTGAAGGCAATCAAAGTGGTAGCCATCTCTCTAGACTGAACTAAGCTATATCCCCACGCTGGCTGAGAAGAAATTTTCTTCTTTCTCGGGAAGAAACGCGGCGTGTCGTCAACTACAGTGTGATGTCCATTAAGCAAACAGACCTGGTGGCGTGGGAATGGGATATAAGGGGAAAAATTATGTACATGGAACAGTGGGACGCTGGTGGAATCTCGAGCCGGAGCCGATACCAGCGCAAGCCCTTCGGTTGCAGAAACTGCTTGCAGACACTCTACTAGTCTATCAACTAAGCCAGAGCCCCACGCCTGCCGATGACGGGAAATAACCATCCTTTTCAGTTTTTTTTTTCCCTTGTCAGGCAGCGTGGCGATTACTAAACAGGCGTGAACTCGGTGGCGCGGGGCAAGGGGGAAAAAGAAAAGTTATGTAACAAACAGCGGGACTTAATATCTTTATATTCTTAGCAGTGGAGAACTATCAAATGCCTCCTTGGCAATAGGACTGCTTTCCTTTTTTGGGGGAAACCCCAACAAAGGTAGTGAGTTGTGTGTTGAAACATGGAATGTAATCGAGATAAGGCATAAACGAAGTGAAACTTATCATGTACAAGGGTGGGGACTGGGGAGGTGGGAGGGGGCGGCAGGTATACTGGGGGGGTTGGTGATGGGAGATGGGCACTGGTGAAGGGAAGGGTGTTTGAGAATTGTATAACTGACATAATCCTGAGAACTATGTAACCCTCCACATGGTGATTCAATAAAATTAAAAAAAAAATAGAACATATATACATATATATGTATACATACACACATGCATGTGAGTTCAAATTTTAACAGTGAAAGAGTATACAAGGACATGAAGAAAGAAAACCCATATAGAGACTCAGCCAGAAAGCCTTCCTGAGGAAATGAATTTGAGCGGGTTTCAAAGGAGGACAAGGTGACTAACAGGTGCTGAGAAGAAAGGGAAATTCTAGGCAAGGGGAAAAATATGTGTAAAATTTGCTACTTTGGTGCTTTCTCCAGAGGTAAAGTCACAAAGCCATCTGACGTGTGAGGAAGATGATTCGAGCAGTGAGGACAAAGGATAGAGAGGGACAATGTGTCCGAGTTCAGCCTCTAAGGCTCATGCCTTCTTTGGTTCTATCAGCCAAGTGCCTGCTTCTGCTCAACAGAACCCTGGCACTGAATGATGCTTCAACCTTGTGAGGGGCCTAGCTTATTTGTCCCACGGGGCAGATGAAAAGATCAGTCTAACAGATGAGAACAGGTCGAAGGTTTTAGAGATGAAAAGGAATATGCATGCACTACGGTAGAGAAGGAAGTATCATCGGCAGAAAGACAACTTCAAAAATATTAGAGTTCTTAAACATAATCGCTTGAATAAAGTATTAAGTATCTTTCTTGTCATGTCAGAAAAGGAGGATAAAGCGTGATAGACTCTGTCTTCTCCTTTGAAGACTGTTCCTTCTTTACCGAAGTTCCTTAAAGGAAATCAAAATAGGTGTTATATCTACTCCTGCCCCAGAAGTAACTCAGTTAATTATCTATTCCCTCTGCCAGTGGTACCCATAATGAGGTAGGTGTTATGTAGAATATACAACACATTCCTTAGCCACTAGAACAAAAATTAGCAGTTAACTAAGATGTTTACAAACCTCAGAAGCACTTAACACAACTCTCACAACAGTTTTACTCCCAACTTGCAGATTCTAATAATAACTAGTAGTTAAAATAATTTCTAACACTCCATTGCAATAATCTCATGATTTTGCTCCCATGCCATAAGGAGTGGTAATCAAAGATAACAAGCGGCAGTATATTCTTTTAAAGATAAGATAGAAAACAATATGGACATTTCTCAAAAACCTAGGAATTTGACTTTCAAATGACCCAACAATTCCTGGGTATTTACTTCAGAGGCCCAAAAAGCCTGCTTTAGAAAAGACATCTGCCACTCTGAATTTTATTGTAGCACTATTCACAGTAGCCAAAATCTGGAAATAACCTAAGTGTCCAAGGTGTCCAGATGACTGGATAAAGAAACTACAGTACATGTACACAGTGGAATACTACTCAGCTGTAAGAAAAAAAAAATGAAATCATGAAATTGCTGTAGTGCAGATGGCACTTAAGAGTATCGTGCTGATTAACCAAGGAAGTAAAAGACCTTTACAAAGAAAACTACAAAACGCTACTCCATGAAATCAAAGAGGACATGAGGAAATGGAAACATATACCCTGCTCGTGGATAGGGAGAATCAATGTTGTCAAAATGGCAATACTCCCTAAAGCATTATACAGATTCAATGCGATCCCTATAAGTATACCCATGACATTCTTCAAAGAAATGGATCAAGCAATCCTAAATTTCATATGGAATAACAAACGTCCAAGGATAGCTAAAACAATTCTTGGGAAAAAGATGATGGGAGGCATCACCCTCCCCAACCTCAATCTTTACTACAAAGCAGTAACAATTAAAACAGCATGGTACTGGAACAAAGGCAGAGCCGTAGACCAATGGAACAGGGTGGAATATCCCTACACACAACCCCAAATGTATGATCATCTAATCTTTGATAAGGGAGCAAGAGATGTGAAGTGGAGCAAAGAAAGCCTCTTTAACAAATGGTGCTGGCAAAACTGGACAACCACATGCAAAAAAATGGGTTTAGACCTTGACCTGACACCATGCACAAAAGTCAGATCAAAATGGATTAAAGACCTCAACATTAGACCACAAACCATAAGGTACATTGAAGACAAGGTCGGCAAAACCCTCCACGATATTGAAGATAAAGGTATCTTCAAAGGTGACACGGAACTAAGCAATCTAGTAAAAACAGAGATCAACAAATGGGACTACATTAAACTAAAAAGCTTCTGCACCGCAAGAGATACAGTGACCAGAATCCAAAGACTATCCACAGAATGGGAAAGGATATTTACACAATACCCATCAGATAAGGGGTTGATATCAATGGTATATAAAGCACTGGTTGAACTCTACAAGAAGAAAACATCCAACCCCATCAAAAAATGGGGCGAAGAAATGAACAGAAACTTTACCAAGGAAGAAATACGAATGGCCAAAAGGCACATGAAAAAGTGCTCTGCATCACTAATCATCAGAGAGATGCAGATCAAAACAACCATGAGATACCACCTCACACCACAGAGATTAGCACACATCCAAAAGAACAAAAGCAACCGCTGTTGGAGAGGATGTGGGGAGAAAGGGACCCTTCTTCACTGCTGGTGGGAATGCCGACTGGTTCAGCCCTTCTGGAAAACAATTTGGACGATTCTCAAAAATTTAGATATTGAATTCCCATTTGACCCAGCAATACCACTGCTGGGAATATATCCTAGAGAGGCAAAAAAGTACAATCGAAACAACATCTGCACATGTATTTTCATTGCAGCACTGTTTACAATAGCCAGAATCTGGAAAAAACCCGAATGCCCCAAAACGGATGACTGGTTGAGGAAACTTTGGTACATCTATACAATGGAATACTATGCAGCTGTTAGAAAAAAGGAAGTCAAGAATTTTGTAGTTAAGTGGATGGGCATGAAAAGTTTCATGCTGACTGAAATGAGTCAGAAAGAGAGAGACAGACATAGAAAGACTGCACTCATCTATGGTATATAGAATATCAGAGTGGGAGACTAATACCCAAGAACTGTAGAAATAAGTACCAGGAGGTTGACCCCATGGCTTCGAGGCTGGCCTCACGTTCCGGGGAAAGGGCAACTCAGAGAAGCGATCACCAACTACATTGTAGTCAAAGGCCATGTGGGGGAAGGGAGTTGCGGGCTGAATGAGGGCTAGAGACTGAGCACAGCGGCCACTCAACACCTTTATTGCAAACCACAACAGCTAATTAGAGAGAGAGAACAGAAGGGAATGCCCTGCCGCAGTGGCAGGGTGGGTTGGGGGGGAGATGGGATTGGGGAGGGTGGGAGGGACGCTGGGTTTACGGGTGGTGGAGAATGGGCACTGGTGAAGGAATGGGTTTCCGAACTTTGTATGAGGGAAGTATAAGCACAAAAGTGTATAAATCTGTAACTGTACCCTCACGGTGATTCTCTAATTAAAAATAAATAAATTATAAAAAAAAAGAGTATCGTGCTGAATGAAGTTAGAAGGAGAGGGGCAGACAGAGAATGATATCTCTTGTGAGTGTGATATAAAGAATCAGCCTGGTGGAGTAGCAAATGCCCAAAGACAACAAACTGAGACCCTATCTTTAGTAGGTAGCTCACTACAAAGAGTGGATGTGGGGGAAAGGAACTAGGACAATGGTGGAGGGAAGTGGACTCCTGGGTGGAGGGGGTGTGGTGCTGGAATAGTTCATGTATAAAATCCTACTAGTAACAGTTTGCAAACCATGGTGCCTAAGATAAATGCAATTAAAAATGTATAGATAAATGACAACGCATTGAAGATCCTATGAAAGGAAAGTTTGACGTTTTAACAATCCCAAACATGAAGTACTGTACAACTAAGTGAATGTTGAATTGTACAGTAAATACTTCTTGATTTATTTTCAGCGGAGTTGAAGAAATCCTTTGTTCAATTGAGAATTACTTATATACGGTGTTAGGTTTTTCTAAAAAAATTTTTTATTGAATCAATGTGAGATACACATTTCAATGTTGTACATGATCAGGCTTCAGTTATACAATATTTCAACACCTGTCCCTTCACCAGTGTACATTTCCCACCATCAATGTCCCCAGTTTCCCTTCTGCCACCATCCTGCCCCCATGTGCATCTATAGCAGACAGTTTTCTTCTTTTTCTCTGTGTCTCTGTCTCTGTCTTTCTCTGTCTCTGTCTCTCTTTACCTTTGGACATTATGGTCTGCTATAGAAGTACTGACAGCACAGCAGGTAGGGCGTTTGCCTTACACACAGCCGACCTGGGTTTGATTCCTCTTTCCCTCTCGGAGAGCCCGACAAGCTACCGAGAGTAGAGAGTACCCCACCTGCACTGCAGGGCCTGGCAAGCTACCTGTTGCGTATTTGATATGCCAAAAACAGTAACGTCTCACAATGGAAACGTTACTAGTGCCCACTTGAGCAAATCGATGAACAACGGGATGACAGTGCTACAGTGCTACATACTTCCCCACACCCAGGTGTGAAGTTATCTATGTCTTCATTTGTCCCTAATAAGAAAATTTTCACATTAAGTTCTGTCATGGAGATATATTTCTGGGGTCTGCTTTTATCCCTTTATTTAGAGATAATGGACATTTTTATCTGTTTTTAATCATTTTTTAATGAATGGCCTATTTATTAAAATAAATGGAGGGGATGGGCTCCAGCTTCCCTCACTGCCCCGAGCAGCGCTCCCAATGGCCGAAGACCTCCGGAACCTAGCCACAGCCATGCTCAAGGCCCCTCTCCACATGTTTGGACGAGCCTCACGCATGAAGTACCAGCAGAAGAACCCAGGTGTATGGGACCCGGGGCTGAGACCTCCAAGCCTGCTCGGATTGGGACTGGGCCTCTTCCTCCCAGATTTCCCATTTCCCAGTAGCTAGGCAGTCACACCCAGGAACTGCCCCCAATGCCTTGGAATCCCATCAATGGTCAGCATCCAGAGACTTAAAAGCAAGCTCCCGGAAGCGTGCGGCCTCTTAGATATCTTATAGCCTACTTCTCTCTCTGGGAGAACCTGGCAAACTACCGGGAGTTTCCTGCCCACATGGGAGAGCCTCGCAAGGTCCCCATGGTATATTAATATGCCAAAACCAGTAACAAGCTGAGTCTCATTCCCCTGACCCTGAAAGAGCTTCCAATGTGGCATCGTTGGGAAGGCCGTGTAGAGAGAAGCTTCTAAAATCTCAGGGTTTGGATGAATGGAGACGTTCCTGAGACCGCTTAAGAAATTTGACGATTAACGGGATGATGATGATGATGATGATAGCCTATTTATAGATCTGCTTCCTTTACTCTGAGTCATTTGTTTATTTTCATTCTTATATCACTTGTCATCCTGTTGATCTTCAATTTGCTTGAGCGGGCGCTAGTAACATTTGTCCCTGTCACGTGCGAGTATAGCCCAATGATATCTGCTTGCTCCAGGAAGAGGAAGAGCCTCAAATCATTCATTCAGGGTTTTGACGAAGAAGTCTGACCATCTCATTGGTGGGCGGCCATGCGGTCTTTTGATGTCCCGTGAAATCCAGTCAGTAACACCTCTAGTCCAGAGGTCCAGCAGTTGTCTCTGAATTGCATTACGTGTCTGGCCCATCTGATTTTCGACGCCTTGGCAAATGAGACAGCGTCCCTGATTCTTTATCCGAGAAATAGTGTATGGTTCCTTCGAGTTTGAGTGACAGTTTAGCCGGGTAAAGTATTCTTGGTGAGGCATTCATTTCATTGAGTTTTTTCACTATGTCCCACCATTGTCTTCGGGCTTGGAGGGTTTTCTCTGATAGATCTGCTATAAATCTAAGGGTTGCTCCTTTGTACGTGATTTCCTTCTTTGACCTTGCTGCTTGCAGTATTGTGTCTCTATCCACAGCATCCATCATTCTATGATGTGCCTTGGAGTCTTTTTATTTGGGTCTCTTTTTGCTGATACTCTTCAGGCTCCTTGGATTGGATGCCTGCCTTCTCCAGCTCTGGGAATTTCTTAGCAATGATGTCTTTAACTGTGTTCTTTTCATTGGGGTTACTCCCCTGTGCTTCTGGGCACAATGATTCTTATGTTGTTCCTCTTGAGGTCATCCCTTTGGACTCTGATTAGCTCTAGAGCCATTTTGAGGTCTTTTGCCATTATTTGTTGCTGTCTGTAAGCTTTGTGCAGCTCATCTTCAAGCTCACTGATTCTGTCTTCGGCTGTAGCCATTCTACTGGTGAGGGATCCTACTGAGATTTTTTATTCATCTACCGATTCCTTTATTTGTGTGACTTCTGTTCATAGCTTTGAAATTTCTGCTCTCATTTCTTCCTGCATTTTCTTGGAGGGCTGTTCGAATGCTTCATTTATATCCTGCCTTAATTTATTGGATGTCTGTTTCATGGTTGCTTGGAGTACATCGACTCTCCTCAAGATTTCCTCTCTGAATTCTTTATCTCAGAGGTCGTATGTGTGAGTAGCCCCTGTTGAGGTTTCTGGAATATTTTCTTCATCCTCTCTTCATGGAGGGGATTTTCGCTGTTTCTTCATATTGTTATGGAAGTATAGAGTTGGAAACTTCTAGTTGTCTATCCTTATTCCTTCTTGCTGCGGGGTGGTGGGGGGGCGCCAATCTGGTTGTGCTAAATTGATGTTGGTAGCCTTGTTCCTATTCTAGAGTTCTTCCTTATTCTCAGGTGCTCTCCCTGATTTATGTGGGGCCTCTAGTGAAGGCTTAAGGCTATGTTCTCTTTACTAAGGTTTTGTGCAGCTTCTATTGTTCATTGATAGCTTTTGTGAAGTTAGAATAAGTTAATGGGCTATTTGACCTAGAGTGATTGAGATGGCCAGGGTATTTTTCAAAGAAACAGACTGTACATATTTTTTTTATTGAATCGCCATGTGGAAAGTTACAGAGCTTTCAGTCTTAAGTCTCCGTTATGCAATGCTCAACACCCATCCCATAACCAGTGCACATTTTCCACCACCAGGAGCCCCAGTATACCTCCCTCCCACCCCCCATCACTGCCTGTGTAGCTGATAGATTTCACTTTACTTTGATTACCATCAATATTTCAAAAAAAAAACCTCACTATTATTGTTTGGACTTTCCCCCCAAAGTCAGACCTGTTGAAAAGGAACCATATGATAATGTTTTCCATTGTTGACAAGAGATATGAGATATGAGGTTTTGGATTTCTGTATTTTATTAACAAAGTCCAGAGAAATTTCTGCCAGAAATTGCCAAGCTTTTACTTCCCTTTTGTGGTGCTCATAAAATGGAAAAACCGAGAGACAAAAACCCTTCCTTCCTGGCGCTGCATGGGGCAGTGGCTCAGTTCACAGCTCAGAGACATTTCTGCAAGCTGCTGGTGCCCAAAGCAGTCTAGTTGGCCCCTGGGATCATGGTCGTGCAGCAGCAGAAAGGCAGACTGTACATATTATGCTAAAGCAAAAAGTAATAACTTGAACTCTACAAGAAGAAAACATCCAACCCCATCAGAAAATGGGGCAATGAAATGAACAGAAACTTTCCCAAAGAAGAGATACGAATGGCCAAAAGGCACATGAAAAAATGTTCTTCATCACTAATCATCAGGGAGATGCAGATCAAAACAACTATGAGATACCACCTCACACCACAGAGAATGGCACACATCCAAAAGAACAAAAGCAACCGGTGTTGGCGTGGATGTGGGGAGAAAGGGGCCCTTCTACACTGTTAGTGGGGATACCGACTTGTTCAGCCCTTCTGGAAAACAATATGGATGCTCCCTAAATATTAGAAATTGAGCTCCCAATTGATCCAGCAATACCACTGCTGGGAATATATCCCAGAGAAGCAAAAAAGTATAGTCAAAATGACGTTTGCACTTATATGTTCATCGCAGCACTATTTACAATAGCCAGAACTTGGGAAAAAAAAAAAACCGAGTGCCCAAGAACAGATGACTGGTTAAAGAAACTTTGGTACATTTATACAATGGAATACTATGCAGTTTTTAGAAAAGATGAAGTCATGAATTTTGAACATAAGTGGATCAACATGGAAAGTATCATGCTAAGTGAAATGAGTCAGAAAGAGAGAGACAGACATAGAAAGATTGCGCTCATCTGTGGAATATAAAATAACAGAGTTGGAGACTAGCACCCAAGAATAGTAGAAATAAGTACCAGGAGGTTTGCTCCATAGCTTGGAAGCTGGCCTCACATGCTGGGAGAAAAAGCAATTCAAATAGAGAAGGGAACATCAAGTAAGCTGTGGTTGGAGGATCTGCTTGGGAGGGGAGATGCGTGCTGAAAGTAGACTATAGATTGAACACGATGGCCACTCAATACCCCTATTAAAGACCACAACACCCAAAAGGAGAGAGAGAGAGAGAGAGAGAGAGAGAGAGAGAGAGAGAGAGAGAGAGAGAGAGAGAGAGAGGACAAAAGGGAATGCCCTATGGGGGGGGATGGGATGGGGGAGGGATACTGGGTTCACTGGTGGTAGAGAATGGACACTGGTGGGGGGAGGGGTGCTCGAACATTATATGAGGGAAACGCAAGTACGAAAGTGTGTAAATCTGTTACTGTACCCTCATGGTGACTCACTAATTAAAAAAAAATTTTTTAACTGCCCCCCACCCCATCCCCTCTGCAAGAGGCCACGCCCGTTTTGAGACCACACCCCCTGAAATACAGTCCGAGCTCCCAGTAACCTCTTGGGACCCTGGGATGTCCCAGTCTGGGAGAGCTGTCTGGGGCCCAGGAGGCGGGGCTCGAGGTGGGCCAATTACCTGAAGACAGGGTCGGAGTTAGGGAGCGTGCGGAGAGGAGCGTGGTGACAGGATGCAGGAGGTAGATGGGTCCTGGGAAAGCAGGAGCAGTAGAGTTTCCGTGTGGGAGCCATCTGGGCCGCGGCGCGAGGGAGGTCGGAACTCCGGCCATTTGTTTATTTTTTACTACTAAAGTTTTTTCACGCTAAAGTAGCTCTTTAATTCTGTCAAATTAGTTGCAAATGTTTTTCATACATCTGACTTTTGCAACATGATTACTTTTGATTCCTATGATTACTTTTGATATAATACTTAAAATATATATGTTGGGGCTGAAGAGACAGTACTGGTATAAGGTGTTTGACTTGCATGAACTGACCCCAGTTTGATGCTGGAAGTGATTCCTAGTACCACATATGGCCCTCTCAGCTCATCAGTGGTTATCCCTGAACACAGAACCAGAAATAAGCTCTAAGCACCATGGGGTGTGGTTCCAAAATCGCTCAGCTCACATTAAAAAAATGTGTATGTCATCAGTTTTTCCATGCCTCTTTCACATTTTATGACTCAAATTTCCTTGTCACGCAAGAATTTTTTTTTTACCTCCCAAGCAGTTCCCGGAGGCCCAGGAAAAGATCAGCATTCAGTTACCTATTTAAAAGATCAGCTGCCAACAGTAGATTTTTATTAACCAGATGTGCCATTAATCTTTAACTAAATTGAAAAACTATTCTGCTGCAAGACTGGCAAGTCTATTTGTGTGATTTTAGGCAAAATTCTTTTCCTCTCTAGTTTCAATTTTCCCTTTTCCCACATAAGAAGATATTAGATTATGATCTCTGAAAACTTCCCAGAAATAATTATCTCTTATGTTTTTTTATTTTTTCACTGACTTATGAATTGGTTTACAGTATTTTGAAATTTCAGGGTCTTTACAGGTGTGTGTAAATAATTGTTACCACTCCACCACCCAAGTTCCAGTGTGATTCCATTGCCAGAAAGGGCCCTCTCCTCATTTTATACTTATATAATATCTTTTAGTTCTGATTATGTACAAATACTACAGAAAATCTACTGCTGGATAGCTTGCTAACATCTGAAGTTTATACCAATCTCATCAACTATGTTCCTCATTTCAAAAGTTTTTTCTGTTGTTGTTCCCTTTCCTGGCTTATTCATACACTCATTTTCCTTGCCTTTTCTTCCTTTGGATTGATAACTAAAAACAATTCTGGTACAGCAATTTTTGCTTATAGTTTTACTGAAATAGAAAATTCCACTCAAAAACTGTCATTCATTACATTATGCTCAATTTCTTTTGCATAAAACTTTTACTTCCTGACATATTATGTATCTACATACTGTTGTGTCCCCAAGTTATATTAAAATCTTAATCCCAATACTTTGAGAAACAAGAAAAGTCACATGAAATGCAGATATTTAATAAAATGCAATGACTTTATTGATAAAAATAGTAATCTAATCTGTCAAAAGTTATAATGACTGTGACTTTTTAATTATCTCTAAGGCTTAGAAAAAATAGATTTATTAGATACTATTTGGCTAGATGAAAAAACAAACTACCAATCTTCTCCAGCTCTATTTTCACTGCTAGGTAAAACTGCCCTTGACCTTTTTTCAGCTCAGCAGACACAGGTTTTTATAAGAGAAGAAATAGACTGAATAATCTTTCAAGGTTCTTGTAGCCAGTGATATAATGAAAAATTTTACCACAGTTTGTCATAAGACTCCTGTTTTATCGGGTTTTTAAAACCCATGTTTCTCACCAGTTTCTGCATCAATATTGATATGCTTCACTTTTCACTATGGAACTACTTTGATACTTTAGACCTGTGGATCATTGCTTCTTTTTGTTCTACCACCACTGCTACTTGGTAAAAACAGATGGTTATGCTAGAAGGCAAGTGGAAAGAACGCTTGGTCTTCTCTTTCTCTCTGTGAGAGAGAAAAACCTTTGTATCCGGAAGGGACCAACATGAAATTTGTAAAATATATAAATAATAATTATGCTGTCCTTTTCCTAAGCCATCAAGCAGATATATCGGTAGTGGGCAAGAAATTTTCTGGAGTTATAGACTGGTTAAAACTTGTGCATCACCATGAGTTACAGCTACAAACTGTGAACTTTCATGTTTGCATTTTGTTTATATCCCTCCACCAGTGCCCAGTCCTCTACACCAATGTTCCCAGTATCCCTCCCACCCTCCCACCCCACCTCTGTGGCAGGGCATTCCCTCTTGTTCTCTCTCTCTCCTTTTGGGTATTGTGGTTTGCAACAGAGGCACTACGTGTGGCTATCGTGTTTGGTCTATGCTATTTTCAGAGTGCAGTTCCTCAAACCACACTTTACCTAGTGTTTCCTTCTCTATGCGAGCTGCCTCTTCCTCCAGCATGTGGGGCCAGTTTCCAAGCCTTGGAGCCAACCTCCTGGTACTTATCTCTACTATTCTTGGCTGTTAGTTTGAAATTATACCTAACTTTGACTGAAATTATAGTACTATAATTATATACTAAATAATAAATTATATATTATAAGTATATACTAAAAATTATAAAATTATTGATGGCTTTCTGAGTCAAGCATATGTGCACTCTGGTCCTTTCTCTGGTCCTTTCCTTTGTAAATTCTTTCTTGAAACAATCACAGTTTCGTCACTGGTATATGTAACATGTGGATTCTTTGACATGATATTTCTTTCAGTAACTAGTTGACTTCGAAGGATTAGGAAAACATGTCTGTATCCATTAAAACCTTGCATTTGAAAAGATGGTGCAATTGATTAAGAACATGGAGAGAATTATGCCGAGTGAAACAAGTCAGAAATATAGAGACACAGAATGATTGCACTCGTTTGTGGGATATAAAAACAACATAAATATAGTATGCACTAATTCCCAAGAACAATAGAAACAAGGGCCTGGAGGATCGGTCTACAGTTGGGATGTAGCCTACCTCAAGTCCTGGGGGAGAAGCAGTTGGGATAGAGAAGGGATTACCATGACAATGATAGTTGGAAATGTTCTCTCTCTATAAGAACTGTTTACTGAAAGTAGGCAAAGAAACAAACAGGGTGCCCTCTCAGTACCTGTACTGCAAGTCATATGGCCTCAACAAAGAGCGAAATAGAGAGACAGAGACAGCGACAGAGATACAGAGAAAAATAACAAAACTGCATGCCATAGAGGCAGATTGAGAGATATGGATGGCGGCAGGAAAACTGGGTAGGAAATGTGCACTGGTGGAGGGATGGGTGTTAAAACATTGCATTACTAAAACCCAATCATAAACAGTTTTGTAACTGTGTATCTTGTGTATCTTGTGATGATTCAATAAAAGAAAGATTATTTTAAAGATAAAAAAATTTAAGTGCATGCTTTAGCTGCTGATTTTGGATTTGTTAGTCTCTCAAGCCTAAATTTTAACATCTATAAGCTTACATAAATGAAAGTCCCATACATGTGGGTCCATGGGATTTTCCTTGAGGAAAATTTTAAAACAATGCTTTAAAACATTTAGCATACTATTGGCTTACAATAAATACTTAATAAGTGGCATCTGTTATTTTCCAGAGTACTTGGATATATAATGACTCATATTCATTCACGTGGCCTCTCAGTTCACTGATGATGAAAAATAAAACACACAATAAGATTCTCCATTTCATGCATGCAGGTTTGTGACACATATTTTTCCTGACTCACTCAGGAAATAATATGTTCTTTGGACACAAATAGTGCAGCAGAATGGAAGTGTCAAAAGTGTAGAAATAGGACTGGAGAAACAGCTCAAAGGGCTGTGTCTGGGTATCTAGAGGGCTTTGAGTTCTGTCTTTAGCATTGCATAGCCCCAGCAAACACCACAAGGTGCCCTCGTGATCCAGACCTAAGCAGTACTAAGTGGCAGATCGGAATCCTGTACTGCTCAGCCAAGTATCAAGAGAGTGGCCCCAGAATGCCTAATCTGAGACGGAGAGAGATCACCCCCACTCAAGCACGCCCCCCACCAAATGCAGACATAGGCAAAGCAAATATCACTGAATGGTAATTACTAAATGCCAATTGTGTATGCACCAAAATAGACAGTTGGAAAACTGGGAGTTCTTTATCCACAGCAAGAAATTTAGGATACATTGTAATAAGTCGATTATATAATAAGAAATCACTGACTATTCACTCTTCACGGTGTTTGGTTGCAATATTATCATTTTCTTAAGTGCTAAGTGATTAATTGGTGGTTAACTCACGTCAACTTGAGGAAGCAATTTAATCTCTACTTTTAATTTCCAGAGTCATTTTAAAAAATTACCCATGTGACTTACAAAAAGTCAAATTTTGTCTTCTTGGGAAATTATCAAGGCTAATCTCCATCCTGATTCCTTAAAAGAAAGAGAACTAAAACATTTACCCACTTCTTATTCATCTGTGTGTGTATGTGTTATGTATGTGAAGTTGCTATTTTCTCCTCTCTTCTGAGGTTATGCTCCAGAGTAGACCCACTGGAACATTGATTTCTGGGGTTATTAAAACTTTTCTAGGAGAAAGGATCTGTGATTAAATTAGTTTAATGATGAATTTAAAAGGTTAAATAGTTTTTATTCTGCAGAGCCATTAGTATGCTCATGTTCATCTTGAATCTCCAAGAGGAAAATGCAGAATGCAGCATTTCCCATTTTTCTTTGCCCAGAAAATCCTTACCCCACAAGGAAAACCCATTTTTATAGGCATTCTGTGAAAATATTCTTAGGGAAGCGTAAAATGAAAGCCAACATAACATAAGTGCAGAAAAAAATAAACTTAGAAGGTAAACTTTTGGCTGAATATACTAAAGACATTCAAAATATTAAAGAAGGAAATAAAAACTTTATCAACTCCTGGGAAAATTGTATTACTGAGGACATTTTGTCAAGTGGCATGATGAGACTGAATGGAACCAAAGAATGTGAACTTCTTCCCAGAGGCATCAACATCAGACTATGTCATCTTGTTCCCAATGGCAAAGAATGTTTTATTCTACATCTGTATCTTTCATATTCTGGGTGATAATTATTGTTCATACTTTAAGTCCAGTTGCTTATCTAATTACCTAATTATTCTCTTTTCCTATCCTTCAAATCCTTTTAACTTCTGGCGTTTTGCCCTCATAATCAAATTAGTTCAGTGCTCAGATATTTTAGAAACCAGACTTTACTCAGAGTTCTAGATCCGGTATCACTAATGATTTAATGGAATTCCCCAAGGACACACTTGCTGACTGATGAAGCATGGGCCTCTATACAGAGCAATAAAGTTGCTAAAGATTTAATTCTTTTCCTAATTCCAGTTTCTTTGATACAATGTTCTCGTGTCATCTATGAAAAAAAAGTAGTTATGTGCCAAAGATAAAATTATGAAGCCTCTTGGTATTTTTATGTCTATCCCCAGCTAAACCTATTTACATTGTTGATATTAAATTATTTTTATTCTATTAACATCAAGCTTAGTAGCCAGAAAAAAATATTATTATTCCCATCTGACATTGAATTTTAGAGAAATAGAGATAGTTCCACAATGATTGCATCGTCAGTCTCTCTTATGAGTTCATGAGAAAGCTACTGCTTACTAATGGTTGTTTATTTCAGAATTTACCTATTTTTAAAGTACTATAGTATTACAAAACCCTAAGATAACTGATTATGAATGTCAAAATACCATTTGCCAAGTAAGTATAGTGAATCTGCAAAGCATTTGCAAGCAGGATATTTTTAGTGGGTCCCAAACAGAAGTGGTTAGCTGATACCCAAATTATATCTCCAGCCAAGAATTGACCTCAAATTTCATATCAATTTATCCACAGTCTGCTGGATATTTTCATCCAGATGTCTTAACATCTCCCCAAGCATATATCAAATGTTTCTTTTAAATTTTAATTAGTTTAAAATTATAGTTGAGGTAGTAGAGTTATAATAGATGCACATGTCTAATATTTGACTCCCTCTCTGTCACTCCTTTTATAGCTTTCATTTTAGTATCCACCTTGAAGTTTCAACTTTTCCCCCTTTTCTAGTCCAATATTAAATCAATCATCAATTTCCATTGCTTTTCTTCTTACAGTTTGCACTAGTAACCTCTTGTCCATTCCATTGGCCACTGTCTTCATTATACTTGTCAGCCTTAACCATAGGTAGAGGCGGATCTTCATTCCTGTCCCTTTCAAACTTTTACACATCAAATTGCTAGAAGAGTATTCAAAAATCCAAACAGCTCATTTGTCAATCTGTTTGAAAATCTTCATTGACTCACCATGGTTTATGAGATCCTCTACACAAGGTTTGACCTGACTCATTCCTCCTCCTCCACTCCCTGTTCCATACTTATTATTTCAGCAACCCAGAAGTACTCATTTATCACAAATGTCACAGTTCTTATGACTATGCTATTCTTTGCTTATGGTATTCTTTATGCTTGTAACATAAGTCTGTTCTCATCTTTTTTTATTTAATTTTCTTTCTCTTCAGGACCCTATCATTTTAAAGATCTGTTCAAGCATCATAAGCTTTAGAAAACCTTCCCTAACCTTCCTTCTTCAAAAATGCACCCATGCCAGATTTGGATTGTGAAAATCGCAATCACAGTGCTTGCCGCATTGAATAGTGACCTAAGGTGTGTAATTTTTCTCAGGTTTATTAGGAATTGTAATTCAGAAGGGAGACTTATTTATTTTTGATTCCCATCACTTACCACAGTACTTGACAGAAAGTAATAGACCATGGATATTTGCTGAATCGAATAATTATTCAAAGACATTGGTTGCTTTCAAAAATGTCTCTGAAATCCATATGCAAATCATTTATTGGCAGCACTACTTACAAAAAATAACATCCAAATGGAACACAGATGATATGTGGGAATATTTGGGAAGGAATATAACAATTTATATGATACTGCCAAAGCTCCAGGTTTATTTAATTTATTTCCCCCTATAAGAAACTGTATAATAATATCTCCATCCATGAATAGGAAGTTTCTGAGCCCTGGTAAGATGCAACTGGTTAGTCTGTACATCTGGAAACACAAAGGTGTAAAAATCTTTAAAAATTCATTTGTTTTAAACAGTTGGGCATCATGTAATGAAGGTAAAAATAATAACCTACTGTTTTTCACTTTTCCCTCAATTTTCTCTTACCTTTTCTAAACAACATTTGGGGGTGGGGCAGTGGGACAATAATTCACATTTCTCCTACAGGTTCAAGGCATTAAATGTTCTTAGCCATTGAATATCCTAGTTATATGTAAGTGACAGTTTGGGGACGTTTTTCTCGCATGTAGAATAAGACCCCTTTCACGGAAATGTTACTTATGCTGTAAAGTGCCATACTGTCTAATCATAAATTTCTTTTTTATGTCTGTGTAGTTTGTTTTTTCCCTTTTGTGTAAGTGAAGCCCTGTGGAGGAGGTTAAAGAAATGCAAGGTTCCAGCTCTGTCCTCACAACACAAACAAAGCCTGTTGACCAAGCATGCTGACTTAATGGCATGTAGGAGCTCCCCTTGAATTGTTCATTCGAACTGTAAACTTCTTTTTCATTTTGTTAAGATCTTAAACCTCTAATGTTGACCCAAATGTTTCAAAGCCTCAAAAGAGTGAGGACAAATTGCTTCTGTTTATTTCTAAGATAATAAGCATAGAAAATGTAACCTGTGCTCCCCCCCTCCATTTGTCTGTACTAAACTATGGCTGCAATTTTCAACAATAAGTAGCTGAGCCACAGCTCCACCCTGGAGATGCAGCAAATATTAATTTTTCTGAAACTTCTCAGTTAATGTTTAAAATTCCCATCACCTTTGTCAAATGCTGCATCATTCAATTTATTTACTGGGCCACACCCTGGAAGAAAATAGGATTCGAGATGAAGAGGAAGAATTTGACTGTCTCAGAATGGATGGTACTCTCTACACACCTGCAGTATTGCTACTTCAATGATGACCTTACAGAGCTATAGGAAAGGACATATGTAATTCATGTAGAATCAAGACCTATTTCCTGTTTCTGTGCCCTGTAGAAAAGGTATGGGAATGAAGGTGAGGTGCTCCTAGATTCTCACCTTCATTACATTCTGAGAACTGGCCTTTGGATGGGAATGCCAGAGTTCCAAAGGTCCTATTCCCCAAATCCTTTATAATGGCTCTGAGAAAATCAGGGATAATACTAGTAGAGCATTAATTTTTAGAAATGAGGACCAGAGAATTTGGACCAGGTTATGGCACTTGTCTTGCATACAGCCATTTAGGATTTAATCTCTGGTACTGCAATATGGTTCCTCCCCCTCCTATCTGCCCCCAGAACCACTGAGTGATCTCTGAACACAGAATGAGAGAGTAAGCGCTGAACACCACTGGTTGTGGCCCCCAAATAACAATTTTATTTAAGGATGGTATAAAAATTTTTTCAGGATCAATCCTTGGATTAGGGAGATACAGAGGACAGAGTAAGATATAGGGAGATAGTGAAAACTCAGGCAAAACTTACATGGTTATGAAAACCTTTTTTTTTGGATAGTGGTGGAAATGGAATGATTGCAGGAAGATAAGATTTAAAAATTGTAATAGAAAGCATCTTTTACTACATAAAACTGCCATTCCTTAATGAATGTATTTTGGCAGCTGATATCCAAGGGGAAGACTGCTATGTGTTAAAATAGCTGTCAGATGGATAGCATTATTGCTATTTTGCAGTTAAGACTTTTGAAGCTTAGCACAAAGGCACTCCAGTTAGTAACCAGAATATAAACTCATTTGTCCATGTTCTTTTTCAATATAAAGAGAATATCTCAATGTCTAAACTAATGCTAGCATTTGTAACAACTACTTCTCTGAACAAGTGTGTTTAGGCAGTTAAATACACAATTGAAACCTTGGGCTCACTGGGTTTTCAGATAGCACAGACAGTGGGGCATTTGCCTTGCATGTGGCCAACCTGGGTTCGATTTTTTCGTTCCTCTCGGAGAGCCTGGCAAGGTACTGAGAGTATCCTGCCCGCATGGCAGAGCCTGGCAAACTACCTGTGGCATGTTTGATATGCCAAAAACAGTAACAATAAGCCTCACAATGGAGATGTTACTGGTGCCCACTTGAGCAAATTGATGAACAATGGGACGACAGTGCTACAGTGCTACTGGGCCACACCCAATGCTCAGAGTTTACTCCTGGCTCTATTCTCAGGATTCAGTCCTGGCAGTGCATGGGGGACAATATGCAGTACTGGGGACTTAATTGTGGCTGATCAAATGCAGATGATTTCTTATTTACTTTATAAGAAAAAAAATACATGAAATTCGTGCCTCCTGGGGAGGGACTTTCCCTCTCTGCCCTGTTTTTCTGAGCGGAAAATGGTGATGGCAGCAGCATCCACGTGGCGACAGCCACCCTCTAAGACCCCTAACCCAGAGGTAGGACTTTTTAGTGACATAGCCTGTAGGTGGTCTGGCGAGGGGGGTTATACCGGCACGCCTTCCACCCAGATAAGAAGATCCAGAGCTGCAGCGCGAGAAACGGACCCTCTACTCCTAAAGACTATGATCAAGAGGTCTTCTAACCCACTTTGGCACCCAGAGCGGCTTCTTGCAGAAATGCATCTAGACGGTGAACTGAGCTAAAATGTCAGAAACCCAAAACCACGCAGCCCCAACAGAACTCAGTCTCCACTCTCAACAATGAAAAGAAATTATTAAATGATGCTTTTTCAGCAGGCCTGATTGTTGGGGAGAAATTCCAAACAATAATAGTGAGTTCTCAATTGAAATATTGAATGTATTCAAGTATAGAGAGAATAAAGTCAAGATCATTAGCTACTTGGGGGGGATGGGTGGGAGGGGGGTATATTGGGGTTCTTGGTGGTGGTACCTGTGCACTGGTGAAGGGATGGGAGTTTAGTCAGTATATGACTGAGACTTAAACCTGAAAGCTTTGTAATTTTTTTACAGTGATTCAATAAAATAAAAAGTTAAAAAAAGAAAAGAGCATGAGTTAAAAGAGATCCCCTCCTCCCAGAACCTGCAGATAGAGGATGGCTCAACCAATCATTTGATTTTTGAACTTGTATTCTCCTAAATCAGGAGAACCTAAATTACTACTGGTTTTCAGTCACCAGTTTGTCATATTTTTATGAAGTATTAAAAACTTTCCCTAATTTGGAAAAGATTCATTGATTATCCTTCCCTGTCCAAAGCATGTTTCTTCAAGGATGAAGTCAAATATCATTTGAGTGGCTCACTTCAAAAAAATTTATTGGCAGAAGGAGCTGGAGTGATAGCACAGTGGGTAGGGCATTTGCCTTGCATGTGGCAGACCTGGGTTCAATTCCCAGAATCCCATATGGTCCCCTGAGCACCACCAGGAGTAATTCCTGAGTGCAGAGCCAGGAGGTAACCCTTGAGCATCACCAGGTGTGACCCAAAAAACAAAAAAAATTATTGGCTGAAAAACAAAGAAGTTTTTCAAATATATATGTTTCTTGCGTTTTGTATTGTGTTATTGTCTAATCATAATAAAAGAGAACCTGGCATTCATAAAGTTCAAAAAAATACATGAGATTACATAGTCTGCTATAAATATAAACTTAAACTTTTTAGTATTACTTTAAAATAGCAGCAATCATGGTATTGGAATAAAGACAGACCTGCAGACCAATTGAATAGAGTTCAGTATACTGGCACAGACCCTAAAATATACGATAACCTAATCTTTGATAAGGGAGCAAGAAATATGGAGCAAGGAAAGCCTCTTTTACAAATAGTGCTGGGAAAACCTGATAGTCATATGTAAAAAAATAAACTCTTTATTTCTACCTTATGACATGCCCAAAAGTCATATCAAAATGGATTAATGGCCTCAACATTAGATGTGGATCCAAAAGTTACATGGAAGAAAATATAGACAAAACCCTCCGTGATACTGAAACTCAAGGCATATTCAAAGATGAAACACCACTGACCAAGCAACAGGAAGCAAAGATTAACAAATGGGACTACATTAAATCAAGAAACTTCTGCACCTCAAAAGAAACAGTGACCAAGATACAAAGACAGCCCATGGAATTGGAAAAACTATTCACCCAATACGTATCTGATAAGTGGTTAATATTAAAGATATTACATCAATATCTTATTAAAGATACTGCATCAATATCTTAGATATTACATCAAGATCCTCCGTGAGCTGTATTATGGATTCACCACCAGGATCTCACCATTCTATAAGGAAGTGATCATCAATGTAAAGAAGGGTTTGGCCAGGAGACACCATTTCACTGAAACTCTCAGTGCCATCCTCAAGAATGTCATGCAACGATTGGATTGGGAAGGAATGGTTGTGAAGGTAGACGGTCAGCAACTACACCACCTCCGCTTTTCTGATGACATCGTTTTAATAACACCAAATATCAGCCAAGTAGCACAAATGCTGGCTGATTTCAACCGTGAATGTGGAAAGGTCAGACTACAGCTGAATCTCACAAAGACAATGTTCGTGAGAAACAGACTAGTTCCTGATGTTCCATTTGCTCTCAATGGAATGAACATCTCTGAATGCAGCAGTTATGTGTACCTAGGTCGAGAACTCAACATGACAAATGACCTGGCATCTGAGCTGCGCAGGAGGAAGAGAGTGATGTGGAACACAGCGTTGAAGAAGTTGTTAAGAGAATGAAGAACCTCCGGCTTTGGACACATCTTTTCGACTCCACCATTCTTTCTGCACTAACTATGCCTCAGAGACCTGGGCCCTATGAAAACAGGCTAAGAATGCTATTCGGGTATCCCAAAGAGGAATCGAAAGAGCTATGCTTGGAATATCACGTTTTGCTCAAGTGAGAGAAGGAATCCAGAGTTCCAACCTTCATCAATGATCGAGAATCAGGGACACTGTCTCACTTTCCAAGGCATCAAAAATCAGATGGGCCAGACACAAAATGCAATTTGGAGATGGACCAGAGCTGTTACCGACTGGATTCCACAGATCATCAAAATAATGCATGGCCGTCTACCTCCAGATGTTCAGACTTCTTCGTCAAGACCCTGAATGAACGGTTTGAGGCTCTTCATATTCCTGGAGCGAGCAGATACCATTGGGCTGCAGGGATGAATGGAGACGTTGTTGGCACCTACTCAAGCAAATTGATGAGCACCGGGATGACAAGTGACACAAGTGATTAAAGATATACAACACACTGGTAGAACTTCATAAGAAAAAATACCCAACCCCATCAAAAAATGGGAACAAGAAATGAACAGAAACTTCCTGAAAGAAGAAATTGAAATGGGCAAAAGGTACATGAAAAAATGCTCTACATCACTAATGATCAGGGATATGCAAATCAAAATAACAATGAGATATCATCTCACACCACAGAGACTGGCACACATACAAATGGACAAGAACAACCAGTGCTGGTCCAACCTTTTTGGAAAACATTTGGACATTCCTCAAAAAACTAGAAATTGAGCTCCCATTTGACCCTGCAATATCACTTCTAGGAATATACCCTGGGGGCCCCAAAATACACAGCATCAGAAATACCATCTGCACTTCTATGTTTATTGCAGCATTATTCACAATAGCCAGAATCTGGAAACAACCTGAGTGCTGAGAACAGACGTATGAACAAAGAAATGATGGTATATCTGCACAATGGAATATTATATAGCTGACAGGAAAAATGAGGTCATGAAATTTGCCTATAAATGAATAGAATTGGAGAGTATCATACTGAGTGAAATGAGTCAGAAGGAGGGAGACAGATATAGAACAACTGCATTCATTTGTGGGTAATAAAATAAATATGAAACCAATATCCAAGACCAGGAAAAATGGTCCAGGAGTACTGGTCAATGGTTGGTCAATGGTGTAGAAGATGGAGGGCAGTTAAGATAGAGGAAGGTCCATCATGGCAGTTCTACTTGGAAATGGGATATAGATGAATCGATGATAACCTTTAAGTCTCTGTATCGCAAACCATAATGCCTAAAATGAGAGAAAGTGAAAGAAGGAGGGAGAGAAGGAGAGAGAGAGAGAGAGAGAGAGAGAGAGAGAGAGAGAGAGAGAGAGAGGGGAGAGGTGACTACCATAGAGGAAGGGGTGAGAGGTGGCTTGAAGGTGTGGGAGGGAAACTGGGAACACTGGTGCTGGGAAATTATACTGGTAGAGTGATAGGTGTTGAAACATTTTATGACTAAAATGCAGTCATGAACAATTTTGTAATGCTACATCTCACAGTGATTCAATAAAAAAGTTTTGTAATAAAGAATTTTAAAAATTAAAAAATAAATACTTGTTGTTACTGTTTTTGGCATATCAAATACACCACGAATAGCTTGCCAAGCTCTGCCATGCAGGCGAGATACTCTCAGTAGCTTGCCGGGCTCTTCAAGAGGAACGGAGGAATCAAACTCACAATGGAGATGTTACTGGCGCCGCTTGAGCAAATCGATGAGCAAGGGGGTTGACAGTGATACCGTGAATAAATAAATAAAAATAAAATAAAATAGTAGCAATTTTATTAGTATCTTTATGGGAGTTGGAGAAAAGCAATAGATCTGAGAGATCTTTGGGATAGAGAATTGGCAGAATTTAGTCATGGCAGAGAAAAATGTGAAAAATGGGAAGACTCGTGCTTTGCATGTGGCTGAACCTGGTTTTGTCCCTAGAATCACCTAGCCCTTTTGATGTGGCTCTGTAAGCCCTTGAGCAAGATCCATGTAATCTCTGGCACCGCAGGACCCAAGCAGCATCTCATCCTCAAGCCCTCATGCTGAACCTCAGGCCTGGTAAACCAAGAATTCCTGAGAGAGAACTCCTAATCCTCTTTTAGCACTGTTTGGGATGCCTCAGCCCACAAAAAAAATCTTATCATCATATATTATTGTGACTATGTAACCACTGATTTCTTCATTTGGTAGAGGGCTAAGAAATGAAGAAAAAGGAATAATATTTCCTTGGGGCTGGAGAGATAGTAGAGTGAGGAAGGTGCTTGGCTTATGTGGAGCCGACCCAGGCTCAGTCCTGTGTACCACATATGTCCCCCAATCCCAAGCAGGAATGATCCCTAAGCATAGAGCTAGGCATATGTCCTGAGCACCACTGGGTATGGCCCACATACCAAAAAAATCCCAAACATTTTCTATGAGGGAATAGTAAAGGGCAACTTCCTGTTGATGATATTGTTGAATATCAACATGTTTAAAGATATATTCATATAGCACAAAAGTACATTTAAAGAAATAAAAAGTCAAGACAGAGAAGTGGTGTTTGAAACACCTTTGTCTCAGAGAAAAATGAGACCAATATGCATCTAATGAGCACACTGGCAAAGGGGCAGATCTGCATGAACTCATCCTCTAGGCTGAAATTTGATGCAGTCCTCAACAATACTAGGTTTGGTGACAGATGTTCTAGGGTTATTGATTTTTATATCAATACTGATGAGCATTCCAGGACAGAGAAACAGAAAAATGCCTAAAAGAAATCCTGGTGAAAATTTGGTTAATTTGGGCTTCACAGAATGTTTTCATCCTGAAGACAGAAGATAAATAATCTACACTATCCAAAGAGACACTTTTGTGAGAACTTCCAAGATTATGAGCTAAGGTAAGTGCTGAAGCAAACAACAAATAAAAGTGCGAGAATGATATAGATAAAAACTTGTTTCCTGCATTAATCATAGGATTTTGAATTGAGCTAAAATTAATAGGTGAAAGTAATTTAATTTGGAACATTGCCAAAGTTTTATTAATTCTTGTCAAAGTACATATTTGTCTTTGGAATAAAAAATATAAAAAACACTCACTTGTACTTGTTGAAAGATGAACATGTTCAAAACAAAAAATATGTATAATTAAAAATCTTAAAAGTTCCTAGTAAATTTAGGATCATCCCACTTAAGACATTTCCCATGTAGCATGATGTTAACCTAGCAAAAGAGCTCTCTGGGAGAAGCTGGAGTCACTGAAATGTGATCCGTTTTTGTTTGCTTGTTTTTTTTTAATTGAATCACCCTGAAATATAAAGTTATAAAGCTGTTCTTGGTCAGATTTCAGTCATACAGTATTCCAACACCCATCCCTCCACCAGTGTACATTTCCCACCACCAATGTCCCAAATTTCCCTCCCCCCATGCTCCCCCCACTTGTGTCTGTGGCAATCACTGTCCTCCCCCTCCCTCTCTCTCTGTAGCTCTCTCTCCCATCTCTCTATGTCTCCCCCATCTCTCTCTTTTGGGGCATTGTCATTTGCAGTACTGAACTGTGATTTCTATAGATAATATATCTGTCAATTACTCACTTCCCTGGGCTTCAGTTTCTTTGTCTATAGTCTGAAAAGTTTGGATTGAGCAATCTCTCAGCTCTCCTCAAGCTTCAAAATTCTGAGGTTAGGATATATGGAAATAATTGACTTTTCAAAACTGTGGACATCATGATTTATAATGCTGTTAATGATGAGGGTTCACACTTACTCTGCTCCAGCACCATGCCCTCTACCAGCATCCACTTCCCCCCACCACTGTCTCAGACTTGTCTCTCTAAATTCTTCCTGCCTTCTTTTATTTCCCTACCCACCCCCAGTCCTTGCCTCGTGCGCTCGTGCGCGCGCGCACACACACACACACACGCACACACACGCACACACACACACACACACACACACACACACACACACACACACCATGGTAAACTCAGTTCTGTAGGCCAGATCTCAGGGTCTGTTTCCTTTTTGCATGATGTTCACACATGTGAGTCTATGAGATATGTGTGAACATAGAGTCAAATAGACCCAAATCCTGGTTCTGCCAAGTATTAACTGGGTGAACCTGAACCTGGGCAAGGTATTTAGTCTCTTTTTTACTTCTGTGGTTTTCTTTTAAAAACATACATAGTGGTGGGTTTTTGTTTTGTTTGTGGTTTTTTTTGTTTGCTTGGGGGCCACACTCTGCAATTCTCGTGGGTTACTGCTCATTTTGCACCTATTATTACTCCTGGCGGTGCTCTGAGGACCATAAAGAATGCTGGGGATCAAATCCAGGTGGGCCACATGCAAGGCAAGCACCCTACCCACCGTACCATCTCTCCAGCCCCAAGACATAGTGTTTCCATAGATTGTTAATAAATATTAAATGATAGTGTTTGAAAATCTAGCATTTTAAAACAAACATTTGCCAACTCTAAATGGCAGTTCTTATTATATATAAAGATGGTATGGCAGAAAAGGCAGAAGGCAGAGGATGGATTTCCAAAACTAAAACCTGCCAATGATTTCTTAGCAATCTGATGTGTTAAACCATCTGGAGTTTTGGTAATTGGGATTTGTGGTAAAGTAGGAGGTTGTGGGAGGAGATGGGGATTTGCAATGAAATGCATCAAATCAAAACCAAGATGTGTTCTGAAAAAGGAGTTCCTGTTGCCAGCTCCCAATGCCAGAGTAAGGATACCAGCTTGAAGCCTAAGGCCAGGATCCAACAGTGACCCATCAGCCTAGCAAGGGATATTCCATAGTTCTTTATTGACAGGGCACAAGTTGTGTATAGGTCAGTTTGGGGAAGAAAAAAACCCTTTGAACAAGCTCTGCAGAAGTAACCAGGTAGGGGCTGGAGCTATAGCACAGTAGGCCGTTTGCCTTGCACGTGGCCGACCCGGGTTCGATTCCCAGCATCCCTATATGGTCCCCTGAGCACCACCAGGAGAAATTCCTGGGTCCAGGACTAACCCCTGAGCATCACCAGGTGTGATCCAAAAAAGAAAAAAAAAACACAAAAGTAACCAGGTAGCTATGCACCTTTCTAGTCTGGGTACCTTTCTTCATCTTGGGAGTCCCATACACCTTTCTATTTTGGTTGTGCAGATCTTCCTTTAACTTAATGGGGCACATTATGTTTAAGTAATCCATATTCCAGCTTGGGGTAATTTCTTCATTTTGTGGGGTTCAGTCTACTCTCTGTAGAAGGCTGTGTTTTTTCTCAAATGTTTCCTTTACTCTTTTTCATGTCCTTTACAAGTCTACTGAAATTCTGTCCTCTAATAAAAAAAAAACAACAGACCGGGGAACCCGGAGGAAACTCAGGACTCAATACACCTATAGGAGTTTCTACAGGCTTTTGAGTTCTGACCTCCCCAGACACTGCTCTGGTGAGGTCGTGGGCCAGGCAGGAGGGCAACCACCAGGAGGGCAGCCACCTCCCTCCCCTCTGGCTTCCCTCTCACCCACGGTGGTAACAGTGCTGTCTTTTCTACTCTCTGGGCTTGATGTTTTAGCTCTAAAACCCCAGTACTCTGGGCTGAGTGCCATAGAAAATCACAGAGGTTGGATTTGTCTTTTTCCTACCTTTACAATGATATATCTGGGAATTTTCTTTCCATGATTTCAGCTGTAATGTTGAGAAAGATGAGAGTTCTTATTTATTTTAGATTTCTCTCATCTGCAAGGGTTTTGCTTTGAAAAAAGTAGCTTCTAAAACAGGTGAAACAAGGGATCATACGGACTTGTTCAAATCCTCTTGAAGGCAGCTTCCAGAGCCTCTGCTTGGTCAATCACTGAGGCATGAAGATTGAGTTTTCCTTTAGCCAATTTCCTTGGGTTTTCTTGTAAGGAGAGGCTACTGGGAGTTGAAGAGGATCTCTCTGGAGATATGGAAGGTGCCTTCTCTGCATGCACACATACTGCTGCTGCTGCTACAGGTGAATCTCAGCTAAATGGAAAATAAGCAGTTCCTTTCCTTCTTCTCCCAGTGAGACATTTATGCAAAGATCACCATAAACCAGGGAAAAGAAATACACACATGGTGCTTTGCCGCATGAGCAAACTTCTCTAGAAACTTCTCTTATGGCAGCTTTCTGTGTTACTTGCCCCAAACATCTCTTTCAGCCTGACTTGCATATGCAACATTGTTTCACAGTGTATTGAAACTATGCATTTTCTCATATTCTGCATTTAATGCAAAATGGATCTGTAGGAGATTGAATCCTTTAGCACAGAACTGTGATTATTTTGTGATTAATATATTTTCTCAACAAAGAAATTACATACAAAGGGAATTATTGGACTTTCATAAAAGCAGAAATATTATAGGAGTATATTGTCTTTAGCAAAATATATATATATATATTACAGGAAATTAGATGTGATGACCAAATTATGGAAGCTATTAGGATACCAATTCACTGCACTGATTATATTGTCATTTTAGAAAATAAGACTTTTCTTTGGAAGGAAATGCTATGATTTAAACCTAGAGATATCAATATAGTCTATAGAGTATAAATAAATTGTAATTAAAATTTTGAACTAAATATTTTGTTGTAAGTTTTATAATGAAACATCTACAAATCTGCCTTCTAATATCAAAATAATCATTTAAAAAATTTTTAACTTGTTGATTATGTATTTGTTAAAACTTTATTGTTTGAGGGATCATACCTGACTGCATTCAGGGCTTATTCTTGACTCTGTGCTAGAGACTCAAACTAGCACTAGATAGCCTGGGTTCCATACCTAGAGAGCTGTTGCATTGAGCCAATTCTCTGGCCCACTATATATATATATTTTAACTTAAACCATTTAACACAAAATGTAAACACTTTTAAATAAATTCCAGATTTACTGTTCAAAATATTAGATGGACACAGGAATTGTGCTCCTAATTCACTTCCCTACAGAATACTATTGAAATGAATGTAGATATATTTCTAAAATAATGTATCTGTAATAACATTGTAAAACAAAAAGGGTTTTATCAGTGAACTAGGTATCGTGACACATTTCAGCTGGTACTGGATTGATGAAGAAATAAGACCAAGAAGAAAAAAGCATAGATGTGCATGAGTTAACTGTAAATTCCAGAAAGATATAAGGGGGGAAAAAAGGGGGGGAAGTGTAAATAAGCAAAGCAATCCAAGTATAAAATAATTAAACCCTTCACTTCTAGAATTAAATCCCTGTTTCTTTGGCAATTGTGAAGATTCCTGTTTGTATTCCCTTTGCTCATTATTAACCAAAGAAGCCTGATATCAAAATGCCCTATTCTATTAGACAAAATCTATTGTAAGTCCCCAGAGTTCAAAGCTCTGGAAAATGCATTTACCAGTTTCTGAGAAAGCCCTTTTCAGTTATTTGTACTAAGCAACATAGTTACTAATTCAGTATAATTTAACCATCACAGATCTCCAGATAGGTAAAAGAAGATAACATGAAAAGGAAATTTAAAACAAGAGCAAGGAACACCAATGTGAACAACACAAACTACTGGCTAAAGAAAATTGAGCAAAATCTAAGAAATGCTTAAGTTAGAAATTTTACTCCTATAGTTTTATAAAAAAAACTATTAAAACACATTTTCACACAAGTAAGAATTTAGGCATTAAATTGCCAGGAGGAGAGCACAATGAAGCAAAAGAAGAATCTCATGAAGAGGATATTGTGGAGTTCTTATATTCATTTCTTGACAAAAAAAATATTGATATCTGCATGAACCAGAATAGAAAAGAAAAAGATAACAATTAACTTACAGGTGATTCATTAGTCTTGATTCTTTTTTTTAATTTATTTATTTTTACTTTAGTGAATCACCGTGAGGGTACAGTTACAGATTTATACATTTTTGTGCTCATGTTTCCCTCATACGAAGTTCGAGAACCCATCCCTTCACCAGTGCCCATTCTCCACCACCAGTAAACCCAGTATCCCTCCTACCCTCCCCAATCCCATCTACCCCCACCGCACCCTGCCACTGTGGAAGGGTATTCCCTTTTGTTCTCTCTCTCTAATTAGGTGTTGTGGTTTGCAATAAAGGTGTTGAGTGGCCACTGTGTTCAGTCTCTAGTTTACATTCAGCCCGCATCACCCTTCCCCCACATGGCCTCCGACAGCACTATACTTGGTGATCCCTTCTCTGAGTTGCCCTCTCCCCAGAATGTGAGGCCAGCCTCCAAACCATGGAGTCAACTTCCTGGTAGTTAGTTCTACTATTCTTCTATTCTTTTTTTTTTTTGCTTTTTGGGTCACACCTGGTGATGCACAGGGGTTAGTCCTGGCTCTGCACTCAGGAATTACCCCGGCCATGCTCAGGGGACCATATGGGATGCTGGGATTTGAACCCGGGTCGGCCACGTGCAAGGCAAACGCCCTACCTGCTGTGCTATCTCTCCAGCCCCTATTCTTCTATTCTTGGGTGTTAGTCTCCTACTCTGTTATTCTATATTCCACAGATGAGAGCAATCTTTCTATGTCTGTCTCTCTCTTTCTGACTCATTTCACGTAGCATGATACTTTCCATGCCCATCCACTTATATGCAAACTTCATGACCTCCTTTTTTCTAACAGCTGCATAGTATTCCATTGTATAGATGTACCAAAGTTTCTTCAACCAGTCATCTGTTGTAGGGCACTTAGGTTTTTTCCAGATTCTGGCTATTGTAAACAGTGCTGCGATGAACATACATGTGCAGATGTCATTTCGACTATACTTTTTTGCTTCTCTGGGATATATTCCCAGCAGTGGTATTGCTGGGTCAAATGGGAGCTCAATTTCTAATTTTTTGAGAAGTGTCCATATTGTTTTCCAAAAGGGCTGAACCAGTCGGCATTCTCACCAGCAGTGTAGAAGGGTTCCTTACTCCCCACATCCTCTCCAACAGCGATGCTTTTGTTCTTTTGGATGTGTGCTAGTCTCTGTGGTGTGAGGTGGTATCTCATAGTTGTTTTGATCTGCATCTCCCTGATGATTAGTGATGTAGAGCACTTTTTCATGTGCCTTTTGTCCATTCGTATCTCTTCCTTGGGAAAGTTTCTGTTCATTTCTTCGCCCCATTTTCTGATGGGGTTGGATGTTTTCTTCTTGTAGAGTTCAACCAGTGCTTTATATACCATTCGTATCAACCCCTTATCTGATGGGTATTGTGTAAATATCCTTTCCCATTCTGTAGATAGTCTTTGTATTCTGGTCACTGTATCTTTTGTGGTGCAGAAGCTTTTTAGTTTAATGTAGTCCCATTTATTTATCTCTGTTTCCACTTGGTTGGCCAGTTGCATGTCATCTTTGAAGATACCTTTATCTTCAATATTGTGGAGGGTTTTGCAGACCTTGTCTTCGATGTACCTTATGGTTTGTGGTCTGATATTGAGGTCTTTAATCCATTTTGATCTGACTTTTGTGCATGGTGTCATGTCGAGGTCTAAGCCCAATCTTTTGCATGTGGTTGTCCAGTTGTGCCAGCACCATTTATTAAAGACGCTTTCCTTGCTCCACTTCACATCTCTTGCTCCCTTATCAAAGATTAGATGACATACATTTGGGGTTGTGTGTAGGATATTCCACCCTGTTCCATTGGTCTGCGGCTCTGCCTTTGTTCCAGTACCATGCTGTTTTAATTGTTCCTGCTTTGTAATAAAGTTTGAGGTTGGGGAGGGTGATGCCTCCCATCATCTTTTTCCCAAGAATTGTTATAGCTATCCGTGGGCGTTTGTTACATATGAATTTTAGGATTGCTTGATCCGTTTCTTTGAAGAATGTCATGGGTATCCTTATAGGGATCGCGTTGAATCTGTATAATGCTTTGGGGAGTGTTGCCATTTTGACAACATTGATTCTCCCTATCCAAGAGCAGGGTATATGGTTCCATTTCCTCATGTCCTCTTTTATTTCATGGAGTAGCATTTTATAGTTTTCTTTGTAAAGGAGTTTTACTTCCTTGGTTAAGCTGATTCCGAGGTACTTGATTTTCTGGGGCACGATTGTGAATGGAATTGCTTTTTTTCATGTTCCTTTCCTCTGCCTCATTGTTTGTATATAGGAAGGCCATGGATTTTTGGGTATTGACTTTGTAGCCTGCAACTTTACTGTATAAGTCTATTGTTTCTAAGAGTTTCTTAATAGAGGCTTTAGGCTTCTCTAGATATAGTATCATATCATCTGCAAATAGTGAGAGTTTGATCTCATCCGTTCCTATCTGGATGCCCTTAATCTCTTTTTCTTGTCTAATAGCTATCGCAAGTACTTTCAGTACTATATTGAAGAGAAGTGGTGAGAGTGGGCATCCTTGTCATGTGCCTGATCTTAGAGGAAAGGCCCTTAGTTTTTCCCCGTTGAGGATAATGCTTGCCATAGGCTTGTGGTAGATGGCTTCGACTATCTTGAGGAAAGTTCCTCCAAACCCTATTTTGGTGAGGGTTTTCATCATGAAAGGATGTTGGTCTTGTCAAATGCTTTCTCTGCATCTATTGATATGATCATATGGTTTTTATCTTTACTTTTGTTGATATGATGGATTATGTTGATTGATTTCCGAATGTTAAACCATCCTAGCATCCCCGGGATGAATCCTACTTGGTCGGTCATGATGTATGATATTTTTGATGAGTTGTTGGATCCTATTTGCTAATATTTGGTTGAGGGTCTTCGCATCGGTGTTCATCAGGGCTATTGGTCTATAATTTTCTTTCTTAGTGGTGTCTTTGTTTGCTTTTGGTATTAGAGAGATGTATGCTTCATAGAAACTGTTTGGGAGAGTTCCTATTTTTTTAATTTCCTAGAAAAGACTGTCTCCATGAAAGGCTCAGTTATGTTGACATAGAATTTGCACTTATAACTTCTACGTATATGGGGGTGGGTGTAGGTGTTTTCTAGGAGCTGTCACAAGAAGACAGTAGAAGGAAGAGTCTTGTTTTACATTTCTCTCTACTGAGTGACATGGTCTATTACTGTGACCATAAATTTTCTTTGTGATTAAATTTATGAAAACAAAGTAAAACTTACAAAATATGAAATTGCAATTGATCTGTCTCTTAACTGAGAAGAGAGTTTGCAGGCTTTTAACTGCAGAGAGTCTCTGGCCGGTGCGCCTGGCTGTCTTCCCCTGGGCTCCTTGGAGGGGATGGACTTCAGCTTCCCTCCCCACCCAGAGCAGAGCACCTGAGTCCAAAGACCTCGGAGACTTAGATACAGCCATGCTCAAGGCCCTTCTCCACACATTTGGACAAGCCTCACACATGAAAGTACCAGCAGAGGAACCCATGTGTGTGGAAACTAGGGCTGAGATCTCCAAGTCTGCTCAGGTCAGGACTGGGCCTCTTCTGCCCAGATTTCCCATTTTCCAGTAGCTAGGCGGTCACACCCAGGGACTCCCCCCCCCCCCCCCGTCCCCCGTGCCCTGTAATCCCATCAACAGCCAAAAACCAGAGATTTAAAACCAAGCTCCCAGAACTTCTCAGCCTTGAAGTCTCTCAGAGACTCTTATAGCCTACTTCTCCCTCTGGGAGAACCAGCAGGCTACCAAGAGTTTCCTGCCCACATGGAGAGTCTCGCAAACTCCCTGTGGCATATTCATATGCCAAAACCAGTAATAATACTGGGTCTCATTCCCCTGACCCTGAAAGAGCCTCCAATGTGGCATCTTGGGAAGAACGAGTAAGGAGAGGCTTCTAAAATCTCAGGGCTAGGACGAATGGAGATGTTACTGAGACTGCTCGAGAAATTCGACGGTCAACGGGATGATGATGATAATGATTTAACTGAGGAGTTCAACTAATCATCTGTGTTTGTTTTTCAATGCATTCAAATTATAAAAGAGCATTTAAAATACTTCAGCTATTCACATAAGATCTATTAGATTTTACCTTAAATTTTATGTTTAGTTATATAGTTATATATTTTTAATTCATCAACAATATATGACAGAACAGATTATTCCTTTATTATTAAACTCTATTAAAAAATAAAATGATTCAATTAAATTCATAAACATTATTGGGTTACTGCTGCTCATTTACTTTGTATGAAGTATTGTATACAAAGTCTAGATCAAAAATGTTTTCTCATAAGTACATGAATTTGTGGAAACTACCATATAAGCCTGGTTATGATTTGATATAATATACTCTAGTAAAATAATACTAATATTGACCTTTCCCTAACTCCTCAGGTCCCGTGAATAAATTATTGTTATTACCAATAAGAGGTCTAAGAGAAATATTTTTGTTCTACTTAAGACATATTTGCTAGCATCTTGAAATAGCATATTTGAAAAAGGATAGATCAGCAATTTTCCTGAAAAAATGAACTTTCAAAAAGGAAAAAAAGATGTATCAGGATAAATATGTAAAAATGTGGTTCCTTGTAGGATGACATTACTTTGTCCTTTCCCTCCTTGCCACAAGTAGCTTGTCCCGGTTTTACCCAGAGTTTAGGCTTACCCCAGTCACACCCATCAAGGTGTTCCCGAATCTCTCCCATCCCTTTGTTTAGCTATAATCACTTCTCCATGCTCTCTTCCCCAAAAGAGTTAATCCTCGGCTTTCCCTTAATCCGACTCTGCTAATTTACAAGGTCAGACCTTCCTAGGATACTGAATTTATATTATATAAGTTAATATTGCCTTTCTCCTCTTCTTGTGCCTTTTGAATTATTTACTTTAAAGCTATGACTGTTTTGTATAGACACAAGAAGACAATATTATGTTTTTATAACTTGGGAATTAATTGGCCTCGAATATTATTCCCTCCCGGGCCTCTGCTTTCTCCACTTAAGCCTCAGTTGTCCTCAGTTCCTAGCACCCCAAAGTAGGGTCCCCGACGTGGGACAGGATTGATCCAGGGCAAGCGGTGAGTTATGTGCTACCCTGGCATCGAGATGGGCCTGGCCAAAGTGCCTAATTCTTAACTATAAGTTAAGAGCTTGATCATAGACAAATGCTGTCATGATCCAATAGTAATTATGAGACTGGGACCCTGCCAGGGATAGGAAAGACTGATCTGGCCTGAGCACTGTAGTCTGAGATTGAGATGGCCCCAGGAGAGCAATTCTATAAGCTTTAATGCATCTCTTATTGTGTCCATACAAAATGATTAATATTATGAATTCTTATATGTTTGCTGGCTGAGGAGAAGAGAAACACATTCATGGGACTCCGCCCTTGGGTGGATCCTTCTGCTGAAAGAGAATTAAGTCCTAGGAGAAGCATCCCCTAAGGGAAAGGACCTTACCCTATTGATGGTGACCACACCTATGTGTACGCCCCAACCCCCTGATGCTGTGGAGATTTAACTAGGCTGTAAGAGTGGGTCGGGGGGCCAGATCCACGGGCCAGATCCACGGGGCAGATCCACGGGGAGAGATCCAGGAGAGCGGGAGAGAAGCGGAGAGAGAGAATGAAATAAACGGATCGAGCAACCAGTTTGGCCTTCTTCCTTCTTCCTTCCGTCGCCTGCCCTCGACCGACGGCACACACAGCGGTTCTGGGGCACCGGACGCGGGCGGTGAGACAGAGCCGCCCGGAGAGCCCGAGAGTGCTCGCGCCCCTCGGCGAGCTTTAGTTTTTTACAGTTCCTGATTCATATTTTACAAACATTTCCATTATCAATGAAAGTATTTCATCATTCTAATTGCATAAGAGGATAAAAGAGATTTTGTCCTGTGAGAAAGAAATTAAAGAGTACCAATTATAAGAGAAAGCTTTCAGTTAAAAAAATAATTGATGACAAGAAAACAGAAATAATTATTCAAATCCAGAAAAAATAAATTCTTTCTTAAAATTTATTGAATCACCATGAGATACAGTTACAAAGCTGTCATGTTTTAGGTTCAGCCCTACGATGAACAAACACCCATCCCTCCATCAGTGCATATTTTCCAGCACCCAGTATTCCCCTCCCCCATCCCAGTCCTCACTATGACTCTATGGCAGACAATTTTCCCAATACTTTCTCTCTACTTTTGGGCATTATAGTTTGTTCAAATTTTCCCACCACCATTCAAGCCTGCCTGCCAGGGGCAGATGCTAGATAATTTATTTTCCATTGCTCACTTCGAATATCATGAGAGGCTTTTGGAATTCTAAGATTGTAAATAGTTGGGATCCAGAGACATCTCTGAATTGGGATTCAATTGGGATTCTCTGGACCAAGGCTGGAGACTTAGTCCTGGCAGTACTGGAGGGACCATTGGGTTGCTGGACATTGAAACCTGATCAGCTGTGTGCAAGGCAAGCACCTACCAAACTACCAGCTGTACTATATCTCCAGTCCCTAGTGAGAAAAAGTATTGAACTATTCCATGATAAGAATTTTTTAGTACTGTCTTTTATGTTTTAGTATTCATTTACCAATTGAATTACCATATACTAGACAGTTTAATAGGTGCTGATGGAATTGATTTTTATTTAAAGTTGTGATGAAAATATAGTTGATACGTATTTTTGTCAATGTTACCTATCAGTTGACAACTGATCAGTTTATTAATACAGAAGTCTCTATATAGAAAACAACACAATTGAGTTAGTGTTTGAGATTTGGATAGCATATCCTAGAGAAAGTTTTCTTTAGTTGAAAATGACGGACATCAGAATAACTTATGATAACATCCTTCTTCTGGTGTAAGAATTGCCAGAATCTCAAACACTAGGCCCTTAGTATACCATTAACCTGCTTGTTAAGGAGATTGACTTGCAAAGTTAAACGAATAAGTAAAGGTGAGCAACTTTAGAAGACAGTTGTTAAAGAAGGAATGTAGTATTTTTAAAAACATAGACCTTTACCTACTTTCAAGCACTCAAATCTTATCTAGAGTGATAATTTCCATTATCATTGTCATAGTGTTCCCTTCTCTATCCTAACTGCCCTCTCCCGCTCAACTTATGGAAAGCTTTCAACCATGGGGCAGTCCTCCCGGCCCTTGTTTTCTAGGGTAATAATCTCATACTATGTTTTTTTTTTTTTTTTTTAATTTATTTATTTTTAATTAGAGAATCACCGTGAGGGTACAGTTACAGATTTATACACTTTTGTGCTTATACTTCCCTCATACAAAGTTTGGAACCCATCCCTTCACCAGTGCCCGTTCTCCACCACCCGTAAACCCAGTGTCCCTCCCACCCTCCCCAATCCCATCTCCCCCCCACCCCACCCTGCCACTGTGGCAAGGCATTCCCTTCTGTTTTCTCTCTCTAATTAGCTGTTGTGGTTTGCAATAAAGGTGTTGAGTGGCCGCTGTGCTCAGTCTCTAGCCCTCATTCAGCCCACAACTCCCTTCCCCCACATGGCCTTCGACTACAATGTAGTTGGTGATCGCTTCTCTGGGTTGACCTTTCCCCGGAACGTGAGGCCAGCCTCGAAGCCATGGAGTCAACCTCCTGGTACTTATTTCTACAGTTCTTGGGTGTTAGTCTCCCACTCTGTTATTCTATATACCATAGATGAGTGCAATCTTTCTATGTCTGTCTCTCTCCTTCTGACTCATTTCACTCAGCATGAAACTTTTCATGCCCATCCACTTGACTACAAAATTCTTGACCTCCTTTTTTCTAACAGCTGCATAGTATTCCATTGTATAGATGTACCAAAGTTTCCTCAACCAGTCATCCGTTCTGGGGCATTCGGGTTTTTTCCAGATTCTGGCTATTGTAAACAGTGCTGCGATGAACATACATGTGCAGATGCCATTTCGATTGTACTTTTTTGCCTCTCTGGGATATATTCCCAGCAGTGGTATTGCTGGGTCAAATGGGAATTCAATATCTAATTTTTTGAGAGTCGTCCATATTGTTTTCCAGAAGGGCTGAACCAGTCGGCATTCCCACCAGCAGTGAAGAAGGGTCCCTTTCTCCCCACATCCTCTCCAACAGCGGTTGCTTTTGTTCTTTTGGATGTGTGCTAGTCTCTGTGGTGTGAGGTGGTATCTCAAAGTTGTTTTGATCTGCATCTCTCTGATGATTAGTGATGCAGAGCACTTTTTCATGTGCCTTTTGGCCATTCGTATTTCTTCCTTGGTAAAGTTTCTGTTCATTTCTTCGCCCCATTTTTTGATGGGGTTGGATGTTTTCTTCTTGTAGAGTTCAACCAGTGCTTTATATACCATTGATATCAACCCCTTATCTGATGGGTATTGTGTAAATATCCTTTCCCATTCTGTGGATAGTCTTTGTATTCTGGTCACTGTATCTCTTGCGGTGCAGAAGCTTTTAAGTTTAATGTAGTCCCATTTGTTGATCTCTGTTTTTACTAGATTGCTTAGTTCCGTGTCACGTTTGAAGATACCTTTATCTTCAATATCGTGGAGGGTTTCGCCGACCTTGTCTTCAATGTACCTTATGGTTTGTGGTCTAATGTTGAGGTCTTTAATCCATTTTGATCTGACTTTTGTGCATGGTGTCAGGTCAAGGTCTAAACCCATTTTTTTGCATGTGGTTGTCCAGTTGTGCCAGCACCATTTGTTAAAGAGGCTTTCCTTGCTCCACTTCACATCTCTTGCTCCCTTATCAAAGATTAGATGGTCATACATTTGGGGTTGTGTGTAGGGATATTCCACCCTGTTCCATTGGTCTACGGCTCTGCCTTTGTTCCAGTACCATGCTGTTTTAATTGTTACTGCTTTGTAGTAAAGTTTGAGGTTGGGGATGGTGATGCCTCCCATCATCTTTTTCCCAAGAATTGTTTTAGCTATCCTTGGACGTTTGTTATTCCATATGAATTTTAGGATTGCTTGATCCATTTCTTTGAAGAATGTCATGGGTATACTTATAGGGATCGCATTGAATCTGTATAATGCTTTAGGGAGTATTGCCATTTTGACAACATTGATTCTCCCTATCCACGAGCAGGGTATATGTTTCCATTTCCTCATGTCCTCTTTGATTTCATGGAGTAGCGTTATGTAGTTTTCTTTGTAAAGGTCTTTTACTTCCTTGGTTAAGCTGATTCCGAGGTACCTGATTTTCTGGGGCACGATTGTGAATGGGATTGCTTTTTTCATGTCCCTTTCCTCTGCCTCATTGTTTGCATATATGAAGGCCATGGATTTTTGGGTATTGATTTTGTAGCCTGCAACTTTACTGTATAAGTCTATTGTTTCTAAGAGTTTCTTAGTAGAGGTTTTAGGCTTCTCTAGATATAGTATCATGTCGTCTGCAAATAGTGAGAGTTTGATTTCTTCCCTTCCTATCTGGATGCCCTTAATCTCTTTTTCTTGTCTAATAGCTATCGCAAGTACTTCCAGTACTATATTGAAGAGGAGTGGTGAGAGTGGGCATCCTTGTCTTGTGCCCTCATACTATGTTTTTTATATTCCACAAATGAGTCCTATCATTCTGTCTGTCCTCTCCTGATGCATGATACTCTCCATGTCCATCCATTTATATTTATATTATATTATATTTATATTTATAAGAAAATTTCATAACTTCGTAATCTGTCAGTACTTCCACTGAAAGTCAGAATGCCCAAAAGGAAAAATAGAAATAGAAACAGAGAGAAGAGGAAAGTTCCTGCTGTGGAGGCAGACTGGGAGTGGGGAGTGGAAAGAGGGAAACTGGGGACATTGTTGGTAGAAAATGTAAACTGGTGAAGGGACAGGTGTTGGAACATTGTGTGACTGAAACCCAATCATTAACAACTTTGTAACTGTGTATCTCACAGTGATTTAATAAAAATAAAAGGTTTTTTCTACTTAATAAAAAAATAGACCTCCAACATAAAACTTTAGCACTAGAGAGTACTAGGTTAGAACCTAATCTCTCTGTTCCTCAGGATTTTTGTTTTATTTTATAATTAACACTGTCATCCCGTTGTTCATCGATTTGCTTGAGTGGTCACCAGTAACATCTCTATTGTGAGACTTATTGCTACTGTTTTTGGCATATCAAATACACCACAAGCAATTTGCCAGGCTCTGCTGTGTGGATGGGATACTCTGGTAGCTTGCCGGGCTCTCCAAGAGCAATGAAGGAATCAACCCAGGTCGGCTGCGTGCAAAGCAAACATCTGACAGTGTTCAGGGTTTACTCCTGGCTCTCTACTCAGGAATCACTCCTGGTGAGCTTATTTTATAATACAAACTGGAATAGTAAAATGTTCCATTTCCTTGGGAAACTGTGGGCATTAGTAAGTTTAAATTATCAGTGCTCACTACATAACATTCATTATAGTAGATATATAATGAGATAGGTGGAAATATGCAAATTCTAAAATTTAAAGATATGAAAGGATATGGGCAATGACACTGGAAAAACATCAGTAAAGATGAGACTTTAAAGAGTGGCATATTGTTACACAATACCTCTGATGGGTAAGGACTGAAGGAGGAATAGAAATAATATACATTGGGGACAGCTGAGGATCAGTCTCATCACATTCCACAACCTACCGGTGCACAGCAGTAGGGCGTTTGCCTTTCACAAGGTGACCTGTGTTCGATTCCTCCGCCCCTCTCAGAGAGCCCAGCAAGCTACCGAGAGTATCGTGCTTGCACGGCAGAGCCTTGCAAGCTACCCGTGGTGTATTGGATATGCCAAAAACAGTAACAATAAGTCTCTCAATGAGATATTACCGGTGCCCGCTCGAACAAATCAATGAGCAATGGGATGACAGTGACAGTGATATGACTAAAATAGGTCAGAAGGCAACATAGATTGTAGCACTTTTTCTTCATTCTTTTTTTATTCCACTCCCAGTTCATAATGCTAGCAAGCAGCCTTTTGGTATGTCAGAAAAAAATACCGGAAAATAACTAATAATAAAAGAAACTTCCACAGTGTGTCTTGTAAAATGAGATATAGTCATCCGATGAAAAATAACCAACTCTGGATCTTTAAGAGGCATTCATTTAGTCCTTCCTGCTTCTTGGCCAATTATCATTAGAGTATTTTTGAAAATTAAGAGAAGGGGAATAGAATACTCACCTCTTTACCTAGATACCTAAAATCCTCTAGTGTCTCATTAGAATGAAAACTCGAGCTATAACATTCTTAGAGAATCACCAGGCTTATAAAAAATACTGAGTAATAGGGGCTGAAGCAATAGCACAGCGGGTAGGGTGTTTGTCTTGCACACAGTCCACCTGGGTTCAATTCCCAGCATCCCATAAGGTCCCCCGAGCACCACCAGGAGTAATTCCTGAGTGCATGAGCCAGGAGTAACCCCTGTGCATCACTGGGTGTGACCAAAAAGAAAAAAAAAATGTACTGAGTAAGATAAGTGATGAAGGAAAATGAAAATTGTATTTAGTGCCCTATAGAGACTGAAAAATAAGTGCAGAATCTCTCTATTAATTCCATTCCTATTTGGTATGAGTGATACAAGGTATTTTCCCACTAAACCACATGTGTAGTAAAATATGCTTTCTACTGTCTACACAGGTGGTGGCTTCAAAGTCGTGTAATAACCATTAGTGCTGTAATAAGTTATTTTGTGGAGTTACTGAGGCATGATCTATGTCTTCAACTTCACAGAGATGGAAGCTGTAAGGAAAATAAAGACAAGTCTGTGCACATTCTTTCTGAAGAATGACAAGTTTAGATGAAGGCAAGTTCTAATCATCTCCCCCCAAAAGTGAGGATCTAGGACACAAGAAAACATTGGATAATATGAAGGTCATCATTCATGAAAGAATTCATCAGTTTAACATATCCCAGATTTGTTACTGGGTACTATGCTAGTCCATTTGACATCAACATACCATGGACAAATCTTTCTCATTTTCAGCAGCCCATGGGTAAGATTATATGCTATGAAATGTTATTAACAATTTTTAATGCTGTCAGGAATTACTCCTGGCAGTGCTTGGGGAGCCATATGGGACTCCGGGGATCAAACCCAGGTAGGCCTCGTCCCTACCCCCTATACTATCGCTCTGGCTCAAGAAACATACTTTTAAACAAATTTGGGTGTGTGTTGAGCCACACTCAACAGTACTCAAGGCTGACTCCTGGTGGTGGCTCAGAGGCCTTATGTGGTGCTGAGGACTGGGTGAGGGTGGGTCACATGCAAAGCAAGGGCCTTAACTCCTGCTCCATCTCTCTGGTCCCTTAACACAAAATGTGTTGCCCCTTATCACAAAATGCTAACCTGTTTTGGTAAACCCCATATTAAGGTCTGAGCCACTTGCCACCCCTGCCCCCTATATGGGGTCACAGTCCACAGCAAGCTGGGCTGCAAAGCATTTTGGTTTTTGACTTGTTTTGGGCCCTCACCTAGTGCTATTCAGGGAATCTTTAGGTGCTGGGAGTCGAACCTTGGTATTTTTATGATAATTATTATTTTTGTTTTGTTTTGGAGGCACACTGGTGATGCTCAGGGGTTACTCCTGGCACTGTACTTGGTGATTCTCAGAAATCACTCCTGGTGGTGCTTGGGGGACCATATGGGAGACCCAGGATCAAACCCTCCTTGGCTGAGTGCAAGGCTGTACTATTCTGACCTGCATCTTGGTCGCTTGCAAGCAGAGCTGGTTCTTAGCCCATTGAGCTATCTCTGTGTCCTTAATTTCTGACCTTTTTTGTGGGGGGATAAACATTGAGGTCTTAGGAAACTTATGAACTCATTTGTGAAAGAGAGTTACCTACTGGACACAGCGGAGATCTTTTTCAAAGGAGATTGGGGTGAAAATATTTTCATAGATTTTTGTTTTGGTTTGGTTTTTTTGGTCACACTCTGCAGTGCTTTGGAGCTACTTTTGGCTCCTGGTTGCACTGGGGATAGAGCTGGGGTTTCTTTAAATCCTATACTTTCTCCAGCCCCTAGTTCATAGACTTTTTTGGCAGGGGGAGTCAAACCCAGTGGTGCTTGAGGTATTTTCTGTCTGTGCTGAGAATCCATGCAGTGCTGGGGATTAAACCTGGGGCTCCTGTTGAAAAGTCTGCTCCAGCCCTTTCAACTGTGTCCCTAGGCCCTCGCAGACTTTCTTCTCCTAGATAGACAGGACTGGAGCAATAGCACAGCGGTTAGGGTGTTTGCCTTGCACATGGGCAACTCAGATTCGATTCCTCCGTTCCTCTCGGAGAGCCTGGCAAGCTGCCAAGAGTATTTAACCGCATGGCAGAGCCTAGCAAGCTACCCGTGGCGTATTTGATATGCCAAATACAGTAACAATGATTCTCACAATGGAGACATTACTGGTGCCCACTTGAGCAAATCGATGAACAACCAGACGACAATGCTACAGTACAGTAGGAAAAGTCACGTAATAGCATTTCCTCAGACTGCTCAATGGAGTCCTTTGTAACTTAAGTCTTTCCATCTACCCAAATCCCCATGGCTAGAGCATCTTAATGACTATATGTAAAGACTTTAAAAAATTTCTCTGGAGAATAATTCTCCCTGTACATGTCCATTAGTAGTGACCGAGAACTCTGGGTTCAATGGTACCGGGAACAGAGATCCCCTAGTGTATCCCCCTGTCTTCAGCAACTCAGCAGTCATGCCCATAAACCACCTCTAACTGGTGCCAGATAATCTCATCATCAGCCACCATCCAGATCACACGAACTTCTCTCCCAAAAGTGAGCTTAACATGACGCTCACCATAAGCATGCTGCTGGACCCTGCACCAGGTTGTTTCTCTCGGGGTCCCTGGAGGAGGGCAGGTGAGACCCCTCCCCAACCCAAGGGAGCCAGCCCCAGCAACCGAAAACCTCCAGAACCCAACTGCCACCACAATCACGGCAGGGCTGAGCCTCACCCATGAGTGAACCTATTCCTGGACCACTGGACCATGAGGCCACGAATTTGACATTTCATAGGACACACCCTATTCATACTCCAAGAGTACTGCACCATATTTGATGGGGTTCAAAGTAGGAGGCAACCAATCTTAGAGGGAAATATTTTATATATATACACACATATCTAAAATGCATATATATGTATATATATATATGTATATATATATATAAGCACACAAGGCTCAACCTTTAACAACATGTTAGTGATCTCTTATAGAAGGGCTTGATGGTCCCTAGGTGGAATACAATAGTCTTCACACTTCTTCCTCTAAGGACACTTTTTTGTAATATTTTCAATGCTTTTTCATAACAAACAATACAAAATATATTATTTTGATTCTGCTTTGGGACAGAATTGGGGTTTGGGATGGAAACATTGGAAATAGGGTAGAGGGAAGGTGTAATGGTGCTGGGATTGGTGTTTGAATATTAAATGTAATCAAATATTGTGAACTACTTTATAAAAAAATTTTAAAAGGCATTTATTAGGTCACTACAGTAGAAGGCACTGGTTCGTTTTCACAGAAAAACAGGTCTGTACCACATGCAAATGTCATTTTAAAAAATCACACCTATTCAGATATCAAAATATTTTAATCAAAAATGTTTCCTGATTTATAATGTAAGAAATGTGGTATTCTGAGGCCAGAGCTATAGTACAGCGGGTAAGGCATTTGCCTTGCACATGGCCCACCAGGGTTCTATCCCCTGTATCCCATATGGTCCCCCAAGCAATGCCAGGAGTAATTCCTGAGTGCAGAACCAGAAGTAACTCCTGAGAATCACCATGTATGATCCCAAAAGCAAAGAAAAAAGTGGTATGCTATAAAAACTTGTTAAAGTTTTGAATACAGAGTCAGGGATGTGGATCAGTACTAGATGATCTGCATTATGGTTGTGAGATTGTCAGTGTGATCGAGTTCAGCATTGGACCACATTATTGGGTATGATCATCAGCACCACTACCATTGTGATCCTAGTATCATAATAAGGGTGACCCTTGGTACACCCCCAATCAAAGTGCAAATAACTGTGCAATCCCAACAAACACCATAGCCAAGTACGCAGCACTTCAATGACAATGACACTGCAAGAATGACTTCACAGTGTCCCAGCCGCCGGAAGTCACGCCCTCGACCCACCCTCGGCGCCATCTTGCCACAATCAACAGAGAAGCAGCAGGCATTCTGGTGAGCAACGCGGGCCGGAAAATGCTCCGGACCCAAATTGGGGCCAACAACACCAGGGAGCCAGAAGGAGGAGGTGCAGCCAGCACACCTTCTCCAGATGGAGCCCTGGCGACACTGAGCAGCAACTAACACAGCTCCAGGACTCGGGACTGGGACACATCCGAGCCGCGTGGCCGCGTGATCTTTTCTAAAACCTGAAAACATACAATCTTTTAATGGAAAACTAATTATCAAATGCTTCCTTAATAGGGTAATCTTGTTTGGGGGTATAACTCCCACAACAATAGTGAGTTTTGTGTTGAAATATGGAACGTAATCAAGGTGAAGAGAAAATGAAGTGAAATTCATCAGTTATACAGTTGGGGTGCGGGGCGGGGGGTATACCGGGGATTTTGGTGGTGAATATGGGCACTGGTGAAGGGATGGTGTTTGAATACGGTATAGCTGAGACATAAACCTGAGCACTCTGTAACTTCCACATGGTGATAAAATTAAAAAAATAAAATTATAAAAAAAAGAATGACTCCACAGCAGCACTTCAATGACAGTGACACTGCAAGAATGACTCCACAACAGCAGCAACAAGAGATATGAAGGGAAAATAGGGAAATATATTAATGTAAACAATTATTAACTAGATTGCTGTGCTATCTTGATGTACTCTGTAAATTTTTATGTAATTTGGTTAATGTTCATGTCAGTAAACATCATCATTACTTTTTATTAGTCTGATTGCATCTACGTAGTTATTTTAATAGCACTAATTAATTTGCCATGAATTTATTTCTGGTTGGATCTTAAGTCAAGTGCAGCAGATTGAAACATTGAACAAGAATACAGATAAACTGGTATAGTAATTTTTAAATGTAATTTAGACTTAGTTGTTATACAAATAGAAATAATTTGTCCTTATGCATTTCCTGTGCCTTAAAAATGTGCAACATAAAGGCCCCAGAGCAGCAAAGTATCATTTGATATTTCTTTTTCCCTTATTTTTATTGAGGCATAATTATTGAGGTGATTTACAATACTGCTAAGAATAGTTTCATGTATACATTGTTCAAATGACATCCATCACCAGAGCGCCCACTTCCCTTTACCAATATACACTGTTTCTCCCCCCCACCCCCATTCAAGGTAATCTCAGTACTATAGACTAATTCTCCAGTTGTAGCCTTAGGTCATTCATTATGCCATTACCATGATTCTCTATATCTCAAACATGAGAAATATCAGTCAGTATCTGTCCATCTCATTCTGACTTTATTCAGCATGATTTTCTCTAATTCCATCCATATAGTGACAGATTGCATACTATTACCTTTTTTTACAGTTGCATAGTGTCCCATGGCACATATGTACCATAATTTTCAGATCCATTTATCCTTAGTTGTACGTCATTTAGGTTGTTTCCATAACCTAGATATTGTATTATACATCCTTTCAAATTAATGCTTTGGTATTTTGGGTATAGAAGCCAAAAGATGGAATTTCTAAGAAGAGAATTTTCTGACTATAGAAAGGATTTTAGAGATCTTTTACAAATTGTTTCCTTTGTCTTTGTTTATTTTTTTATACCTAGACTCACTTTTGGACTGTTTCTTCATGCTATACCAATTGGGCATAAGACCTGGCAACTCTGAATGCTTTATTTCAAAATTCCTTTGATTACACAAGATAAGACTAGAAATCTTAAAATCCCCTCATACCCTTCCACTTCCTACCTCCCTCATGGATAGCAATCAGTTGTGTAAGGCTGGCACCGGTGGTGGAAGTCAAATCTCTCTTCCCACAGACTCAAAGAGTAATAATGAACAGAGTCTTCACAACTCATGCCTCTTCCCCCCACCTTACAATACAGCACTTTAAAGAGATGTTATTTTCATACAGTCTCATCTCTAGGATTATATGTCTCTCATGAAAGTTGCATAGGACAAAGCTCACAGATTTCCCTTCCACCATGCATGCATAAGTTCACTGATATGTCCCTACCCAATTAGATTTTAACATTTCAGTCTTTATGCAGACATCTCTGCACAAAGTTTGTGACTGCAACTCACCATTTTATGAGTTTAGACACATATTTATTCCACAGTTTAGCAGCTGTTCACAGACAGATCCAGAACAAAATTGAAATAAATATAAAATTTAATGTGTTATGCAGGTACCATGTTATACAGGACTGGAGTGGTAGCACAGCAGATAAGGCATTTGCCTTGCACACGGCCATCCCAGATTCGATTCCTCCGTCCCTCTCGGAGAGCCCAGCAAGCTACCGAGAGTCTCATGCTCGCTCACATGGCAGAGCCTGGCAAACTATCCGTAGCATATACAATATGCCAAAAATAGTAACAACAAGTCTCAAAACGGAGAGGTTACTGGTGCCCGCTCAAGCAAATCGATGAACAATGGGATGACAGTGCTACAGTGCTATACAGGTACCAATTCAAATGAGGGAGAAAGTGTGGTATACTCAATGAAGTTTCAAATAACTGACTTCATTTGGGAGAGAACTAAGCTGTATTCAAATATAAAAAATATAAGAAAATTCCAGATAGTGTAATTTCAAAACAAAAGCACCAAACATAAAGTAATAACTAAATCTGGATTCTTTTTTCTCCTCTAGACTTGGAGAAGTTAATACACAGAAGTCAGACCCATACAAAAGATGTTTCATGGAAACGACTGTAAGTATATTCAAAGTATTTGGATGACAAATGGTGCTATAAATAAACCTGGAAAAAGACTAATGCAGTGAGAAAAATTTAAAAACGTATAAGCCAAATATATTTTAAATAATAATATAAACAAATATATAAATAATATTAAATATATAATATAAAATACAGAAATGGATAAAAATTTATGAAATAAATTAACTGAAGAGAAAAACAACTAATACAAAATCCACTTCATTGCTAGAAATTTGATGATGAGTTAAGTGAGTCTTGTATGCTCACAGAAGTGTAAAACTATAGCTCTGAAATTCAGTTTAACTGTTAACCAATAACAAATCAATAGCACTGCACTGTAGCACTCTCATCCTATTGTTCATTGATTAGCTTGAGTGGGCATCAGTAACATCTCCATTGTGAGACTTGTTACTGTTTTTGGTATATCGAATATGCCATGGGTAGTTTGCCAAGTTCTGCCATGCGGGCAAGATACTCTTGGTAGCTTGCCAGGCTCTCCGGGAGGGATGGAGGAATTGAACCTGAGCCGGCCACGTGTGAAGCAAATACTCTACCCACTGTGCTATCACTTCAGTCCAACCAATCAAGAAAAATAAAAATCTTCAAGTCAAGATGCTGAGCGGCTGCCAATGAACGGTTCCTCCTCTCTGAACAGCCATGATCCCAGAGGCACAGAAACCTGAATGGCCATGATCTTGGAGGCACACGAACCAATCTCATAACCCAGAGACTTCTTGCAGAAATGCCTCTAGACTGTGAACTCAGCTATGGTCTGTGCTGCCCCGGCAGGGGAAAAGTTTTTGTCCTTCGGCCTTTCCTTTTGGTGGCAGTGGCATGACTACTGACATCTTTTAGAGCCACTAAACAGAAGTACGAGCTTGCAGTGAGGGGTGCGCAGGAAATCTTGGGATTGGGGGTCAATACCGGTGCTGCTCCCTGCCCAGTCAAGACCCCACCCGAGCAGCCACCAATGAATGGCTCCTCGGTTCCTAAATGGCCATGAGCCCGGAGGCACACAAACCAATTTCGTAACCCAGCAGCTTCTGGCACAAATTTCTCTGTACATAATTACTAAAATACCAGAAATCCAAAACCACGCGGCCGCTCTTGCGGCCGTGCAACCTCATATACCCTTCAATATCAGCAATAGAAAACAAATTATCAAATGATGCCTTTTCGGCATGTCTGATTGTTTGGGGGAAATTCCAAATAATAATAGTGAGTTTTCTGTTGAAAGATCGAATGCAATCAAAGTAAAGAGAAAGTAAAGTGAAATTCATCAGCCACACAGGCAGGGTGGGAGGTGCGTTGGGGAGGTATACTGGGGTTCTTGGTGGTGGAACATTTGCACTGGTGAAGGGATGTTTGATCATTGTATGACTGAGACTTAAACCTGAAAGCTGTGTAACTATTCTCACAGTGATTCAATAATAAAAAATAAATTTAAAAAATTGTAATAAAAATTTTTAATTAAAACAAAAGTGAGATATTTTGTGCCTACATATTGGCTATAATGTATTGAAAGTAGCTGCCCATGGTATCTGAAAATATAGAGAAAAGGAACTTTTAGTAGATTTCATGTTTTTAGAAGCAAGAATTAACTCAGAAAGAAATTTGGTGGTATTTAATCATTTTGTTAAGTATTTTAGAAAGCATATAATTATATAGAAATATCATCTGTTGAAATATCCAACATGTGCAAATGCATGGGTACAAATATGTTCACAATAAAATTATTTGCAATGAAGCAAATGAGAATCAACCCAAATTTGATTGGGTTGTATCACTGTATCACTGTCATCCCATTGCTCATCAATTTGCTCGAGTGGGCACCAGTAACGTCTCCATTGTGAGTCTTGTTGTTACTATTTTTGGCATTTCGAATACACCACAGGTAGCTTGCCAGGCTCTGTTGTGCGGGTGAGATATTCTCAGTAGCTTACCGGGCTATCTGAGAGGGACGAAGGTATCAAACCTGGGTCAGCCATGTGCAAGGCAAATGCTCTACCTGCTGTGCTGTCACTCCAGCCATAAAATGTATATATATGTAAATATATATTTAAAATCTTATATATAATATTATGAAATAAAGTCATCACATGTATGTGTATATATATTTATACCTAATGACATAACATGAGATCACTGCATACATAAGTTTTTATAACTCATATTTAGACAATCTGGAAAAACTTTAATAATAGCTACCTCTACAGAGTTAGACTTTTAACCTCCTTAAAGAGTAATTATACAATACCCAAAAAGAAAAAAAAACTGTTAGAATCAAAGTGTCAGATTTTAATTTGGAGGTAAAAGAATATTAAGAGATAATTTAATCTATAACAGTATGTGGCAGAATTCTTGAGAAGTATGACAACTTTCCCATAATCATACATCAAGGTCATGGCAGAAATAGGATTGGAACTGAAGTTGTGCTGTTAAGCATTGCTGTACATAGTGAAATAACCCTGGTCAAGTGAACAGCTTTGGAACTGTTAGTCATTTTCCCATTTTATGAGAACACAAGAAAAACTTTGACAAAAACAATAATCGTGACCAAAATTTTTAACAAATTCTAACCATCTGTCAGGAATTGGGTTAGGCATTTTTCCAGTATTGAGGTAGGTTGCTACTATTTTGCAGCAAAAAAAAATAATCTTTATTTCTTTATCTTCCAGGCAGTTTGAACATCACTCACAAACCATGATGCCTTTGTCTCACTTTGAATCTAGACTCAAACCACAACAACTGCTTCTCATTTAGCCTACCTGACTCCTTCCTCACCTCTAAATGTCTTCCTGTCTCATTTATGTCACATTGAATTTTACCTTCAGTTTGTGATCTCCTTAAAAGTTGCTTCTTCTTCTTATCTTTATCTGTTTAGCACAGAGCTTAACACAATGTTTTTCACAATAGGTCTTACAAATATCATCATCATCCAGGTTGGGTTTGTGAGAATAGAATCATATGATTTAAGTAAAATATATTAAGTATACATCATTTAAACTCAAAAAAAGACTAGTCTCTATTTGTATTAAATAGACAGATGCTCAGAAATTAATGAACTGGGAAAACCATAATATCTGGTTTACAAATACTATCTGACTGTAGCTACAAGATATATGTAAGTGAAAAAGCCCAATTTCACTGCTTTATTGGTTCTACAAAATGAGAATTAAGAAAATTGGAGATTAGATTAATGAAAAGAGATCCTCTGGGGATAAACTTGACTTAAGCACCAGATACATGACTTGGGAGAATCAGTATAAAGTGAAACAGCAGGGTTCTTTGTACAATAATATAGACCATTTCAAGGCAGTGATAGCAAAGCACTAAATATAGTATAGAGTCCTTTTAAGCACGAGGTCCTATTTAACCATGATCACTCCTACAACCCTGACAAGGATTTCAGTTTCTATACTATCTCTGTTAGCACAGCAGATATGGTGTTTGCCTTGCACGTGGCCAACCGGGGTTCGATTCCTTCCTTCCTCTTGGAGAGCCTGACAAGCTACTGAGAGTATCCTGCCTGCACGGAAGAGCCTGGCAAGCTGTCCATGGCATATTTGATATGCCAAAAAAAGTACCAATAAGTCTCACAATGGAGATGTTACTGGTGCCCGCTCAAGCAAATCTATGCACACCGGGAGGACAGTGCTACAGTGATACTATCTCTGTGCTACACCAGGAGATTACATATTATTTTAAAAACTGGCCCATGTTTCTTTCCTCTTTTCTCTTCCTCTTTCAAAATCTCATACTATTCATCACTTTTATTTCCCAATCTGGTTTAAACTCAGAATTTAGAAGTCTACTTTACTCCAATATCAAATGATTTCAATGTTAAGACAACTTCCTAATAAAGTATCCTTTCCTTCATTTTGTTGATTGCTACTTGTGCAATTAGCTTTGAGTAAAGTGGGTTTTTTCTAAGGCATGGGAAATAGTCTTTGACATACTCATATTTTTCTTACACAAGTAAATATTAAAAAGACAATCCCTGAATCATGTATAATTAGTTAAAACCTTATATGAACTAGCGCTGAGAACTTTTTCTTTTTGATTTTTTTTATAAATATATTCTTTGTGAAAGTAAAAATCTTTTTTTTCAGAAAGAGTTGAAATGTGAAAATTTCTAAGACTGGAGACATTCTTGTTACAAAAAAAGCAAACACAAAAACACTTTATAAACTTCTTCCCCCAAAGATACAAGTACAGTCTAATAATGAGAAAATACCACGCAGACCCACATTGAGGAAGGTTCTCAAAAACACTTGATTCTACCAGTACTTTTCAAACCTTGCTACAAAAGAAGCAAGGGAAATATAAGAAATTGCCATAGATCAGAGGACACTAGGCAGACATTCTAAGATGTCTTTCAACAATATTCCTTGATATTCTAATAAGAATTTAATTGAATCTTTGCAGAGAGTAGGCAACTTTCTTTTAATCAGACTCTGTCACTTTAGTGACAAAATTACATGAAGTTTCCCACTAGTTCAGTTGTGACTGGATGAAAGGGAATTCTCAACCGTATAATGTGAGGAACAGGAGAAATAAATGTCTCTAGAAATATTTGGGTTTAGATTTAACAAAACCAAATCCTTACTTGGGAAGAGGAAGTTATAAGAGAAATATTTTAAGAGGAAAAACTGATAAATAAACTTTATATAACTAATAGATAAGAATATAATTATTGTGAAATGGCTTTTGGTTAATTTAAATTTTTTGACTGAGTTGTATTTGCTCATTATTGGAACAAGTAGTGGCGTAGTGAGTCCTTGGGCAATACATTTCAGATAAATTTAAAGAAATCAGAACTAACTCAATCCTATCCAATATCCATTAAAGACCCATTAAGGAACATATCAGCAAGTCCTTCTCTGATAATTTCCACCTAGTAGTGGGCCCAAGGTGTGCAATTTGAACAAACCCTAGAAGAGCAGCTTTGAAGAAACAGGGGTGAATGTTCCCTGTTGCCTGGGAATTGCCCACCCCAGATTTCTCACTATGTGCAACTATTTCCTTTATGTCACACATTCCATTTGGAAAACTTCCAAGAGGTGCCCATAACCACTTCTCTATGTATGTCTTTTTGCTCCCTAAATATCATGGGACGCTCTTCATTCCTGGGAGTGATATTCATTCCAAATTGGGCTATGTCATTCCTTTACTTTACAACACTCTCTCCTATCTCTGCTCTCTGTCTCCCTCTCCCTTTCTCCCTTTCCGTCTCCCTCTCTTTCTCTCCCTCTCTCTCTCCCTTTTCTTCTCCCTCTCCCTCTCCCTCCATCTCTCTTTCTCTGTCTCTCTCTCTCTGGAGAAAGAAATGTGCAGGAGTTCTTGTGGACTTTGTGAGTCCTGACTTCCCTACTTCTCTTTCGACTTGCTTGGTTGCTCAGGCGGGTCAAGCAAGAGAGTGGTAGTAGCACACACTCACTGGTGGCTGCCTTATTCCTCCATGGCTCCCCACACAATCATCCACAACATTGTGTCTGCCTCCCATTTCTTTTTATTTTTTTTTAAATTTTATTATTTTTTTATTTTTGCCTTTAAATACTTGAAGTATTTTATTATTCTTTTTCATTATTAAAAATCAGTTATAATTTTAAAAAATTTTATTGATTCACCGTGAGATATAGTTACAAGCTTTCATATCTGAGTTACAGTCACACAATGATCAAACACCCACCCCTCCATCAGTGCACATTCCTCACCACCGGTACGCCCAATATACTACCACTTCTCACACCCTCCCCCTGCTTCCAAGACAGACAATATTACCCATACTCTCTCTCTCTACTTTTGGGCATTATGGTTTGCAATGCAGATACTGAGAGGTTATCATGTTTGGTCCTTTATCTACTTTCAGTACACATCTCCCATCCCAACCGATTCCTCCAACCATCATTTTCTTAGTGATCCCTTCTCTATTACAGCTGTCCTCTCCCCGCCTGCTCATGAGGCAGGCTTCCAACTATGGAGCAATCTTCCTGACCCTTCTATCTACTGTCATTGGGTGTCAGTCTTGTGTTACATTATTTTATACTCCACAAATGAGTGTAGTCCTTCTATATCTGTCCCTCTCTTTAGAAACTTTGGTACGTTTACACAGTGGAATACTATGCAGCTGTTAGGAGAGATGAAGTCATGAAATTTACTTATAAGTGGATATACATGGAGAGTATTGTGCTATTTTTTATTTATAAATGAATCACCATGAGGTACCATTACAAACTTATAAACATTTGTGTTTATGTTTCAGTCATACAATGATCGAATACCCATCCTTCCACCAGTGCCCATTCTTCACCACCAATGATCCCAGTATCCCTCCCACCACCCTCACCCACCCCCTCACCCCACCGTGCCTTTATGGCAGGGCATTCCCTTTTGCTTTCTATTTCCTTTTGGGTGTTGTGGTTTTCAATATAGGTATTGAGTGGCCATCATGTTTGGCTTATACTCTACTTTCAGCTCCCATCTCACATCCCGAGAAGGCCCTCCAAACACCCTTTACTTGGTCTTCCTTTCTCTATCTGAGCTGCCTTTTCCCCCCAACCTGTGAGGCCGGCTTTCAAGCTGCAGAGCAATCCTTCTAGTACTCATCTCTATTATTCTTGGGTGTTAGTCTCCCATTCTGTTACTTTATATTCCACAAATGAGTGCAATCTTTCTATGCTGTTCCTCTCTTTCTGACTCATTTCACTTAACATGATACTTTTCATGTTGATCCACTTATATATAACTTCATGACTTCATCTTTTCTAACAGCAACATAGTATTCCATTGTGTAGATGTATCAAAGTTTCTTTAACCAGACATCTGTTCTTGGGCACTGGGTTTTTTTCCAGATTCTGGCTATTGTAAACAGTGCTGTTACAATAAACATACAAGTGTAGATGGCGTTTCCACTATACTTTTTGGCATCGCCGGGATATATTTCCAGAAGTGATATTACTGGGTCAAATGGGAGCTAAATTTCTAATTATTTTGAGAAGCATACATACTGTTTTCCAAAAGGGATGGACTAGTCGGCATTTCTACTAGCAGTGAAGGAGAGTCCCTTTTTCTTTTTAGTTTTTGGGTCACATGCAGTGATGCTCAGGGGTTAATCCTGGCTCTGCATTCAGGAATTACTCCTGGTGGGGCTCATGGGACCATATGGGATGCCTGGGATAGAATTCAGGTTAGGCACACACAAGCAAGAGCCCAACCCACTGAACCACGGTTCTGGTTTCTATAGCACTGTAGCACTGTCATCTCATTGTTCATCAATTTGCTTGAGCAGGCATCAGTAACATATTCATTGTGAGACTTGTTGTTACTGTATTTAGAATATTAAATATGCCATGGGTAGCTTGCCAGGCTCTGCCACGGGGGCGGGATACTCTCAGTAGCTTGCAGGGCTCTCCAAGAGGGATGGAGGAATTAGAACTGGGTCAGCCGCATGCAAGGCAAATGCCCTACCTGCTGTGCTATCACTCCAGTTCTGGTCCCTATAGCTGCCAATTTTTAAAGATCTATAAAATATTAATACAATTGAGTTGAAACCCACCAGAATTCCTAGCAGATCTCCTAATCTGAAGAATCATATTCACAATGGGGGAAATGTGAGCTATATCAGCAACAGGATATTTGAAGGAAGTTATTTAAATTAGATGTTGGTTGGTGTTTCAGGAGAGGATCTAAGGAAGCAGAAGCTTACTCTAGATTGGGTGCTATCAGAAATTAGGCAGAAATAAATAAGGGTAGAATTGTAATTGTGATGTTGAAGAGATAGTACAGAAAGTAAAGCACATACCTTACATGTAGCTGACTCAAGTTTAATCCCTAGAAATAAATACATGATCTACTAAGTATCACCAGTGGTCTTGGAGAATACTGAGCACCACTGGGTGTGGCTCTTGAGGCCCCTGAGTACCCTACAGTGGCCCAAGTAATCTCTAACACCACAGACTGAGCAGCACATTTCCTTGCACTGAACAGGAATTGGACCAAGAATTGCTAGCAGGGGCCCCAGGCCACCTGAAAACTGCTAATGAGACCTTTCCTGCCACCAAATCCATGCCCTGCCTCCTACAAAATAAAAATAAATAAAAAATAAATCTGTACTTGGTAGAGAAACAGTACAAAGTTGTTTGATATTTTGTAGGTTGTATCGTGATTTTGCTTTGACACACTTAAGTCATGGTGTCAAAGTGACCTTGTCTGATGTTCTGCAAGTATAGCATGGTCTGGTTGTATGTGTCAAATCACTTCCCAGCAATTGCTTTAAGCCTTCTCAGAAACAAATGAAGAAAAGCAACTCCTCTCATTGTATTCTCTGCTTTTGTAGTCTGTGACAGTGAAAGTGCTCTCTTGTACAACACTTTTTATTGTTTCTGCCAAAAACAATAGCCATGGTGGTAAACACCACTCACCAGTTGCTCTTCTTAGAACTCTGTTCTCCTGGCTTTGTTAAAAACATTGTCCTCCGATTTCCCGTTTTGGCTTTTAGTTCCAGTTCTCTCTTTGTCAGTCTCTCTTCGTCTCTTTGTCTCTCTCTTTCTCTGTCTCTCTGCCTCTGTCTTTGTCTATCTGTCTCTGTCTCTCTTTCCTCTCTCTCTCCTCCCCTCTCTTCCTCTCATCCAATTTACTAATGTCTTTGACATCTCAATAAAGTCCCATGACCCAGCAAAATTTTCTAGCTTGCAACCTAGGAGTCTGATTCGATTCCTATGTGGCATCACTCTTAATTTCTCATCCATTTACACACCATGTTGCTTCTGCTGCAAAATGAATCTGATAGGTCTCTTCTTTCCGCTCTCTCCCCGTCCTGCTCTTGTTCCATTTTGCTTCATCTTCATTTATTTCAGGAGCTTCATTATTAGTTTCTCAACTTCCATTTTGGATCTTTTTCTAATCTTCTCTCCAACAGCCAAAGCTATATTTGATAAAGCATTAGTATGATCAAATCAATCTCTCCTTAGTTTAATATTCTTCAACAACTTCCCAGTATACTTTAAAACAACTCTTTCTCATGATCTGTGACCTAAAGTATTTAACACTTAGCCTAACTCTCAGATTCACTTCATCTTAGCCTCTCTCTTTGACACTCAGACTCGTCATGTGAACTTCTAAATCATTATCCAAGTTACCAAGTTCTCACACATCTCAGAATTGCAGTTTACTCTGTCTGCAAAAGTAGCCCTGACCCACCCACAGATGTACTTTCTGTGGGTACTTTTCTCTGCCTACACTTGCTCCTTTCATGTGGCAGGTTTCTGCCCATCTTTAAGTCTACAATTCAATGTTCCTTCCAGAGGAAAATCTGTCCCTGACCTCCACTAATTGTAATCTGTCACCAAACCCTGTTCCTTTTTCTTTGCACTTACTAGGATTCATAATTATCTCTGTGTTAGATATTTGATATTTATCTCTCCCACAACACTAAAAGTTCCAAAAAGGCAAATGCAGTATCTTTTTATCTTTCTACTCTAGGTCTGCACTGAGCTCATAAGCATGTTTAGTAACTGTCTGTTGAATGGGTGGACATTTTAATCAATTGTCAGTTTCTGTGACCTTCAATAAATTAGTTCTATTCTCCCCAGCTTCAGAAAACATGACTAAAGAAGAGTAGCTTAACAATGAAGAAAATGTCAAAAAACATCAAAAAGAATTCTTTTATTTTTGGTAGGTAGAGTATGAATACAGAGTGAGGGATTCAACCATGCCAAAGAAGAATATCACTGTATTTTGGACTCAGCATACTGAAGGTTTGAGTCAGGTATGGAGGGTTAAATAACTTGCTTTAAGTTTTCATGTGGGCTAAAAAAGTACCACTTAAATATGCCAACTTTCAAATCCCAGGGTTCTGTGAACTTGTTCTTTTAAAGTGGCAAATTAGACTCCGAAGATTATGCTAAATTAAGGATTTTGAAATAATCCTAGATTATCCAGATGCGGGTAATCACCAAATTTTTAAAATAGGGAAGCAAAGGGGTCAGAATAGAAGGTAAGGGTGTGATAATAGAAACAGAACAATGCAGGGATCTAAGCTGCAGAAGAATCCTCCAGAAACTGGACAAAGCAAGGAAACAGATTTTGTTCTATCACATTTAGGAGGAACACATCTCTGCAATCCCATTTTTAGATTTGTAACCTCTACAACCGTAAGAAAATTAATGAATTGCCTTAAGCCAGTAAATTTATTGAATCAATGAGCAAAATGAACACAAATTCCTGTCAATTAGCTCCTGTGACTGATACTTAACATTTCAACCTGAATAATAAAACCTGGTAATTGGAAGATTTTTTTTTGTTTGATTTTGCTTTTCTTTGCTTGGATTTATTTTAAGGGGTGAAAACTCAAGATCTTGCCAATGTCATTGTCACTGTCATCTTGTTGCTCATCGATTTGCCTTCTTAGCGCAGTAGGCAGTGTGTCAGTCTCATTTGCCAATGATATTCAGGAAATTTAGATGTATACAAAATTACTACATATTTCACCAGGAGAGATTATAAAGACTATTCTTGTTAAACCTTATAGATCTAAATCATCATTGCAATCCTCTTATCATTTGATTTAAAAAATCACTAAGTGTGCAATTAAATTTCTTTTCATGCTTAGAGAAAACATTCCAGTGTTCTATAAATTAAGCAGTTAACTAAATGGGCAATTTTTGTTACTTATATGGAGATCTCTATCAATTTTAGACACAGAAACTATATATATATATCTTCTAAGTATAATCTTATAATCACTATCACTGTCATCCCATTGTTCATCAATTTGCTCGAGTAGGCACCAGCAACGTCTCCATTGTGAGACTTGTTGTTACTGTTTTTGGCATATTGAATATGCCATGGGTAGCTTGCCAGGCTCTGCCGTGTGGGTGGGATACTCTCAATTGCTTGCTGTGCTCTGCGAGAGGGACTGAGGAATCAAACCCGGGTCGGCCATGTGCAAGGCAAAAACCCATATATATAATATATATATCTTCTAAGTATGTCTTTCTAATTCTGGAATCAACTGAGTCCAAATTATATATAGTTCTACAAAATTACAGGATTCTTAGATACATTTAAAAAATTAGGCTGGTGCAATTGGTGCTCCCCCAAATGTATATGCAAAAATCCTAGATTCAAATTATTATTAGAAGGTGGGTCCTTTACAAGTGATTAGGTCATGAGGATGAATCTTTGTGAGTGGGATTATATAATTATAAATGAGGTCACAGAGAGATCCCTTTCTCCCTTTGCCAAGTGAAGCCACAGGGGAAAACTGAAGGGAGGAAGGAAGTTCATTAATGATCTAGAAAGTACAATTCCAATAGATGCCTTGCTAGTTTATACTTGAATTTTTTAGCCTCCTGAAAACTGAGGAATAAATGTTTGTAAGCCACCCTGTCTCTGGTATTTTATTTAATAGTTAAAACAGACTCTGCAAGCTGTCTATTCTATGCTATATTTCTTTGTTCTAGAAAACCCAAATAGGAGAATTAAACTACAAACTTAATATAGTGGAACAAATTCATGAATTTTTTGGCGTGTTCCCTTTGATATAAAACAAAAAATTCGGATTTGTATAGTTCTGTGTCTAATTTTGAGACAGCAAATGAACTTAAGCCTGTACTGATTTTTCACAAATTATATTATACTATTTTTCCATCATCCATAAAGTTGAGCATGTTCAACAACACTCCCTCATAAAATAAAAGTAATTTAGACTAAATTATTCTTGAGTTGTCCCAGAAGCTCAAGTTTTGGGAAAACTAATAAAAAAGCATTTGCTTTTACTATGTTTCAACATTTCATTGATCTAATTCTATGGCTTCATAAGAATTTCTTATGATATAAGGAAGTAAGAAATGATCTTTCAGAACTAATAGCTCTCCTAAATATAAATTTGCTTTATCTTCTACTGCTGTTTGCTTTCTCACTAAAAACATGCAACAAATTTCTGAACATTTTAAATACTCTTATAATATTTCTCACATACACAGTGTCTTGGATCAAGAAATTCCTTTTTAAGTAAAAGTAATAAGTAACAATCCTAGTATTTACAGGGCAGTGTAGCTTTAAAGAAATAAAAAAATAATAATTGAGGACTCAGACAATAGATTTAAAACATCTGGGTCGGACAAGGGAAGATACTCTCAGAAATTAGCTGGATGTCAGGGCAAATGAAGTCATGAAATTTTGGGATGGACATAAATGGATGGACATGGAGAGTATCATGTTGAGTTAAATGAATCAGAAGAAAAGGGACAGATGTAGAATAACTGCATTCATTTGTGTTATATAAAAATATATGTAGTAGAAGAATAATATCCATGGCCAGGGAAAACTGGGGTTAGAAGGACTGGTCAATGGTTAGAACTAACCACTAGTGTTGAGGTGCTGAGGGTAGGTAGGATAGAGAAGAAACCACTAAGACAATAATAGCTGGGAATGATCATGCTGGACAATATCTGAGGGTTAAAAGTAGGTAAGGGATATTCTTGATAACCTTTCAATATTGCAAACCACAATGAACAGAAGAAGAGAGAGAGAGTAAAGCCATCTGCCATAGAGGTAGGCAGGGGGTCATGGCAGAGGGAAGATGGGAGGGAAACTGGGAACACTGGTGCTGGGAAATGTACACTGGTGGAGGTATGGGTGTTGGAATACCGTAGGACTGAAATCAAATAATGAACAGCTTTGTAATGGTCTATCTCACAGTAATTCAATAAAAGGTTTAAAAAAATCAATTACAGCAGCTTGCAAAAGCCAATCTTAAGTGTTCAGAAATATTACTAGTCAGTTGTTTAATCCAAATATTACCAAAAAGTAAATTATGTTAGTTCAAAGTTAAAGAAGCTATGTTAAACACAAAAATAAAAAATTCACAAAATCCATTACTTCCTTCTTAATTCTCTCAGTTTTGATGTTAGCTCTGTTCGTTGTATCTCTACCCCACTGGGTGCCTTCTTAGAGGATTGTCTTTACTCTGAATTGGTAAAAATTTAAGACACTGAAATTACTGGCATTTTTGGGGGGTCACACCCAGCGATGCTCAAGGATTACTTCTGGCTCTGCACTCAGGAATTGCTCCTAACAGTGCTTGGGGGACCATATGGGATGCTGGGGATCAAATACAGATGTACTATCGCTTGGGCCCAATTACTGGCATTTTTTACTGTAGACAAATGTATGGCATTCAGAAACCTAAGATAGAAATGATAATGGTGCTACACTACTCACTGTCACACCTAAAAACCTACTCACTTTGGTTTTTCGTCTTCACTTTCCTACAACCTGAGCCTATGCTTGGTTAGTTATTTTAACATTCAAGTGTGAATGTCTCCACCAGGTTGGTACTAACAGTTATTTTCATTTTCAAACTTTAAATATGCTGGAAAAACAACTCAACGGGAAGTTAGTAGATGTGAAATAAGGATCTTGATGATGGGGGGAACAATATTTTTCCTTGAATATTAATTGGGTTGGGGAGGTCATAGGACATGAGCTTAGCTCAGTCATATTCTAATATTTGCATGCCTAGTGGCAATGTTTAAGAGAGACTACAATAAAATCATACAGAAAAAAAAAATACCAACAGGCACAGATTTCTGTAAGGAAAAGTTGCTCACTCATATGAAGAAAAAGGTTGGGGCAGATTCGATTGAATTTTTTAAAAGTTATGAATATCACACAGAATATCATGATCAACTGTAGAAAAAAAGGCCTAATTATCCTTTACTATTCTATTATTCAAATAGTGATACAATTTTTTTAATCTCCTGTTCTACTTTTTCTTTTGTTTGTTTTTCAGCTGAACTCAGCTGTGTTCAGAGGTAACTTCTGGCTTTGCACCCAAGGATCATTCCTGGCTGGGCTTATGGTACCCTATGGGGTGCCAGATATTGAAGCTAGGTCAGCCACATGCAAGGTGAGCACCCTATCCATTCTACTATCTCTCCAGTTCCTCCTATGCTGCTCTAATTTAGCCGTTAGACTATAGAAATCATAAATGAAAAGAGAAATAAACAAAACTGAATAAAATTTTAGTCTCCCCTTTTGGGGAAAGAATAAAAGCACTTTTCTTTCTAAGTGAAATCATTGCTTCATTTAATGATATCATGTTTTAATTGCTACTTTATTTTTTGAAGCTAAGCAATACAAATTTGAGAATAATGTTGAGTACCAAAAGATATTATGGTTGCCTCACTGAATATTGATTTAACTCTTGCTCTTCATTTTCTAGGTGAAAATGGTAGAAAGTGAAAGAACAGGGAGGAGTATGGGAGGGAAAGGAGGAGGGAAAGGAGAGAGATGAGTTGGAGAGAAAGAACCGTATCAACTTAAAGGTAGGTAATATAACTTTGCTCTTGCTAAATAATTACAGCTCTACAAGATTCAGAAGGGTAGTTTCTAGTATGAAGAAGAGGTTAAGTACATGACTATCTTGCAAGCTTATTTGTAAAGGAGTTTGGCCCTTGAAAGTAAACCGCCCAGGTTCTATATCAAATATGTTTTTTTGTGGGTCGGGCAACATAGCACATCAGGTACAGTGCTTGCCTTGCATCATGGCCTACCTTAGTTTTATCCCTCAGAACTGCATATAATCGGCCTTCCCTCGCCCCCTGCCGGCGGTCTGGGGCTCATTCAGAAGCCCCCCACCAGCCCCGCCTGGCACCTCTGAGCCACCTTGCCAAGCGGCCCTAACCCCTCCCTCTTCTCCAGGTTAGGGGCAAGTCCTCACGCCAGAGGCGTGGTCTCAAAAGTGGGCGTGACCTCTTTCTGGAGGCAGCCTGGCTGCAGTTATTTCTCCCATTCCATGCATGGTGCTTTGGTAACAATTGATATAACCTATTTCTCTGGAGAATACCCGGGTCATCTTAGTCACTATATGGTAATAGTCAATTAGCCTATCCCATCCGAATTTCAAAACCACTATCAGTGAACACATCAAGCAGCGCAAAAAGTCCTTTATAAAGAGATCAAAGCCCCCAGTCTTCAATTGAGGCCCCTCACAAGCTAAGGTGGAGCGCCTGACAGTAAAGCCCACAACAATATGAAGAAGCAGCGAAAATCCCCACCACCAGGAGATATGGAAGAGAGGATCTCAGAAACCCCAACAGGGACTTCCCAGAAATACAATCTCCTCTCAGATAGAGAATCCAGAGAGGAAATCGTGAAGATGGTTCACGAACTCAAAGCAAGTATGGAATGGACATCCAATAAATTAAAGGAAGATGTGGATGCAACATTGCAACAGTCCACCAAGATAATCCAGGAAGAAATGAGAGCAGATATTTCAAAGCTGCGAACAGAAGTGACACAATTAAAAGAATCGGTAGATGAAATAAAAAACTCGGTAGGAACCCTCAATAATAGAATGGCTACAGCCGAGGACAGAATCAGTGAGCTTGAAGATGACTTGCAGAAAGCATATAGGCAACAATAAATAATGGCAAAAGATCTCAAAATGGCTCTTGAGAGAATTAGAGTCCTAAGGGATGACCACAAGAGAAGCAACATAGGGGCCGGAGCGATAGCACATAGGGTAGGGCGTTTGCCTTGCACACGGCCGACCCGGGTTCAATCCCCGGCATCCCATATGGTCCCCCAAGCACCACCAGGAGTAATTCCTGAGTGCAGAGCCAGGAGTAACCCCTGAGCATCGCTGGGTGTGACCCAAAAAAAGAAAAAAAAAGAGAAGCAACATAAGAATTATTGGAGTACCAGAACCACAGGGAACCAATCCCAATGAAACAAACACAATCAAAGACATCATTGCTAAGAAATTCCCAGAGCTAGAGAATGCGGGTATCCAGATCCAAGGAGTCCAAAGGGTGCCAGCTAAAAGGGACCCAAACAAAAAATCCCCAAGGCATATCATAGTCAGAATGATGGATATTGTGGATAGAGACACAATACTGCAAGCAGCAAGATCAAAGAAGGAAATCATATACAAAGGAGCACCCCTTAGATTCACAGCAGACCTATCAGAAGAAACCTTCCAAGCCCGAAGACAACGGTGGGATATAGTGAAAAAACTTCATGAAATGAATGCCTCACCAAGAATACTCTACCCGGCTAAACTCTCAGTTAAACTTGAAGGAACCATACACTATTTCAAGGAGAAACAACAGCTCAGGAACTTCATAGACTCAAGACCAAACTTAAAGGAAGGACTAAAAGGGCTACTATAAGACAAGAAAAAACCCTACAAGAACAACAAACCCTACAGAAAGATGGCACAAAATCCCATGACAATAATTTCTCTCAATGTTAACTGTCTAAATGTACCAATCAAGTGGCACAGAGTGGCAAAATGGATTTGGAAACTAAACCCAACTTTCTGCTGCCTACAAGAAATACAGCTGAACAGTAAGAGCAAACACAGACTCAAAGTCAAAGGATGGAAAACAATCCTGCAAGAAAATAACTCCCTCAAAAAAGCTAGGGTGGCCATACTAGTATCCAACAACATAGATTTCAGGCTGAAAAAGATCAGAAGGGACAGCGAAGGTCATTTTCTACTCATCAAGGGATATGTACAACAGGAAGAAATCACACTCTTAAACATATATGCTCCTAATGAACGACCAGCTAAATACTTAAAAGAACTCCTAACAGAATTTAAGGGGGACATAACTAGCACCACGATAGTAGTTGCAGAATTCAACACTGCCCTATCACCTCTGGATAGATCGACAAGAACAATACTCATCAAGGAAACAATGGCTCTGAAGGAAGAAATGGAGGAGACAGGGCTAATAGACCTATACAGGGCTATACACCCCAAAAAGAAAGAATACACATTCTTTTCTAGTGCACATGCACATTTTCCAAAATAGACCACGCTCTGGGTCACAAACTATACCTTAATAGAATTGGGAAGATAGAAACTGTATCAACTATCTTTTCAGACCATGATGCGCTGAAGATGGAAGTTAATCACACACACAGACGTGGAGAACCAAATCAAACACCTGGAAATTAAACAACTTACTGTTGAACAATGAGTGGGTCATGAAGGAAATCAAGAAGGAAATCAAAACAAACATTGAAACAAATGAGAATGAAGACACAAGCTACCAGAACCTATGGGATGCAGCTAAAGCTGTGTTAAGGGGAAAATTTATAGCTCTGCAAGATTTCCTCAGGAACGAAGAAAGGGCCTAATAGATAGCTTGACTTTGCAGCTCAAGATCTTAGAAGAGGACCAGCAAAAGGAACCCAAACCAGATCAAAGGAAATAAATAATAAAAATTAGAGCAGAAATTAATGATATAGAAACCCGAAATACAATCCAAAAGATCAATGAAACCAAGAGCTGGTTCTTCGAGAAAATAAATAAGATTGATAAACCGCTAGCAAGACTGACAAAGAAAGAAAGAGAACCCTAATAAACCGAATCAGAAATGAAAAGGGGGACATCACAACAGAAACCAAGGAGATTCAAAAGATCATCAGAGACTACTTTGAAAGGCTGCATGCCACAAAACAAGAGAACCTAAAAGAAATGGACGAATTCCTTGATTCCTACAATCTCCCAAAACTGAACCAAGAAGACTTGGAATATCTGAATAGGCCAATAAATATCAAGGAAATTGAAACTGCAATCAAAAGTCTCCCCAAAAACAAAAGCCCAGATCCAGATGGTTTCACTGGCGAATTCTTCCAAACATTTAAAGAAGACTTGTTGCCAGTTCTCTTCAACCTTTTCCAGGAAATTGAAAAGACAGGAACCCTCCCGAACAGTTTCTATGAGGCACATATGTCCCTAATACCAAAAGCAAACAAAGACACCACTAACAAAGAAAACTATAGACCAATATCTCTGATGAACACCGATGCGAAGATGCTCAACAAAATACTAGCAATAGGATCCAACAACTCATCAAAAAGATCATACACCATGACCAAGTGGGATTCATCCCGGGGATGCAAGGATGGTTTAACATTCGTAAATCAATCAACATAATCCATCATATCAACAAAAGTAAAGATAAAAACCATATGATCATATCAATAGATGCAGAGAAAGCATTTGACAAGATCCAATACCCGTTCGTGATGAAAACTCTTGCTAAAATTGGTATAGAAGGGACTTTCCTCAAGATAGTCAAAGCCATCTACCACGAACCTACAGCAAGCATTATCATCAATGGGGAAAAACTGAGGGCCTTTCCTCTAAGATCGGGGACAAGACAAGGATGCCCACTCTCACCACTTCTCTTCAATATAGTACTGGAAGTACTAGCAATAGCCATTAGGCAAGAAAAATATATTAAGGGGATTCAGATCGGAAAGGAAGAATCAAGCTCTCACTATTTGCAGATGATATGATACTATACCTAGAGAAGCCTAAAAGCTCTACTAAGAAACTCTTAGAAGCAATTTAAGATCTTACTGTATAGTAAGATCTCAGGCTATAAAATCAATACCCAAAAAACAATAGCCTTTCTATATGCAAACAATGAAACAGAGGAAAGAGACGTAAAATAGCAGTCTTGTTCACAATTGTGCCCAAGAAAATCAAATACCTCGGAATCAGCTTAACCAAGGAAGTAAAGGACCTCTACAAAGAAAACTATAAAACGCTACTCCATGAAATAAAAGAGGACATGAGGAAATGGAAACATATCCCCTGCTCATAGATAGGGAGAATCAATATTGTCAAAATGGCAATACTCCCCAAAGCATTATACAGATTCAACGCGATCCCTATAAGGATACCCATGACATTCTTCAAAGAAATGGAACAAGCAATCTTGAAATTTATATGGTACAATAAACGCCCAAGGATAGCTAAAACAATTCCAGGGAAAAAGATGATGGGAGTCATCACCCTCCCCAACCTTAAACTTTACTACAGAGTGGTAGCAATTAAAACAGTATGGTACTGGAACAAAGGCAGAGCCGCAGACCAATGGAACAGAGTGGAATATCCCAACACACAACCCCAAATGTATGATCATCTAATCTTTGATAAGGGGGCAAGAAATGTGAAGTGGAGCAAGGAAAGCCTCTTCAACAAATGGTGCTGGCATAACTGGAAAACCACATGCAAAAGAATGGTCTTAGACCTTGACCTAACACCATGTACAAAAATCAGATCAAAATGGATTAAAGACCTCAACATCAGACCACAATCTATAAGGTACATTGAAGACAAGGTCAGCAAAACCCTTCACGATATTGAAGCTAAAGTTATCTTCAAAGATGACACGGAACTAAGCAATCAAGTAAAAACATAGATAAACAAATGGGACTACATTAAACTGAGAAGTTTCTGCACCGCAAAAGACACAGGGATCAAAATACAAAGGCAATCTACAGAGTGGGAAAGGATATTCACCCAATAACTATCGATAAAGGATTGATATCAAGGGTATACAAAGCACTAGTTGAACTCTACAAGAAGAAAACATTCAATCCCATCAGAAAATGGGCCGAAGAAATGAACAGAAACTTTTCCAAGAAAGAGATACGAATGGCCAAAAGGTACATGAAAAAACGCTCTGCATCACTAATCATCAGGGTGATGCAGATCAAAACAATCATGAGATACCACCTCACACCACAGAGAATGGCACACATCTAAAAGAACAAAAGCAACCGCTGTTGGAGAGGATGTGGAGAGAAAGGGACCCTTCTACACTGCTAGTGGGAATGCTGACTGGTCCAGCCCCTTTGGAAAACAATATGGACACTTTTCAAAAAATTAGAAATTGAGCTTCCATTTGATCCAGCAATACCACTTCTGGGAATATATCCTGGAGAAACAAAAAAGTATAGTCGAAATGACATCTGCACTTATATGTTCATTGCGGCACTGTTTACAATAGCCAGAATCTGGATACAACCCGAGTGCCCGAGAACAGATGACTGGTTAAAGAAACTCTGGTACATCTATACAATGGAATACTATGCAGCTGTTAGAAAAGATGAAGTCATGAAATTTGCCTATAAGTGGATCAATCAACATGAAAAGTATCATGCTAAGTGAAAAAGCCTGAAAGAGAGGGACAGACAGAAATATTGCACTCATCTGTGAAATATAAAATGGCAGAGTAGGAGACTAATACCCAAGAATAGTAGTATACAATACCAGGAGGTTGGCTCCAAGGCTGGAAGCTAGCCTCACACGCTGGGGGAAAGTCATCCCAGATAGAGAAGGGAGCACCAAGTAAAATGTGATTGGAAATCCCGAGCGGGGAGGGAGATGCACACTGAAAGTAGACTAGAGACTGAACACCATGGTCACTCAATACCCCTATTGAAAACCACAACACCTTGGGAATGCCGGCTAGTTCAGCCCTTTTGGAAAACAGTATGGACGATTCTCAAAAAACTAGAGGTTGAGCTCCCATTTGACCCAGCAATACCACTGCTGGGAATATATCCCAGAAAAGCCAAAAAGTATAGTCGAAGTGACATATGCACGTATATGTTCACCGCAGCACTGTTTACAATAGCCAGAATCTGGAAAAAACCCGAGTGCCCTAGAACAGATGATTGGTTGAAGAAACTCTGGTACATCTATACAATGGAATACTATGCAGCTGTTAGAAAAAATGAGGTCATGACGTTTGCATATAAGTGGATCAACATGGAAAGTATCATGCTAAGTGAAATGAGTCAGAAAGAGAGAGACAGACATAGAAAGATTGCACTCATCTGTAGAATATAGAATAATAGACTATAAGACTAACGCCCAAGAATAGTAGAAATAAGTACCAGGAGAATGTTTCCATGGCTTGGAGGCTGGTCTCTCATTCTGGGTAACTCAGGGAAGGGACCACCAAGTAAAATGTGGTTGGAGGTCATGTGGGGGAAGGGTGAGGCGGGTGGAATACAGACTAGAGACTGAACACAATGGCCACTCAACACCTCTATTGCAAACCACAACACCTAATCAGAGAGAGAAAACAAAAGGGAATTCCCTGCCATAGTGGCAGGGTGGGGTGGGGGGAGACGGGTCTGGGGAGGGGGGGAGGGATGTTGGGTTTACGGGTGGTGGAGAATGGGCACTGGTGAAGGGATGGGTTATTGAACTTTGTATGGGGGAAGCATGAGCACAAAAATGTATGGATCTGTAACTGTACCCTCACGATGACTCTCTAATTAAAAATAAACTAATAAAAAAATTAAAAAAAAAAAGAAAGAAAACCACAACACCCAAAAGGAGAGAGAGAGAACAAATTGGAATGCTCGGCCACAGAGGCAGAGTGGGGTGCGGGGCATGGGATAGGGGAGTAGGAGGGATACTGGGTTCATAAGTGGTGGAGAATGGACACTGGTGGAGGGATGGGCTCTCAAACATTGCATGAGGGAAAAACAAGCACAAAAATGTGTGAATCTGTAACTGTACCCCCACTGTGACTCACCAATTAAAAAATAAATAAATTATTAAATAAATAAATAAATAAAAAATAAAAAACTAACATGGCAAATAAAATAAAATAAAATAAAATAAAATAAAATAAAAAGAACTGCATATAATCACCCACGCACAGGAAGGAGTTATCCCTACGTACAGAACCATGATTTAGCCTTGAGCACAGCTGGATGTGGCCAAAAACACAAAAACCAAAGGTATTTATCCTAATCATGAACTATATGTGTTAATATTGGTGGGGTTTCTATAAGAAGAGATTTTTGTTATGTTTAGGCATTTATCTTTGATACCCTTTTTCCTGATATGTAACTAAAAACCTTTTTCTGGTCCTCAAGAAAATTTTCTCAACTATCCATAATTTTTTTTTGCTTTTTGGGTCACACCCGGCAATGCACAGGGGTTACTTCTGGCTCATGCGCTCAAGAATTATTCCTGTAGGTGCTCTGGGACCATTTGGGATGCTGGGAATTGAACCTTGGTCAGCAGCATGCTAGGCAAACGCCCTACCTGCTGTGCTATTGCTCCAGCCCTGCAACTATCCATAATTTTTAATAAATCCTTTCCTGTTTAAAATAAGTGGGTGGATTCTATCCTTTACTGTGAAGAGTCTTAACCAACATATTTTTCTTTTTTTTCTTTTTTTTAAGTTTTTATTTTATTGAATCACTGTAAAGAAAAAAATACAAAGCTTTCAGGTTTATGTCTCAGTCATATAATGATTGAACCCCCAACCCTTCATCAGTGTACATGTCCCACCACCAGAAACCCCAAAATACCCCCTCCCACCCAGCCCCCACCTAAGTAGCTGATGATCTTCACTTTATTCTCTCTATACTTTGAATACATTCAATATTTTAATAGAGAACTCACTATTATTGTTTGGAATTTACCCCCAACAATCAGGCCTGCTGAAAAGGCATCATTTAATAATTTCTTTTCATTGCTGAGAATGAAGTCTTTATAAACTCGCACACCCGCAACAGATCTTATCTGGGCCGAGGGCGTGCCGGTAATGCCCACTTCCCATGATTGCCTATGAGCCACAAAACTGCAAAAACCGTACCTCTGGGTTAGGAGTCTTAGAAGGTTGCTCTCGCCATGTGGATATTGCTGCCGCCGCCATTTTCCATGCAGAAAAACAGGGTGGAGAGGAAAAATCCATCCCCGGGCAGCTCTAAGTTGTAACCCAGTTCACAGTCCCAATGCATTGCTATAAGAAGCCGCTCTAGGTGCCAAAATGGGTTAGAAGATCTCTGGAATCGAAGTCTTTAGGAGCAGAGGGTCCCCATATTTTTCTGATATATCATATCTACCAGAAACCCATATCACTTGCCTATTGTTACTGTTTTATGAAGGTTCAAGAATAGCAGAATTAAAGTTACATTTTTTTAAGATTTTTATTAAGAAAAAGCCACTAATGACTATTTTAGTAGCATGATTAATGAGTAATATCATTCCACACTATTTAGCACAAATAATGTAATTAAATTTAGAGAAAAAGTATCACCCTTTCCACATTGTCTCACAACCAATTGCCTCGCTGGTCTTAACCTGAAATCTGATTGATTGTTCAATGAAAAAATACAAATCAGACTTATTTCAAAGGTACTAAATTCAGGAAATTCACATTTTGCAATTAAAAACTACTACTATAATTCAAAATAAATAAATAATTTGGGAGGCTCAAGTGTTTCATCTGCAGAAATGGAATCACATCTACCTCTTAAAAACACCGTTAATACTAATACCAACTATAAGCCAAAGTTCCAAGCTAATTATTACATATATGTTTGTATGTGTTAGATCATTTAGGTAGTTTCCAAACTACCTTAATAAAGTATCTGTATGTATAAATTTTATAAGATTATTCAGATAAATAAAGTGACTCAAAATCTCATGTTCTCTCTCTCACACACACACAAATACATACATGCATGAGATCTTAAAATTTGAATTCAGTCCGTCTAATCTCAGAGCCTGTATTTTTCATAACTCTGCTGTAAGTAATGTAAAACATATACACAGTGAAAGAGGTGAAAGAAGCATTGAGAGGAATAGGAAAATATAGCCTCTGATGGAAATTATAAAAATGGCATTGATAATTCTGAATAGATGTTATGGTATAAGTAATATTTCTCCCTTTAAGGTATATGTATAGTTAGGAAATCTAATATTTGTTGACTACTAATGTATATATAGATAGGTTCATACCTATACACTACATATTCAAAACTAAATCTCTTTAGGTTTAGTTTTGAATATAATTGATCTATTAATATTATATATGAATATTGAGCGATAGCATAGAGGGTAGGGAGTTTGTCTTGCACACAGGTGACCTGGGTTCGATTCCTCCATCCCTCTCGGAGAGCATGGCAAGCTATCAAGAGTATTCTGCCCACATGGCAGAGCCTGGCAAGCTATCCACGACGTATTCAATATACCAAAACAGTAACAAGTCTCACAATGGAGACATTACTAGTGCCCACTCGAGAAAATCGATGAACAATGGGACAACAGTGCTACAGCTATTATTTATTTCTTTAAAAGAATTTACATCAAGAGAGGTAAATATCTACATCTGAGACATAGCAAGCTCCTTGAGGATAGGAATCACAGCTTCTTTTCCCCTGAAGAAAATGTCCATGTTTTGATTCATGGTGTTTGGAATCTAATAAATAACAATACTAGCTGGATAACTGTGAAAAATATACACGTGTGAGCAGAAGGGTAATGTGTGTTCACAGGCTCTCCAAGCAGCTCTCTCTCTCTCTCTCTCTCTCTCTCTCCACCCATATTTGGTGCTCACAAGCCACTGTGTATGGACTGGATCGGGACAACCATCTCACACACTCTTCTTTCCTAGCCCCTCATTCCTAGATCCCAGGATTCTGACTCTGACTCTTCTTGCTCCAGTGGCTCCCTGACTCTCTTTTTCTGCCTCCTCTTCACTCTTAAAGTCTTAGTTTATATCGCAATCACGTAGAGTGGTGATACAAAGCTGGGGTTGAACATTAACAAATCAATAAAGAGAGGTAAGGTCACTCCTCCAGGAGATTAACTCAAGGACAAAAATTTCATCTAAGGATATTACTCCAGAATACTAGGAGATCTGCTTAAAGGCATGATCCTATCCAGGGTATGTCGCTTTCTTCTTTCCTCAGCTAGTAATCCACTTAAACAGTTGTAGTAAATTTAATTCTAATATTTCTAGCAATGTCATTCTGCATGAGCACAATAAGAGATATAGCTAAGCTTAAAGTTTGGTTCTTCCTGAGGACATCTCACTATATATTCCAGACCACAGTCCTCAAGTCAGGTTAGTCTTCCTAACCCCAGCAGGGCCCTAATCTCGTTACTTTTGGATCATGACAGCATTTGTCCATGACCTTGCTTTCAACTTATAGTTGAGTATTGTGGTGCTTTGGCCTGGCCCATTTTGATGCTAGGGTAGCTCACAGCTTGCCCTGGGTCCATTTAGTCCCTCATCGGGACCCTGCTTTTGAAGTGCTACAAAGGACAACTGAGTCGAGAAAGCAGATGCCTGAGAGTAAATATTATCCAGAGTCAATCAACTCCCAAGTTACAAAAGCATAATATTAACTGTCTTACTGTGTTCATACAGAAAGAACATTGCTTTAAGGTAATCTGTGTAAAGGAAATAACTTACAATACAAGTTCAGTGTCCTTAGAAGGATTTGATCTTACAAGCTAACAGAATCTGATTAGGGGAAAGGTGATTAACTGGTTGGGGAGGAGGGCACAGAGAAGAATTTACAGATAAAGAAAGGAATGCAAGTGATTTGGGAACACTGTGATGGGTGTAACCCAATAAACCTAAGTTCCCTGTGGAAAAGCTGAAAGAACAAACCCAATATTATCCTACAGATAACATCAGTGACCTTATCATAAAATGTTATAAAAATTTATGGATATAAAAATTCAACAATACCTAGAATAACAATGGTTTCAGGAAATTTGGCTAAGTTTTAGATAAGGGGAAGAAAGAAGAGGTCTCAAGCAAAGAAGCAAAAGAAGTAAAATTGTGTAACTGAAATGAGTAATGCAACCCTATACATAGTTATTGTGGCTTCTTATCAGATCATTTATTTGTCTTATCTAAATAGGAATATAGATACCTAGAAGACTCTATCTTAGGTTATTAGGATGGGCACACCATGGATTTGGTGTGTTCTTGTTTGGTGGGGGATTTAACCTTCTCTGCTCAGAAACCAGAGACAACTCCCAGCATCACTAAGCCTGACTATGTGAGCCTGATGGTTCAGTCCTTAAGAGAGATGAAATGGTACTTCTCAGGTCCTGTGGGGCTCAGGCACCACCAGAGTAAATCTGGGTAAGGATACAGTGTTTTAAGTGTTCTCTGAAAAATTTCTAGCCAAGTTAAAGAAGTAACATTCAAGCCCAATTAATTTTTAGTGGTGAATTTTAGGCATTCATTATCCATGAAACAGGGAAAATTGCATGAAGAATTACTATTGAAGCATTGTCAAGAAAACCATTATTTACTGTATTGTATTTATTTTCTGAGAAAAGAGGCTATCTGGAATGTGCTAATAAAAAACATAATTGCCCTGTACTTATGTTCCCTCAGAAGCTCCATAGCTGCCAGTGAACTAAATTACTTCAAATATCTTGGTGATGGAGCAGCAAGAGAAAATGGCTAAGGCAGCAGGCTGATTTTAATGCCTGACTAATCAAATATGGATCATTTGCATCAGTCACATCTAAAACAGTAGACTAATTTCAGATATAATTATCAATTGTCTTCTCAAAACTTTCTCTTCAAATAATCTTACTAATAGGCCACACTATTTCCACAAATATTTGTGATTCCTTTGCATGACTTAACATATAATGCTTTGAATTAAATTTCGAGATTGATTGGGCCAATCTTAAGAAAGAGACTGTTAAATGACATGAATCTCACCCCCATCATACTGCATGGGCCCCTGAGCCTGCAGGAAATACTCCACCTTCTCCCAGAAGCAATCAGCATTGTATTTCTGCAGTCTTACCATATGTGCCATTCTTTCTTCCTTCTGATCTGCTCTCCTCCCTATCTTGCAAGGGACTATATTTCATAAGTTTGTTTAAAACACCTATGATACTATATACTATGAGGAGTGACTCAAAGGCACTCTGGAGTCTTAAAGATTCGTTGTCCAGTATTCCAACACTTTTACTCTAAAGATACATCCTTACTTTTTCCATTCCTCTGAGTTCTGATATGAGAGCCAACTTCTCTGTAATTTTCCTCATCCCTGTTCCACCAAATTTTAACCAATTATCTTGATAGTAAATAAAGTCATATGTTTTAAGAAAACAATAGTAATACAACCATAAACAGAACATTGTCTAAATTAGACACACTAATACCTTTTTCCCTTTTAGGAAAGTGAAGTCCTTTCATTTTGTTTGATTATTCACATTTGCATGCAAATGTGTCTCTCTATATAAAACAGGTTATCTGTTATTCTTTAACAATTTCTTTATCTCTGATAATATTGCTTGGCTAGGTATTAATTCACAGGTTAATAGGGAGTGGCAGAATGTATTACTTTTTACAAAGGAACTCAGTGAAGTTATTACCCATTAAAAGAAAACTTTCTAAAGTTACACAGAGCTTGACATAAAAGATAATCAGTTGTCTAAAAGGTAATCAGTTGTCCAATATAAAGTAAAAGACATGACAATTTAAAGCAAATTCATCTTGATTATGCTTCAGAAATAAATTTTCAGCAGTGAGGGTAGCTTGATATCATCTGTGGAATATCTTTAAGAAAAAGACATATGCTTTCATAGTTTGACTATAATCTTCCATAAAGATCAATTGATTAGTAAATATTTTATGTCAGTACACACACATACAAATGAAGGAGGTTTTTAAGGGACTGCACAATAGATTTTTAAAAAAGAAAATGTATACTATAATAAATTATTAAAGCTCACATTGTGATATAAAAATGATTCTTATACTAAAAGTGAAAATAAGTTAATTTGTTTGATTACTTCCTTCAATAGCAAGGAAATAAAATTAGACTATTTCTCACACATAGACTTAGGACTATTTCTACTGAATCTCAAAGTGTGTAAAGCAATCATACTTATGGTTATTATTACACAAAATAAATCATGAGAGTCATGATTTATTACTGGATAAAACTTAAGGATACTGTTAAAATAATTATTTCCTTTAAATGTGGTTTCTAAGGAGATCTGGCAAGGCTGGGAGACCTGATAGGCAAGGATTTAGAAGATGATCAATATTTGCATGTACAAACCATATTTTAAATTAAACATACATTTCACACTTAATCTTACAGAAACCCCAGTGAACCTCTATTGGTTGTTGAGGTACCATGATGCCAATTGTCTTGATCCCAACAGTAACTAAACTCTTGCCTCAGTGTATTCACCCAATATGTCAGTCAAATGCAACCTTAACTAAATCTAACTACATGGGTTTCATTGGCAAACAACTGAAGATTAAGTGTACTGGACCAATGAATGAGAAGCTGGAGAACTGAATTGGATAATGAACCACAAAAGGGGAGACCAAGGAAGCTGGGTATCAGAGATGTGAGCAGCACCTAGCAGTATACTGATCTGGCTCTGTCAATGTCTTTGTGATGAATGTGATATCTACTTCTCTCTGTCACTTGCTTAGGAATTTGAAGCCTGGAAAGAACCTTCTGATTCTAAAAACTAGACTGTAAATTCACACCAACTGTGCTTTCTCCTGAATTGAATGACGTAATCCCTTTTACCAAACAAGAAAAATGTCATGTCTGACATCTACCTTTCTCTCAACTCACACTGAATAAATCAAAGTATAGATCTAAAGCAGATCAAAGTGTGGTCATCAGAGGTCAGTACTGTCTGGCAATCCATAAGCAAAAGAACAAGAACTTTTTAAACATATGTGCAGTGAGTCCAGAATCGGGGCCATGCTCCTTCTGGCATTCTGTTCTCAGACTTAAAAGAGGCAGTAGTAGCAGGAATCTTAGAATTGATAATCTCCCACATGTTTTTCTCTTAGTCATTCTACTTCAGGCTAATTCTCCACATCAGGTACTCAGAAATCACCATTTGCATGTTTTTTCTTTTAATGTCTGAATTGAGATGTGTAATTTTGAGATTTTGAATATATACAAATTTTCTTTGAACGTATTATATATTTTATTGAATCACTGTGAGATACAGTTATAGACTTACAAATTTTCATGATTGCATTGTAGTCATGCAATGATCGAGTACCTATCCATCCATCAGTGCCCATTGTCCACCACCAATGTTCCCAGTATCCCTCCTGCCACCCCCACGCCACGTCCCTCCCCGCCTCTGTGGGCAGGCACATTCCGTTTCACTCTTGCTCTCCTTTTGGGTGTTATGGTTTGCAATACAGGTAGTAAGTGGCCATCATGTTTGGTCTATAGTCTACTTTCAGCATGCATCTCCCATCCTGAGCGAGCCCTCCAAGCATCATTCACTTAGTGGTCCTTTCTCTATTCCCCTAGCATGTGAGGCTGGCTTCCAAGCTATGAAGAGATCCTCTTGGCCATTATCTCTATTATCCTTAATGTTAGTCTCTCATTCTGTTACTTTATATTCCATAAATGAGTGCAGTCATTCTATTGTGTCCCTCTCTCTCTGACTCATTTCACTTAGCATGATACTCTCCATGTTGATCCACTTATATACAAATTTCATAATTTCATCTTTTCTAACAGCTTCATAGTATTCCATTATGTATGAGTACCAAAGTTTCTATTTTACTTCTCTTTTTTTTAAGATTTATTAGATCACCATGAGATACAGTTACAAACTTTCATGATTGCATTTCAGTCAAACAATGCTCGAGCACCCTTCCCTCCACCAATGCACATTTCCGCCGTTATTGTTCCCAGTGTCCCACCTGCCACCCCCACCCCGCCCCACCCCACTCCCTGCCTCTGTGGAAGGTAAAATACTTTTTACTTTCTCCCTAATTTTGGGCATTATGACTTGATTTTGCAATACAGATACTAAGAGGTCATTGTCTTTGACCCTTGGCCTACTTTCAGCACACATTTCCTATCCTGAGCTATATCACTTTCTTAGTGGTTCCTTCTCTGTCCCAACTGCCTTGTCCTCCAGGATATGGAACCAGCTTCCAAACCATGATGTGATTGATCCTCCTGGCCCTTATCTCTACTGTCCTTAGAGTTAGTCTCATATTATCATCTGTTCTTGGGCATTCGGGTTTTTTCCAGATTCTGGCTATTGTAAATCGTGCTGCAATAAACATAGAAGTGCAGATGTCATTGCTACTGTTTTTTTTTTTTTCATCTCCGGGATATATTCCCAGAGGTGATATTGCTGGGTCAGAGTAGAGCTCAATTTCTACTTTTTTTGAGAAATGTCCATATTGTTTTCCAAAAAGGATGAAACAGTCGGCATTCCCACCAGCAGTGAAGGAGAGTCCCATTCTCCCCACATCCACACCAACACCGATTGTTTTCGTTCTTTTGGATGTGTGCCAGTCTCTGTGGTGTGAGATGATATCTCATTGTTGTTTTGATCTGCATCTCCCTGACGATTAGTGATGAAGAGCATTTTTCATGTGCCTTTTGGCCATTTGGATTTCTTCTTTGAGAAAGTTTTTGCTCATTTTATCGCTCCATTTTCTGATGGAATTGGATGTTTTCTTGTAGAGTTCAACCAGTGACTTGTGTATCCTTGATATTAACCCATTATCAGAAGGATTTTGAGTGATTGTCCTTTCCCATTCTGTAAACTGTTTTTGTATTCTGGTCAGTGTTTCTTTTGAGGTGCAGAAGCTTCTTAGTTTAAGATAGTCCCATTTGTTTATCTCTGTTTCTACTAACTTGGGCAGTGGCATTTCATCTTTGAACATACCTTTAGCTTCAACATTGCAGAGGGTTTTGTTAACCTTGTCTTCAATGTACCTTATGGATTCTGGTTGGGGTCTTTAATCCATTTTGATCCGACTTTTGTGCATGGTGTTAGGTAGAGGTCTGAGCCCATTTTTTGCATATAACTGTCCAATTTTGCCAGCACCATTTGTTTAAAGAGGCTTTCCTTGCTCCACTTTATATTTCCTACTCCCTTATCAAAGACTAAATGACCAGATATTTGAGGGTGTGTTTAAAGATATTCAACCCTGCTCCATTGGTTTGTGGGGCTGTCTTTGTTCCAATACCATGCTGTTTTAATTATTACTCCTTTGTAGTACAGTTTGAGGCTGGGAAAGTTAATACCTTTCATCTTTATTTTCCCAAGAATTGCTTTAGCTATTCGTGGGCACTTGTTTTTCCATATGAATTTCAGGAGTGTTTGATCAATTTTTTTTGAAGAATGTCATGGGTACTCTTATAGGGATCACATTGAATTTGTATAATGTTTTGGGGAATATTGCCATTTTGACAATGTTAATTCTCCCAATCCATGATCAGGGGATGTGTTTCCATTTCCTCGTGTCCTCTTTTATGTCTTTTTGGGTTTTTTTTTTGCTTTTTTGTTCACACCCAGCATTGCTCAGGGGTTACTCCTAGCTCTGCACTCAGGAATGACTCCTGGCGGTGCTTGGGGGACTATATGGGATGCTGGGGATTGAACCCAGGTCAGCCATGTGCAAGGCAAATGCCCTACCCACTGTACTATCACTTCGGCCCACTCTTCTATTTTTCAAAGTAACATTTTGCAGTTTTCTTTGTACAGGTTCTTTACCTCTTTAGTTAAGCTGATTCCAAGATACTTGATTTTCCTTTTTTTTTTATTTATTCTAGTGTTCATTTTTTTAATTTATTTATTTTATTGAATCACCCTGTGGAAAGTTGCAAAGTTTTCAGGCTATGTCTTAGTTATACAATGCTTGAACACCCGTCCCTTCACCAGTGCACATATTCCACCACCAAAAACCCCAGTATACTTCCCACCTCCCCACCCCCCACCCCACCTGCATAGCTGATAAGTTTCACTTCACTTTCTCTTTACCTTGATTACATTTCATATTTCAACACAAAACTCACTATTGTTGTTGGAGTTTTCCCCAAAAAACACAGCCCTGCTGAAAAGGAAGCATTTGACAGTTTTCCATTGCTGAGAATGAAGAGATATGAAGTTTGGGATTTCTGTATTTTAGCATTTTAGTAACTAAGTCCAGGGAGATTTATGTTAGAAATTGCATCTTTCCCTTCCTGAGGCAGCATGGGGATATGGCTAGTTCACAGTCTAGAGACATTTCTGCAAGCAGCTGCTGGTACCAAAAGTAGTCTAGCTGGCCTCTGGATCATGGTCAACAGCCGCAGAGCCACCTGGGTCACATCTCAGCAGAGAGCGCGCCAGTATCGCCCCTGTCTCGAGACCACGCACGCATCCTGCTGTTGCAAGTTCATACCTCTTTTTTCTTTTTTTTTTTCCCTTTCCACGTCTCCAAGTTCATACCTCCTTAATGGTCCTTATAAAATGGTGGACGCCATGCCCTCTTTTCTGGAAAAGGGAAAAAAAGCCAAGAAAGGAAGAAAAGGTACTTGATTTTCTGAGGCATGATTGTGAATGGGATTACTTCTTTTTTTATATCACTTTCTTCTCTCTCATTATTTGTGTATAGGAAAGCCATGGACTTTTGCGTATTGATTTTATAGCCTGTGACATTACTATACGAGTCTATTGTTTTTACAAGTTTCTTGGTAGAGGCTTTAGGGTTCTCTAAATACAATATCACGTCATGTGTTGGAACAATAGCACAACAGGTAGGGCATTTGCCTTGCACGTGGCCAATCCAAGTTCAATTCTTCCGCCCATCTCGGAGAGCCAGGCAAGCTACCAAGAGTATCTTGCACGCATGGCAGAGCCAGTGGCATATTCGATATGCCAAAAGCAGTAACAACAAGTCTCACAATGGAGATGTTACTGGTGTCCGCTTGAGCAATTCGATGAGCAATGGTATGACAATGACAGTGACAGTCATTTGCAAATATTGGGAGCTTGATTTCTTCCTTTCCTATCTGGATATCTTAGTATCTTTTCCTTGCCTAACTGTTATGGGAAGTACTTCAAGTACTATATTGAATAGAAGTGGTGAGAGTGGGCAACCTTATCTTGTCCCTGATCTTAGGAGAAAGCCTTTTATTTTTTTCCCATTGAGGATAGTGCTTGCCATAGGCTTGTGGTAGATGGCTTTGACTATATTGAGGAAAGTTCCTTCAATTCCCATTTTGGCGAGAGTTTTCATCATAAATGGTCACTGGATCTTGTCAAATGCTTTCTCTGCATCTATTGATATTATCATATGGTTTTTATCTTATCCTTTATTGACACGGTAGATTATATTGATTGACTTGTGAATGTTAAACCATCCTAGCATCCATGGACCGAATCCAAGGTGGTCGTGGTGTATGATCTTTTTGATGATTTGTTGGATTCTATTTGCTAATATTTTGTTGAGGAGCCTTACATTCATGTTCATCAGGAATATCAGCCTGTAATTTTCTTTTTATTGTGGTGTCTCTGTTTGTTTTTGGTAGTAGGGTGATATGTGCCTCATAGAAATTGTTTGACAGTGTTTCTGTTTCTTCAATTTTTGGAAAAGCTTGAAAAGAACTGGCAGTAGTTCCTCTTTAAATGTTTGGAAGAATTCACTAGTGGATCCATCTGGACATGGGCTTTTGTTTTTTGGAAAACTTTTGATTACTATTTTAATTTCTTTGATAGTAATGGGTCTGTTCAGGTATTCCAAATCTTCTTGGCTCAGCCTTTGGAGGTTATAGGAATCCAGAAATTAATCCATTTCTCCTAGGCTCACTTGTCTAATGGTATACATTTTCAAAGTAATCTCTGTTGATCTTTTGAATTTCTTTGGTATCTGTTGTGATGTTCCCCTTTTCATTTCTGATTCGGTTTATTAGGTGAACCTATTATTTGATTGCTAATTTTGCAAAAAATAGAGGTTAGGCTTGAAAATTAATTTTTATGGGAATGTCAGAGGCAGTGTATAACTTCATTCTTTCTTTTTAGCATTGCTATTCAGAAATCCAAACTGGATGCTGCCAGATCCCTTTAACTGTGGAGCTGGATAGGACCAGAGTTCATACAGTATTGTGCTGAAAGGCATAAGATCATCTCCCAGTGTAACTATTTCTTACAAATTGCTGCCATGCTTTTGTGCATCATTACGATCTGACAGAGAGTTCCCCAGGAGAATTTTAGCAAAGTGGAAAAAATTCAAGTCAAGTTTCTGAATGACTGCACATAGCATGGCAGCAGCAGCCGGAAGAGGATGCATGCAGTTTGTGGTCAGTCAGGAAGCTGATAGTTCTATGCACCCATACATGGTTTCCCCCACCGCATGTTTCCTGGAGTTTGTTCATAAACTTTCTCTCTGATGTCTTGAAGATAATCCAGTAACTGTATTTATCTTCTCCTGATAATCCTTCTTCTAATATTGGTGTAATTAGCTATTCCATACACAGTTATATCAGTGTTTTGTTTTGGTTTTTTTTGTTTTTGCTTTTTTTGGGAGGGGGTCACACCCGGCGGTGCTCAGGGATTACTCCTGGCTCTGCATTCAGAAATCACCCCTGGCGGTGCTCAAGGGACCATATGGGATGCTGGGAATTGAACCCGGGTCGGCTGCATGCAAGGCAAACGCCCTACCCGCTGTGCTATGGCTCCAGCCCCAGTTATATCAGTGTTTTTGACTGATTTTTTTACTAACATATCTCTTATAGATGAATACGATTGTAAAATTTAAGAAGGACAAAATAGTAATTTACCTATAAATTCAGAGTAGTGTTGTTTAGAATCTTTAAACTCAGGTAAACCTAATGTCTAATCTTCAATAGCTCACAGATGATTAAGTGAGAGTCTCATAAAGCCCCTTATATAAATTAAAGCCAACTTATTCATTTCTACAGAATTCTTCCAGAGCAGAGTCTAGAATAGTGCTTGACTGAGTAATTGTGTGAAAGAGCATATATAATACAAAATAAGTAATGTCACCCTGTTATTCCAATGTCCTAGTACAATATCAGGTGCAGTTTCTCAGTTGAAAAGAGACTCAGTTAAAAAGAGCTCTTAGATTATAATTTAACCTAGCCAAGTTGACACACTTAAAATATCATAATATACCATTTAATCTAAGTGATTTATTGCACAATTAAAAATTAAAATTCTATTAATTATTTTCCTTATGACAATAAAATTAAATCATATGTAATCTTCAGCTGAATTATTAGAACTATCAATAATCAATTGAGTGTAACTTTGAGTTCTAGCATATTGCTGCTGGGACAATTCAAAACAGTCTTAACACTAATGTGTCACAATATTTTGCCATTCTCTGAGTGTGATAACAGCTCACTCTTTGAACCCCCTAGTGGAAGCAAAAACTTTCACTGAAAGTGAAAAATGAAGAAAATTCTTTTTTACCAGTACAAATGGCAAAAGGGACTTTGATCCCCAGGATTGCTTATGTTCCCCCATCCATACACTGCCACTGGACTCAGAGGCAGAAATAAGCCCTGAGAATATATTAATAGCTGCATGTGGTCCCAACTCTTATCCAGCTCCCTGCCTCAGCACCACCACCACAAACAACAACTTAGATGTTGTAGAAAGTCCTTCAAATAAAATACCATCTTTAGTGGTCAGAGAAATAGTACACCAAGTAAGCCTGACACAGGTTCCATTCACAGCATCCTCCAAGTTCCATCAGGTCCTCCAAGTTCCATCAGGAGTGATCTGTGAGCACAGAATCAGAAGTAAGCCCTGAGCATAGTACCCAATGCCCGCCCCTCAATAAATAAATAAATAAATAAATAAATAAATAAATAAATAAATAACACAGCACTCCAAAAATCACCTTTCAAGTTTTTTCCCACATCATTGATTAAATTGCAAAGATTTTTCTGAAGGGAGTTATCCCAGGCCTATGGAACACACAATTTCTGTGGGCAAAGGCTGATTCAGAAATCACCCCTGGCGGTGCTCAAGGGACCATATGGGATGCTGGGAATTGAACCATATTCCCAGCATATGTGAGAAGGTGAACTCACAATTTGAAACTTTCTTTCCAAGGAAAACAGAAGAAAACCCAATGTGGTAAGGAATTTTCACCATGATAAGAAATTTGATCTTTAGATCTCCAAGGACTACGGGTAAATTCATCTGACAGTCACTAAAAAATAAATGAGCTAAATATTTGTAGTCATGAGACTCGTTATATTTGTGAAGACTGTCAGAAGAGAGCCCCAAGCAGTGTCAGAAGCACCATCAGGTAAGACCCAAAACCAACCAAACCTAAAAGCATATCCAAAATAATAGTATATTTTTATCAGATGAGGCTGACACCCAAGAACAGTAGATACAAGGGCCAGGAGGATTGCCCCATAGCTGGAAGACTGCTTCATGAGCAGAGGAGAGAAGGCAGATGGAATAGAGAAGGGATCACTAAGAAAATGATGACTGGAGGAATATGTCAGGATGGGAGATGCATGCCGAAAGTAGATAATGGGCCAAATGATGACCTCTCAATGTCTGTGTTCAAGCTATAATGCCCAAAAGTAGAGTGAGTATATGGGGAATATTGTCTGCCATGGAGACAGGGGGAGGGTAGGAAAGAGGGGTATACCAGGGATATTGGTCGTGAGGAATGTGCACTGGTGGAAGGATGGGTGTTTGATCATTGTGTGATTATAACTCGGACATGAAAGCTTGTAACTATATCTCACGGTGAATCAATAAAAAATTTTTAAAAAGTACATTTTTATCCACTCAAATATAAGTACCAGGAATATAAAAGGAGAGAAAAACTTCAAATTCCTAATATTAATAGCTCAATTACGATTACTATTTGATCATTTGACTTGGGGGCCACCCCCACCTGTGCTCAGGGCTTACTCCTGGCTCTGTACTCAGGGAGCACTCCTGTTGGAGCTTGAAAGACTATATGCGGCACAGGGATTTAACCCTGGTTAGTCATGTGAAAGGCAAATACCTGGCCTGTCAGCACTCAACAATTAATTTTTACTTAAGCCCACAGTTATAATTTTCCTAGCATCTGATGTGGCCTCACTACTTATCCATGAACCCATACATCAACCATGATATCCTGTTGTTGAAGATTGCTGTCATTCAGGAAGGAAGCTGAAATTGTGTCATTTATGATACTCTAATTCTCAACAGTCACATATCTTAGAACTGTATTATATCTACTTAAATATTTTAAAATATTATATTCAATTTTCTGCTTAAATATTTTTAAATATTATCTTCAAACCCACACAGAGTATTAAAAATCGTTTACTAATATGAAAGTATTTCAACAACATGATGCTGAATATAAAAAGCAGATGGCATATCAGCATGTATAATGTAAACCTTCCAGTAGAAAACGATCTCTCTATGAATCCAGAAAGGCATATGGTAGTTCTCAAAGAGATCTGGAAAATATCCATCAAATTTTTTTATAGCCATCATTCCTTGTGTGAGATTCTCAGAGAATTGTCTTTATTTTTATGCCTATTGAATGAGTTTGAATTTTTATAAAGAGAAAAATTAAATGAAGAACTAAATGAAGTCCTAACTTAAGATTTATTTTTAACTATCATATTTGGAATTGGGCCATCTCTTAAAACAGAGTACTTAGTTTAAGAGATCATAGTTTATCATATAGCACTTAATATTTTTCAAGAAGATTTAAGGTCTTAGTGGAAGTTGGACTACCTGGTGTTCTTGAGTTTCAGAGATATTCTAAAACTTCCAGTACTTACGTGTTGGGGCTGGACTGAGCTACCAGGGCGAGCCCATGTATACTGTACCGTGCTACGGACAGGAACATAGGGACCCATGAAAATGGGCGAGACTTCTCGTGTGTCCTGACTGGTTTGGATGAAGCTGAACATTTTCCCCCTTCAAGCTGCCTTCAGAAAAATAATTTCAGAATACTGAAAAGAGCAGTTTTTCCTTCTCTCACAGAAGCCTGGCTGGTCTTTGACATGCAGATGGCGTTAGCCAGGCCTGACCTTTGAGATTGTAAATTGTAGATTTCAGGTGCAGGCCCAGCTTTGTCTTTGGGATGTAAATCCAGGTGCCTGTAGAAGGTTTCAGTTTCGGTTTGTATCTTTCCCTTCTCAGTTCTGTATTCTTTTCCCGAGGCTATAGGCCTACCCATACAAGGAAACAATATGTTTCCATTGTCTCAATGTTCTCCCTGTAACATTTTTTTATGCCTTTGGTGACGTCACTATATTGCGCCCTTTAGAGGTACCATGATCAATAAAAGGAGGTCCACGAGGCCCTCTGCCTTTGCTAAGAGCCAGAGCGAGCCTTAGTCCTCCAATCAGTGATTATTTCTTCCGCGTTCCTATCTCAGCGCCTCCGATTGCAGAACGTTCACGCAACACTTACGCTTCTATTTATGCCTGTCTCTGGGAAAGAGATGAAGCAGAAACTACAAATGAACTAAATTTAAAGAAGTAAAGAGAAGATGGGGTCCCCCAAACCTGGAGGATTCAGAAGTATTTGAGTCTTATCTCCAAGCTAATACAAGAACACAGTTCTCCACAACCAAACTTCTTAGCAATATTTCTGCTAGTATATAATTCAGTCTTTGATTAAAATATAAAATTTTCCATCCATTTTCAATAGTAAGTTCTATATACATAATTTAGTTTATAAAGACTGTTCAGTAACAATTAGAGTAAGGCTCTACCCTTGTTTGTCTCTAACAGTAAATCAGACTAAAATCCAGCATTTCTGTAGAAATGACATCATATGACTTATTATTTATATTGATCATGTCAAAATATTAGAACAAACTATATTACTTATATTTCTCCTAATATTATAAAGACAGTATATTTAGACAGATTCTAACCTTTCATTTACTTAGTACCTTCTGTTGGAACTAGACATCAGGATTTCTGTATTTTAGTAATTAAGTCCAGGGAGATTTAAGTTGGAAATTGAATCATTTCCCTTCCTGGGGCAGCATGGAGCAAAAGCTTAATTCACAGTTTGGAGACCTGGCTGCAAGCACTCGCTGGAACCCCAAGTCATATAGCTGGCTCTGGATCCTGCTTGTTCAGCAGCAAAGCGGCTGTGCAAAGGCATGGCCACCCGGGTCGAATCTCGGTGGAGCTCAAGCCGGCACCGGCCCCGGCCGGAGACTCTGTGTTACTCTTTTAAATGTCAGAACTTCCTACCTTCAGAAGCTTCTTTCTACCTTCTCACAACTTCTTCCTCTTGCTCAACCAGATCCTAGTGACCAATCATGTCTGTTATCACCATCCCACTTTAGTTTGCCATCTCTGTAGCTTGCTGGGCTCTCCAAGAAGGGCGAGAAGGGCGGAAGAATCAAATCCAGGTTGGCTGCATGCAAGGCAAATGCCCTACCACTGTGCTATTGCTCCAGCTCAAGACTTAAAGTATTACATATATTTATCATTTCATTGCCTTATCTATAAAAGGAAATGTATTACTATTTTCTGTTACTTATTTCAACCTTCAATAGTAACCTTCTTTTATTCTCTGAGTTTTTATTTTCTGGAATTTTCCTCAGGACTTATGGGAAGATCATCACCATATGATCTAAAATAGCTCTTTTCTTTTTTTCTTTTTAGTTTTGTTGAGGGAGGAGAAGGGTATCTCTGGCATTATTTAGAATTTACTTCTGGCTTTGCACTCAGGAATCCTGGCAGGTTCAGGGGACTATAATAGATTCGGGGATTAAATCCAAGTCAGTTTCATGCAAAGCAAGTGCCCTGCCTGCTTTACTATCTCTCCTGTTCCTAAAATTAGCTATTTTCTTACCCTTTTTTGAAGCTCAGTTTATTTTCCTAATAGAGAAAAGAGCTTGAGAGCCACTGTGTTGAAGTGACATCTGTATCTTTATTTCAACAATAAAAATTTGTCCTATTGTGACCAAGCCAAAGAAAAATAATAGACATTTGTCTATACTATTTCCTTATTTAAAACATATCCTTCTCATTAGTGTGTCACATGTGTATTTTATAGAACACTGATACATACAAAATATATGTACAATGAAAAAACAAAACTCATCCATCTTTTTATATCTCAGATAACTATTTTCATTACATTTGATATAACTTTTATCACTTGTACTCCCGTTGATCTTCGATTTGCTCGAGCGGGCACCAGTAACGTCTCCATTTGTTCCTGTCACGTGCTAATGCAGCCCAATGATATCTGCTTGCTCCAGGAACAGGAAGAGCCTCAAATAGTTCATTCAGGGATTTGACGAAGAAATCTGACCATCTAGTTGGTGGGAGGCCACAAGGTCTTCTGACATCCTGTGGAATCTAGTCGGTAACAGCTCTAGTCCAGCGGTTGTCTCTGAATCACATTATATGACCGGCCCATCTGATTTTTGATGCCTTGGCAAACGAGACAGCATCCCTGATTTTTGACCATCAACAGAGGTCAGAACTCCGGATTCCTTTTCTCACTTGAGTGAGACATGATATTCCCAGCATAGCTCTTTAGATTCCTCTTTGGGATACCCTAATAGCATTCTCATCCTGTTTGCATAGGGCCCAGGTCTTTGAGGCATATGATAGTGCAGGAAGAACGGTGGAATCGAAAAGATGTGCCTGGAGTCGGAGGTTCTTTATTCTCTTAACCACTTCTTCGACGCACTTGAATGCATTCCACACTGCTCACTTCTTCCTACACAGTTCTGGCACCAAGTCATTCCTCATGTTGATTTCTCGACCCAGGTACACATAGCTGCTGCATTCGGAGATGTTCGTTCCATTGAGAGCAAATGGAGCTTCAGGGACCAGTTCATTTTTCATGAACATAGTCTTGTTGAGATTCAACTGCAATCTGACTTTCCCGCACTTGTGGTCGAAGTTGGCCAGCATTTGTACCACTTGGCTAATGTTTGGTGTTATTAGAACGATGTCATCAGCAAAGTGGAGGTGGTGCAATTGCCGACCGCCTATCTCCACTCCCATTCCTTCCCATTCCAGTCATCCCATGATCTTCTCGAGGGCGGCACTGAAGAGTTTTGGTGAAATGGTATCACCATGCTGCACCCCTCTCTTTACATCAATGATCACTTCCTCGTAGAATGGTGAGATTCTGGTGGTGAATCCACAACACAGCTAGTGGAGGATTTTGATATACTGAGTTTGAATGCCCTGTTTGGCCAGGGCTTCAATGACCACCTCAGTCTCAACAGAATCGAAGGCCTTTAAGTCAATGAACATCAGACAGAGCGGCATCTTGAACTCTCGCAAAACTTCAATGAGTTTGGTCACTGTGTGGATAAGGTCTATCATGCTGAATCCCCTTCAGAACCCAGCTTGCTTGCATGGTTGTCCTTCATCTAGTGTTCTGCCTATTCTATTCAGGATGACATGAGTGAACAACTTGTAGATGACAGGCAGAGACAGCAGGCAGATTGGGCAATAGTTGCCGATGTCGTGGATGTCTCCCTTTCTTGTACAACAAAACAGTCCTACTGGTTTTCCACTGAGACAGAACCTTGCATTCAGACAGGTAATATGTGAAGATTCGAGCCAGTGTATTGATGAGTACTGGCGGCAGATTCTTCAGGTGTTCGGGTCTGACCTTGTCCCGACCAGGTGCTGTATGCGTCTTTACCAGTGAAATGTCGTGTCAGATTTCAGAAGGGAGAATGTTGGGAACAACATATTCATCCTGCGGAATTTGGTATGTGGGTAGGTGGACATGGCTGTCAAAGAGATCCGAGTAGAAGTCGGGAATAATCCTCTTCATTGCCTTTCTGGAAGATGTGGTTAAATCCACTGGGACGTCGGAGGGCAGTCATCTTGGTATTGTAGTTGGCAAAGGACAGGCGAGCATTGTGAATACTTTTCCTGGCTTCTGCTGCACTGGCCAACACTGCTGCTCTTCTCTCTTTGAGGGCTTCCTTTATCGCATCTCTGCACAGCTTTGTGAGCTCAGACGTTAGCTTGTGGTTGCCTGAGGCTCACGCCAAACTACGTTGACAAATGAGCTCGAGAGTTTCCGAAGACAGGCGTCTGTTTGTGGCTTTCTCACTCTCTGCATTCTTCGCACAGACATGGAGGTGCTGAACCAGTTGATCATATTCCTCGTCGATGTTGTCAAGGATGGCATCTTCCCACATTGCTGCAATAGTGCCAAAGAGCTCCCAGTTTTCATTACATTTGATATACTTAAAATTATTCTTTAAATAAAATTTTTACTTTAATTTTTAAAAAAATCAATATTATATGTTAACAGTGACATGAAATAATGGATAATCTTTGGATTATCTGGATGCTCTTAAACTTAAGGAAGTCTAATTGGAATGTCCTTACCAAACTTTAGGCACAATATCTACGTGCTTACATTGTTGGCTTTATAAGGAAAGAGTTTAGAAGGAAATTCTCAAGAGAAATGACTCTCAAATTTTTGTGTGTACTTGACATGTCTTATATTCAATTGAAGTGCATAATCTATTCAGTGGGTCTGGGGAAAACTGAGAAATCTGCTTTTCTAATAAGCTCATGACCATGCTAAGTAAAGTCACTCATCACATAGAGAAAGATTTCTGTGCATATTGTTTGGGAATCAGACTGAATTCATTGGTTTTTCAATCTTCTTTACATTTGAACCTTCTAAAAATAACAATCAAAGTTCTCTTTGTTTGTTTGTTTGTTTTTTAAATCTTAACCCATACATTCTAATGCATAGAAAAGGTTACAGACTACATCTCTAGACCTAAATACAAAACACAATGATAAATGTGAATGATAAATAATTTACCTTGCCTTTATTCTAATTTAAATGAAAAAAGAAAGCAATAACAGCAAGAACTACAAACCACAAAAGAAAACAAAACAAAAAATTGACAAAAAATAAATGCTGAGCATTCTGTTGGAAGACTGATACCACAGCTGAGAAATTACAAACCAAGCTTCGGTTTTGAAGCACACAGGGATTTGAACTAAATTGAGCCACCTGAACCCAAAATTGGTTTGGAAATCTCATTAGCATGATTTACCCTGTATGATTTCTAAAGCCTCATTTTAAGTTCCTCAATAATCAACTAAGACAAATTTTAGAGTTGACACATATCCCAGCCTGAGTATTGTCACACTGGCTCCCAAGGGTGATTAGTCAGAAAAGAAAAAAGTGTGTATATAGTCTTTGGAAGCATAAGAATTGAGAAAGTAATCACCAGTTTTTCTTAGCATTAGCTTCATTGCTTCAGAGCAGGACAGTTTGCACCCAATTTTAGCTGAAAGGCTATGAACAATCAAAAGCTGAAAGTGTAGGTGATGACATCGCCCTTACTTTAAAATGCCATCAATAACTTCAATTATGTGTTTTTCTCCCACTGTCTGGGCAGTAAATTGGTTAGCTACTGCCTTCATTTCATGAACAACAGAAAATGCACCGAAACTGGTGAAAGGGGATTGTTTTTGTCATGATGTCATGATATATACAAACAGGCATTGGGTGTTTTTCCATACATGGGCCTCTACTTTTGCTGCTTTCTTGTGTGTGATTGTCTCCCACTATGGTGATAACACATGAGAGTTCCATTGAGGAGTTCTCTGCTGTGTTTCATCTTTGTCTCTGTGGGTTATGCTTTCTGATGGGGGTCAACAGGCCAGGCAGGCTCCTTATAAGTATATAAAACCAAATATCATGCTTATATCATTGAATCTAGAGATTTGTGTCTAGACCCTCATCTACTGCCTGACTTGAGAATGCTAATATTTCTTAATATCCCTCAGATGCCTCACCTGTAAGGTGAACTAGTTAGGTAATTAAACAGTTCTGTTTTGAGGATCCATTATGGACCTATGTTATTATGATTTCTAATAATAAATAGTTATTTATGTTATCATTATAACTAATGATAGTTATAACTAGAATTTATTAGATACTATCTGTCAGAAATTATTGTCAGTACCTATGTGTATTGATTCTAATAATTTTTAGTAGACACTTCTTATCCTAATTTTAAAATTTAACATAAGGGTTCTCTGAACCCTTATGTTCAGAGAGGCTGACTTATTCAAAATCACACAATTCATAAGAAGAGATATGATCTTAATCTAGAAACAGACCTCAGAACTTAAACTCTTAACTGCTGCACTCAATTTCTTCAAGTTGATAGTTACATTTATCATTCTCTGACCATTTTATAGGACTGTGAAAAAAGTTTCAGTTATATTAAAAAAAATATCCTAACCATAATTATTAGATAATATCAGTCAAGTTGAGCAAGAAAAGAGGGAGGATTCAGCAAGGTCTTCAATAAAGTTCCTTGATAAACTTGCTCTTGTTTATCAACTCTCTGCTTTTTCACTTAAATTCTCCTATTCCAGTTGCTTTTGACCTCATGAAAACTCTCCTTTTGCACCCCTATCATGCTCTTCTTTTAAAATAAAAGGTTTTCCGCTTTTCCGGTTCTAGCACCGCGCGGTGAGGAGCTCTCGTCTACACTCGCTGCCGTCTAAGGGGCCGCTGCAGTCCGTGCAGGTCTTCGGACGCAAGAAGACAGCCACGGCCGTGGCGCACTGCAAACGGGGCAATGGCCTCATCAAAGTGAACGGGCGTCCCTTGGAAATGATCGAGCCGCGCACGCTGCAGTACAAGCTTCTGGAGCCTGTTCTGCTGCTGGGCAAGGAGCGGTTCGCCGGTGTGGACATCCGAGTCCGGGTGAAGGGTGGTGGTCATGTGGCTCAGATTTACGCTATCCGCCAGTCCATCTCCAAAGCGCTGGTTGCCTACTATCAGAAATATGTGGATGAGGCCTCCAAAAAGGAGATCAAAGACATCCTCATCCTGTATGACTGGACCCTGCTGGTAGCTGATCCCCGGCGCTGCGAATCCAAGAAGTTTGGTGGCCCTGGAGCCCGTGCTCGCTACCAGAAATCCTACCGATGAGCCTGTCATGTGCATTGGGTTCATCTTTATAATAAACGATTGTGGGACTGGAAAAAAATAAAATAAAAGGTTTTCAGACTGTAGCCTTAATATACCAGTAGGCATCCCATATGGTCCCCTGAGAACTGCCAGGACTAAATCCTGAATGCAGAGCCAGGAATAACCCCTGAGAATCACTGGGAGTCACCCAAAAACAAAAATAAAATTAAGTTAAAATAAAATAGTTTTCTAACTCCATTTACTCCCCTTCCTTTATAGCACTTATGCTATGTCACATAAATTTCCTCATCAATTCCTTTGCTCCATTTTCTTTGACTAGACTAGGAGCAAAAAATAAAAATACCTTTGATGAATTCATAACAGGTTGTTGAAGAAAAATTATATATTCTTCCAGATGAGCTTCACTCTTAAATGACAAACTTTTATTTGATCTGAGCCCTTAGTAACAATGGCAAAACTTTTAATCAACTATTCTTCCATTCACTTAAGGGATTATTTAATTTTATTTCTATTTTCTTTTTATTGAATCACTGTGAGATAGCCAGTCATAGAATGTTTCAACATCCATCCCTCTACTAGTATACATCACCAGTGTCAGTGTCCCCAGTTACCTCCTCCCATCCCCCCATTGCCCCCCTCTAGCCTCCCTCCTCTATGGATGGTAGGCATGGCATGCCCCCTCTTCTCTCTGTCTCTCTGTCTCTCTGTCTCTGTCTCTCTGTCTTTCTCTCTCTCTCTCTCTCTCTCTCTCTCTCTCTCTCTCTCTCTCTCTCTCTCTCTCTCTCTCTCTCTCTCCTTTTGGGCATTATGGTTTGCAATACAGATACTTTTGGCACATATCTCCTATCCAGAGTGATCCCCCTTCAAACCATCACTGTCATAATGGTCCCTTCTGTATCCCAACTGCTTTCTCCCCAGCCCCTGAGACAGGCTTTCAACCATGGACCAATCCTCCTGACCCTTGTTTCTACTGTCCTTGGGTGTTAGTCTCACACTATGGTTTTTTATATCCCACAAATGAGTACAGCCATTCTGTGTCTGTCCCTCTCCTTCTGACTTATTTCACTCAGCATGATACTTTCCATGTCCATCCATTTATAAGCAAATTTTACGACTTCATTTTTTTTCTAACAGCTATATAAATGTGCCATGGTTTCTTTAACCAGTTGTCTGTTCTTAGGCACTTGAGTTGTTTACAAATTCTAGCTATTGTGAACAGTGCTACAATGAACATACAAGTTCAGATGTCATTTCTGGTGTGTGTTTTTGCACCTTGGGGGCATATTCTAAGAAGTGGTATTGCTGAGTCATATGGAAGTTCAATTTCTAGCTTTCAGAGGAATTCCCATATTGTTTTCCAAAAAGGCTGGCTCAGTTGGCATTCCCCCAACATGGATGACTCCCTTTCTCCCCACATCCACCCAGGCACTGGTAGTTTTTATTCTTTTTGATGTGTGCCAGTCTCTAAGGTGTAAAGTGATGTCTCATTGTTGTTTTAATTTGCATATCCCTGATGATTAGTGATGCAGAGCATTTTTTCATGTGCCCTTTGATCATTTGTATTTCTTCTTTGAGGAAGTTTCTGTTCATTTCCTTTCCTCATTTCCTGATGGGGTTGAGAGTTTTTTTTATAAAGTTCTACTAGTGCCTTATATATCTTGAATATTAATCCCTTAACTGATGAGTATTGGGTAAATAATTTTTCTCATTCTGTAGGCTGTCTCTACATATTGGACACCATTTCTTTTGAAGTGCAGAAGTTTCTCAGTTTAGTGTAGTCCCATTTGATTAAGCAATCATTTGTATCCACCAGTTCATTTATTTTGCAAACTGTTTACCCCAGTTCAGGGTCATAAGTGGCTGAAGTCTATGCCAGCAGTTCTGGGAGAAACTCTAAAATCTAGTATTTAGACTAGCACAGGCTAATTCACCTAATCTGAACACCTTTGTGCTCTGAGAAAAAATAGGAGTACCAAGAAAATCCACAATGACCAGAAGAGTGTAAAGTTCACACAGTCAACCTGTCAAGGAACAACTTTTTTTTCTTGTGAACATTATAATGAAAAATGCTGAACAAAATGGCATTAGAAGTACAAAGAAGTAATTCTGTTGAGTCTTTTAACTCAATCTCAGGCTTCCTCATGTCTCTTGTCCCTCGGAACAGAACCAAATACATACACACGGAGGTCATTCTGTCAGCTATAGCCCATACTATAAACCAGATTATCCAGTTTCTTGAATATTGGGAGAGGATATGGACTTTTACAAAATTAAACTGTTCACAATTGAAGCTATACTCTTTCCATTGACATCAACTATCACCAATTATTCAGCAGAGTTTGAATAGACCTGCATTCGATTGTTATGTACAATAGATCACAAGTAATAGTCAGAAGTTTGTTTGGCCTTGCCTATGATGAAGACTTCTATTTGCAATGCCAAACAAATTAGACTATTTATTACACAGTGCTTTGATATTTTTCAAAACACAATGATAAATTGATTCAATTTCTTATAAATGGTAGTTAAAAGATAATTATAGACACTTTTAATTTAATAACTCCTTTATGTTCCATCAATATCTCCAAATCCCAGGAATAAAACAAGGGAAAAAATACCACAGCTACTTACCAGAAATAAAATCTAAAGGATTTTGAAAACTAACTGTACTAAATATCTAGTGTTTAGAGAACAAAAATTTAAAGCTATTTTAGATTAATGACAAGGCTCCCTCATTTCAACCATAGCAGAAGGAGCGAAATGAAGAAATGAAAGCGGGGAGGGAGAAAAGGAGAAAAAAATTAAACTTTCTTTGGATTTATAGAACAGCAGGATTCCACCTTTCTTGTATATTATGTCAACCATTGTAAAAAAGAAGAGTTTTTAATTTGTAAGTTCTCATATAATTAAATCGTCCGTATGACATGCAAAACATTGATTAGATATGCCTCTGATCAGTAGAAAGAAACACTGTGGGCAGATGTTTTCAAAATGCAAATAAGGGTAAGCTGAGTGTTGAAGATATTTTCATGATTGCTGCCTTTGTTATATTGCTTCATTGTCCCTCACCCTGGTTGATCTAAAAATACAAAATACCATGAGTGAAAATCAGTTTTCATGGCCAGTTATTTTTTTTAAAAAGTCATCAGAAAAAAAGAGAAAATAAAGCATAGAATTTCTAGACGTTTCACTTCTCCACCTAAGCCATTACACTTGCCTTCCAACATGTATTCCTTTTTTTTTTTTTTTTTTTTTTTTTTTTTTTTTTTTGCTTTTTGGGTCACACCTGGCGATGCACAGGGGTTACTCCTGGCTCTGCACTCAGGAATTACCCCTGGCAGTGCTCAGGGGACCATATGGGATGCTGGGATTCGAACCCGGGTTGGCCGCGTGCAAGGCAAACGCCCTACCCGCTGTGCTATCACTCCAGCCCCAACATGTATTCCTGTCTCTACCCAACTTGTCCCACAGACAGACCAAAGGTGATGGAATTCAAAGACCAAGAAATAATGTTTTGAAAAGAAAATAAGGCAGTGTAGAGTAAAACAACCTGCTTTTTTTGAACATTGAAAAGTGTTTTTCCTATTACAAAATAGTTTCTCCATGTACCTTTTTTCCAATGGATGATAAATAACTTTGGAGAAAATTAATGTAAAGACTCCCTCAGGTTATAAAAGGGATGGAGAGAATGCTTTGCCATCTGAAATGCATCAAAATAGGTTATCAATATTACTTGTCTTTATGAGATGACATTTAAATAAAAGTACTGATTCACTTTTTATTGATCCCTGTACATTAAAAGGCATTTCAAAGAGATATGTTGTGGGAATAACTGCACTGTACAGATAAAGAGCCTCACATATTCAGTATATGGCTATCTAAGAAATTTGCATCAGGAGGCTTTACATCACAATATTTATCTCATGAAATTCCACATGTGTAGATAGGTCTGTACTCCGTCAAAAGCACATTTCTGAAAATTGGATACATCTAGAGAGGGGGAGGGATTACAGAGAGAAAAAGAGAGAAAAGTTGTGCATTTACCTTGATTATCTAAAGACTGAACTTTGGAGAAAAAATATGGATGTGGGTAAGGAGTAAAACGCAAAGCACTGAAGAAAAAGGGAACGTTTGATATTAAGCTATCTAATGTTCACATTTAGGATTTTATTTTCTAGATGCTTGGATGAATCCACTTTTTTTCGCCATGTTTCATTATATATTGTCCTGTTAGGACATATAGATTCCACAGAATTAAAACCAGAGTTTACTCACAAACTGAGGGACACAAATGACAATTTATGCCTCTTAAAGCTACTCAAAATGAAATTTTAAACTCTTATAGGGAGTTTCCACTCCTCCGATATAGTAAATACTCTTTTGTATTTAAAATCTTACCTTATTCACCTGAAAAATGTGAATCTGTTTATCTAACTATGCTTTATTTTCTTATTCTACCTTATTAATCTTACTTAAATTTCTTTATATATACTTTCCTTAAATTTTCAGTTTTTCACACCAGTAATTTTTTAAAATACAAGTAGAATGTTGCAACAGAAAATTACACTTGCAAGAAGTAAGCTAATGCATTTTAACTTTCTTTGTAAATTGTATTGTTCCATTGCCTTCTTTGTTCTTGGGCCAAGCTTCAAGTTTGATTCCAGGAAAAACCAATACATTTGATGACAAAACAGAGTTTTTTTCTAAACTTCCAAGCTCTAATGTCTATAAGAATTTAACTATGTCTCTAAGGACAACCCATTTCTCAGTGTAGGATATACCCAGGGTTCTATGGGAAAATGATGACATCAAGGAGGAAACAGCGAAGAGAAGCCTGTCAGTCTCAAAGTATGGTAGGAAGAAGGAAGACAAAAGTAGCAATGGTGGAAGAAAAGAAGAGGGAATAGAGGCGATGGAAGTAAGCATCACTCATGGGTGTTCCACTCACCTTCCTCAAATATCTGCCTAGTGTAAATGAAAAAATTTAACTACATCGGAAAAAATATAAAACTAAAGTATTTTGTCCTTGTTCATGTTTGAGTCATAGAACACCTTCTTATTTATGCCGATTCCATTCCTCCCTCACTCCTTAATGGGGACATAGGAGAATTGCCCTTGAGAAACACCACTTTAGAATTTCAGCAGGCTAAGAGAAAGACTAGATCACAAGTCATGTCTGCTGTACACTTTAGCCACAAAGGCTAGGAAGATGAACGTGACCAAGCAGACAAGGGATGTCTCCAGGGAGAAAGATAACAGAGATGCATATCATCCCAGTCACCAGGAGATCCCAGGCACCAGATGATACAAGCCACATACTGGCCACATTCCCATATTGTTAGAGTGAAGATGGTGACCAAGATGGCCCTCGAACTAACTAAAGCTTAGCTGGCCTCGTCCTGATTCTAGACCCTTGACAACCATTACTTTACAACATTTACTTAAAAAACTTACATTTGTAAAGTTGTGTGGAGTTTGGAGTATATGAAAAACATCTAAAAATTCTACTTGACACTTTTACAATATAGAATGTCTTTTCTGGGGACTTATTTAGGAGCCATCTCTGAAATGTAAAAATCAGCTAGAAAGCATTTTTGTCTCCCACTTTCTGTAAGCCTAGCTGCTTCAAGCACTTTGTTCCAAGTCATAGAACTATCTCTATTACATGAAAAAGTTTCCTTTATCTGTGGGGTGAAGTCTATTTTTCAGGTATAAATAGTCGATGTTCTGTGTTTTCTCCCTCTAACCCTGATGCTTTGAAATTCTCCTACTCTGTGTTTCAGGAAACTAAGTTTATGCTGAGTCTTGGCCTCCCAAGTGCAAGAGCCTTAAGCAAAGTTTTTCTTGACTATTTATCCTTGTCTACAAAAGTTTTTGTTTAACTGTAGAATGAGAAAAAGAAAGATAAAATCACCAAGAAACTATTATTTCTTAAATGTATTGAGCCTAGCCCAAAGGAACTATAAAACTTGATCATATCAAATGACTAATACTATATTGGAATAAAGGTTTGTATTCTGAGTTTTGCTCAATTTGCTTTCACCAAGCAAGCATCTGGTGAAACCTGTGAGGATGAAAATTAAAAAATTGCATTAAGTAGTTAACATAAAACTTTAGAGTGAAAGTTTAGGAAATAATAATATAGGCTAATGATGACTGAAAAGAAAAGAAAATGCATACTTATATGAGATCAAATGGGATTCAAACTGAATAAAGCAATGAATGTGGCTGGAGAGATAATACAGCATATAAGGCACTTGACTTGCATGCAGCCAACCTTGATTCAATCTTTGGCACTGCATATGGTCCACTTACCACTTCCAAAAATTATTTGTAAGCACAACCAGGAGTCATCCCTGAACACTGCTATTTATGGCCCAAAGTACAAACAAATAGGAAAAAGAAGGTTAAAAATAGGACATGAAAGGCTATTACATACAGGTTAAAGGTTCAATTACACATGGGAGTAAATTCTCACCAACATAAATGTACCAGGGCAGCAAAGGTTTTAAAGCTGCTGTAAATAGATCTGAGAAGATATATATCAATGATAACACAGTAATAAGAGAAGACTCTAATCCCACTCTTGTTATTGGACAGACTGACTAAACAGAGTATCCATAAAGGAAAAAGCCCTAAATGAGGAACTGGAATAATATAGATTAATTAGAAATTACAGGGCCCTCAAGGAAGGCAAGTACACATTCTTGTCCATTGCACATGACAAAGCTGGCTGCATGAGGTGAAACAAGAAAAGCCTCTTTAGGGATTTAGTATAGTGGGTAGGGCACTTGCCTTGAACATGGCAGACTCAGGCTTGATCTCTAGCACCCCACATGGTCCCCTAAGCCTCATCAGGCCTGAGAGAACCAGGAATAACCCTGTTCCAGTACCATGTTGTTTTAATTACTACCACTTTGTAGTAGAGTTTGAAGTTGGGGAGGTTGATTCCTCCCATTTTTTCCCCCAAGAATTGCTTTAGCTATTCGTGGAGGCTTATTGCTTTATGTGAATTTCAGGAGCTCTTGCTCCATTTCTTTGAAGAATGTCAAGGGTATCCCTATAAGGATCACATTGAATTGTACAACACTTTGGTGAGTATTGCCATTTTGATAATATTAATTCTTCCAATCCATGAGCAGGGGATATCTTTCCATTTCCTTGTGTCTTCTTTTATTTCCTGAAGTAGCATTTTGTAGTTTTCATTATACAAGTCCCTTACCTCCTTAGTTACATTGATTCCAAGGTATTTGATTGTTTGAGGAACAATTGTGAACGGGATTGCTTTTATCATGTCACTTTCTTCTCTCTCATTATTTGTGTATAGGAAAGCCACGGACTTTTGGGTGTTGATTTTATAGCCTGCAACCTTACTATACAAGTCAATTGTTTCTAAGAGTTTCTTGGTAGAGGTTTTAGGGTTCTCTAAGTATAGTATCATATCATCTGCAAACAGTGAGAGTTTGATTTCTTCCTTTCCTACCTGAATGCCTTTAATACCTTTTTCCTGCCTGACCGCTATTGCAAGTAATTCTAGTACTATATTGAACAGGAGAGGAGAGAGTGTGCATCCTTGTCTCATCCCTGTTCTCAGAGGGAAGGCTCTTAGTTTTTCTCTATTGAGGATGATGTTTGCTATAGGCTTGTGATAAACGGCTTTGACTATATTGAGGAAAGTCCCTTATATACCCATTTTGGCGAGAGTTTTCATCATAAATGGATGCTGAATCTTGTCAAATGCTTTCTCTGCATATATTGATATGATCTTATGGTTCTTATCTTTTCTTTGATGATATGATGGATTATGTTGATTGATTTCCGAATGTTAAACCATCCTTGCATCCCCGGGATGAATCCCACTTGGTCATGGTGTATGATCTTTTTGATGAGATGTTGAATTCTGTTTGCTAATATTTTGTTGAGAATCTTTGCATCCATGTTTATCAGGGATATTGGCCTATAGTTTTCTTTTTTTGTGGTGTGTTTTTTTGCTTTTGGTATTAGAGAGATATGAGCCTCATAGAAACTGTTTGGGAAGGTTTCTTTTTTTCAATTTTCTGGAAAAGCTTGAGAAGAACTGGCAACAGGTCCTCTTTAAATGTTTGGAAGAATTCTCTAGTGAATTCATCTGGACCTGGGCTTTTGTTTTTGGGAAGACTTTTTATTACAGTTTCAATTTCCTTGATATTAATAGGACTACTCAGGTATTCCTGGTCTTCTTGATTCAGCCTTGGGAGATTGTAGGAATCCAGGAGTTTATCCATTTCTTTTAGGTTCTCTTGTTTTGTGGCGTACAGCTTTTCAGAGTAGTCTCTGATAATCTTTTGAATTTCTTTGGTTTCTGTTGTGATGTCCCCCTTTTCATTTCTGATTCTGCTTACAAGGGTTCTCTCTCTCTTTGTGAGTCTTGCTAATGGTTTATCAATCTTGTTTACTTTCTTGAAGAACCAGCTCTTTGTTTCATTGATCTTTCGGATTGTCTTTTGGTTTTCCATGTCATTGATTTCTGCCCTAAGTTTTATTATCTCTTTTCTTCTGCCTGGTGTGGGCTCCTTTTGTTGGTCCTTTTCTAAAATCTTAAGCTGTGAAGTCATGTTATTTATGTGGGCCCTTTCTTCCTTCCTGAGGAATGCTTGGAGAGCTATAAATTTTCCCCTTAACACGGCTTTAGCTGCGTCCCACAGGTTCTGGTAGCTTGTGTCTTCATTCTCATTTGTTTCCAGGTACCTTTTGATTTCTTCCTTGATTTCCTTCCTGACCCATTCATTGTTCAACATCGAATTGTTTAATTTCCAAGTGTTTGATTTGGTTTTCTGCATCTGTATGTGATTAATTTCTATCTTCAGTGCATCATGGTCTGAAAAGATAGCTGATACAATGTCTGTCTTCCTGATTCTGTTGAGGTATGTTGTGTGGCCCAGCACATGGTCTATTCTGGAAAATGTTCCAGGTGCACTGGAAAAGAATGTGTATCCCCATTTTTTGAGATATAAAGCCCTGTGTAAATCTATTAGCCCTATCTCTTCTATTTCTTCCTTCAAAGCCAGTATTTCCTTGGTGGGTTTTAATCTTCTTGACCTATCCAGGGGTGACAGGGCAATGTTGAAGTCTCCAATTACTATCGTGTTGCTTGAGATGTCCTTCTTAAGGTCTGTTAGCAGTTGTAGGAATTTGGCTGGTCCCTCATTGGGTGCGTACATGTTTAGGAGTGTGATTTCTTCCTGCTGTACATATCCCTTGATTAATAAAAAATGGCCTTCCCTATCCTTTCTAATATTTTTCAACCTGAAATCTATGTTGTCCGATACTAGTAAGGCCAGCCCAGCTTTTTTGAGAGAGGTTTGCTTGCAGGATTGTTTTCCATCCTTTGACTTTGAGTCTGTGTTTGTTCTGGTTATTCAGATGCGTTTCTTGCAGGCAGCAAAACGTTGGGTTCAGTCTCTGAATCCATTTTGCCACTCTGTGTCTCTTAATTGGTGAATTTAGACCATTGACATTAAGAGAGATTATTGTTATGGGATTTTGCGCCATCTTTGTGTAAGGGTTTGTTGTGCTTGTACAGGTTCTTCTTGTCTTCTTGTCTAAAGGGCTAGCCCCTTTAGCCCTTCTTTCAGGTTTGGTTTTGAGTCTATGAAGTTCCTGAGCTGTTGTTTATCCACAAAAATAGTGTATCATTCCTTTGAGTTTTAATGAGAGTTTAGCCGGATAAAGTTATTCTTGGTGAAGCATTCATTTCATTGAGTTTTTTCACTATATCCCACCACTGCCTTCAGGCTTGGAGGGTTTGCTCTGATGGGTCTGCTGTGAATTTAAGGGGTGCCCCTTTGTATGCAATTTCCTTCTTCAACCTTGCTGCTTGCAGTATTGTGTCTCTATCCATAATGTCCATCACTGTAACTATGATATGTCTTGGGGTTTTTCTGTTAGGGTCTCTTTTGGCTAGCACCCTTCGGGAGCCTTAAATCTGGATGCCTGCATTCTCCAGCTCTGGTAACTTTTCAGCAATGATTTGTTTGACAGTTGCTTTTTCATTAAGGTTGGTTCCCTGTCCTTCTGTTACTCCAATGATTCTAATGTTGTTCCTCTTGAAATATCTTCTAGGGCTCTGAGTCACCCTGGAGCTATTTTGAGGTTTCTTCCCATTGTTTGTTGTTGCCTGTAGGCTTCTTGTAGCTCATCTTCAAGCACACTGATTCTGTCTTCTGCTGCAATCATTCTATTGTTGAGGGCAGCCACAGAGTTTTTGATTGAAGTTTTTTAATTCTTCATATTTTTTGTAGGATTTTTATTTATTTTTTTTTAATTAGTTTATTTTTAATTAGAGAGTCATTGTGAGGGTACAGTTACAGATCCATACATCTTTGTGCTCATGCTTCCCCCATACAAAGTTCAATAACCCATCCCTTCACCAGTGCCCATTCTCCACCACCCGTAAACCTAACATCCCTCCCCCCCTCCCCAGACCCGTCCCCCCCACCCCACCCTGCCACTATGGCAGGGAATTCCCTTTTGTTCTCTCTCTCTGATTAGGTGTTGTGGTTTGCAATAGAGGTGTTGAGTGGCCATTGTGTTCAGTTTCTAGTCTGTATTCCACCCGCCTCACCCTTCCCCCACATGACCTCCAACCACATTTTACTTGGTGGTCCCTTCCCTGAGTTACCCAGAATGAGAGACCAGCCTCCAAGCCATGGAAACATTCTCCTGGTACTTATTTCTACTATTGTTGGGCGTTAGTCTTATAGTCTATTATTCTATATTCCACAGATGAGTGCAATCTTTCTATGTCTGTCTCTCTCTTTCTGACTCATTTCACTTAGCATGATACTTTCCATGCTGATCCACTTATATGCAAACGTCATGACCTCATTTTTTCTAACAGCTGCATAGTATTCCATTGTATAGATGTACCAGAGTTTCTTCAACCAGTCATCTGTTCTAGGGCACTCGGGTTTTTTCCAGATTCTGGCTATTGTAAACAGTGCAGCGGTGAACATATAAGTGCATATGTCACTTCGACTATACTTTTTGGCTTTTCTGGGATATATTCCCAGCAGTGGTATTGCTGGGTCAAATGGGAGCTCAACCTCTAGTTTTTTGAGAATCGTCCATACTGTTTTCCAAAAGGGCTGAACTAGCCGGCATTCCTACCAGCAGTGTAGAAGGGTCCCTTTCTCCCCACATCCTCTCCAACAGCGGTTGCTTTTGTTCTTTTGGATGTGTGCTAATCTCTGTGGTGTGAGGTGGTATCCCATAAGGTACATTGAAGACAAGGTCGGCAAAACCCTCTACGATATTGAAGATAAAGGTATCTTCAAAGATGACACGGAACTAAGCAATCTAGTAAAAACAGAGATCAACAAATGGGACTACATTAAACTAAAAAGCTTCTGCACCGCAAAAGATACAGTGACCAGAATACAAAGACTATCTACAGAATGGGAAAGGATATTTACACAATACCCATCAGATAAGGGGTTGATATCAAGGGTATATAAAGCACTGGTTGAACTCTACAAGAAGAAAACATCCAACCCCATCAAAAAATGGGGCGAAGAAATGAACAGAAACTTTACCAAGGAAGAGATACGAATGGCCAAAAGGCACATGAAAAAGTGCTCTACATCACTAGTCGTCAAAGAGATGCAGATCAAAACAACCATGAGGATTTTTATTTTTGCTCTCATTTCTTCCTGTATTTTCTCAGTTGTCTCATGTACTGTTTCTGTCAGGTCCTCCTTTAAGTTGTCAATCTTTCCATTGAGTTCATTGAACATCTTGAGGATTTCAACTCTGAATTCTTTATCAGAGAGCTCAAGTTTGCAGGAAACGCCTATTGAGGTTTTTGGATTCCTTTCATCATCCTCTACTTGTGGTGGGGATTTGCGCTGTTTCTTCATGTTGTTGTGGTAGTATGAAGAGGGACCTTCAAGATCAGTATCCTTGTTCTCTCTTGTTGCAAAAAAAGATTCTGGATGGCTCACTCAATGGTGTTTCCCTTTTTATTTTCCCCTTCTAGAATACGGCCTCCCACTCAGATGTTCTTTTAATCCTCATGTGAAGTCTTGCGTTTTACTGTCCTACTGTTTACAGATAGCTAGGATTTCACTTTTGGACATGACAAAGGTAATGAAGGTTGAGATGAAACAACATATTGATGGGTTTTAGGAGAATACCTGCGGCTGAAAAGAGGCCACGCCCAATTTGCCTAGGCCACACCCCTGGTGATTAGGCCATGCCTCTTTCCCCACAATAGCACACACCTGTGCAGGAAGAGAGAATGGCTGTGGTGCTTGGGGGCGGCATGCCGGCCACTAGGGCGACAGCTGGAGGGTGGGGTGCTCAGGGTCCGAGGAGCAGGCTGGGATGCAGGGCTGGAATAATTCTTTTTTTAATTTGAAGCAATATTTTATTTAAAATATATGTAAGATAAGGTAAAATTAGATTGAGGTGGTCTATAGATAGGATATTTTGGAATCAAAGAAACAAACTAGAACAAGAGGATATATGTAAGTTAATTTGTTCCTTTTGTATTGGGTTATAATTTGCTATTTGGTAAATTAGAATCTAAGGATTATACTTTAACGTCTCTATATACCATACCCACCACCAGAATTTCAAGGTCTTCCCATCACCAAAAAGACACACCTTCCTCTTTCTTTTATCCCTCTTTCTCTTTTTTTTCCATTAAATACAGGTGTTTCACAAAAAATTGTACTTAAATAACTTTAATAAATATCTAAATACCTGGGTTCATAACCTCATCTGACAACAGTGAAGGCTGAGTGTGTCATCATCATCACCATCCCGTTGATCGTCGAATTTTTTAAGCGGTCTCAGTAACGTCTCTCTTTACACATCCTTTCCAATGGTGCCGCATTAGAGGCTCGTTCAGGGTCAGGGGAAACAAAAAATCTACCACAACAAAGTTTGTCTTTGGCAAAACATTAATTTTATGGGAGGGACTCTAACTGTAGGACAGAAGTCTGGAGGTTGGCTTTGAAAAAAATACCTATACTTAGAACTTTCTCTGTAAGAGAGTCTTCCCACTCTACAGAGAAAAAAATAATCTCTTATCTTTTTAATGATACAGGCAGAACTTAAATCTGGCATGTCTTAATTTATTTCCTTGATAACCTCACTAAGTCTATCTTTTTTTTTCACTTTGCTCAGGTTAAACTGTTTATTTAAGTGTAGTCTTTTGAGCCAGATAGGTAAAATTCTCAGATTTGCTAGATCTCTCCTATACATATGAGAGTTATCATATTATTAATAAATTTCCAAATTTTTTATCAGTTTGATTTATGCTTATCTGATTAATTCAGACAAGATGGTTTCCTTTGTGTCCTGACTGCGGCCTTTGTCTTTTCACACAGGGCACAAGTTCCCTGGGGGCTCCACCTTTTCCTTGTCTTTTGTTCTTTGTATGCTTGCCTGTCTCATTCATTTACAGCTCCTGTCTGGATCTGTAGGCATTGTACTTCACAAATCCAGTCTCAAGGGATTCCTTCAATTAATTGCTTTTTGAGAATGGTGTGTACATTTTTACTCCGCTTTTTTTACTTTGCCCAGATGCCCCAAGTGCAAAGACCATCTTCTATTTCTGACCCAGAATGACCTGCTACTGTGTCAACTTCATGAAGTGGGTCCAGGTGCTTCTATTGATTCTTCTTGGTCTTTCTCCAATTTATATACTTCTCATCTCAAAAAGCCAAATTCAAGATTTTATACCTTCTGGGTGGGTTTTTTTGTAACAATAACAACAACACAATACAAGGTAGAAACAAAGCCGTAGCCATTAGGTTTAGAAATAACATACTGTTTATATGCTAATTTGAAATCCACCTTGAAGCACAGTACACAATTTCCAATTATCTTCTCAAACACCTCTGACCTACCTCCTCTTATCAAATTTTCCATTAAATAATTGAATCAGTGAACTGAGGTTGGTTGGGTTGGAGTTAACTACCTATGATGACCTCTGAGGAATGGGACCTATCCAGTTTACTGATAGTGTTGAGATTAACACTTTAGATAAAACTTTTTCTATCCCTCTAATTCTGCATTCGAGGAGAGAAAGCTTGTCCTTGGGATTTACAACATAGTATAATGAATTGTCAGTGGAAGGATGTGATTTAAAAATGGTAATTCATTTCAAGATTAGGGAATGTTTCTAGCAGTTTAAATAGAAGTTATCATCCTTTCAAGAAACTAAAGACAAAAGCAATCAGAATGACAAACGAAATCTTTTCACTGGTAAAAATGAGTGAATTCTTCAGATGAAACAAGGATCTTTGCTCTTATAGCAACGTTATAAACAACAACTGAAAGTGAGATAGGATAATTCTTTGATACTGCAAAAGCAAGATGCAGAATCTGAGAGAGGTCCAATATCTGGGAGTGGAGAGTGTGTATTTGCTTGTCTTTTGTCAAACAGGGCAGGTAAGAGGCCTATTCTCAGGTTGCATAAATTTTCTTCCTGACTTTTATGTAGTTATCCTGTCCTGAAAATCTCTTGAGCAATTTCAAGTCCTATTTACTAGCATCAGTCTATTGACTCACAGAAACAAACAAGCAAACAAAAATCAAATCATAGCAATAATAAGAAGTAAACATAGGACTAATTCTATTCCCTTCCCTGAATTCCTGCCTATATTCCTAAAATAGGAACTTTCAACACTTCCACTCTTTACTATTACTACTATGAACATACCTAATAGACTATTCTCTGTCTTTAAGAGGAAAGCGACAGACCAGTAACTGGCTCCTAAGGAAGCCAGTTACTGGTTAATCTTAGTGGATTGGCTTTTTTTTCTGACAAGCAGGCATTAGCAATCACTCTTCACAGGTAGCTCTGTCTTTTATGATCCATAGCATGCTTCTTTTTGTCTTGTGGGTCAGCAAAGTCACAACTCTCTAATGCCTCACATTACCCATGAAATAACCAGAACTCTGTCTCCACAACTGGAGTCTAAACTTAACTTCTTCTTGATTGCATACACACCATTAACAGAACAGGTAAATTTTTGGCCCTATTTAGTTTCTTGCTTCTGTGGCCCACAATTCAGAATCCCAAAGAGGTATATTATTGACTAGACTCCCAATCTTCAATATGTAGAACTAAATCTCCACTTCCTTCTTCTAGTAAATAACTGAGAATTTTCTCCCCTTTGTAGTGCCTTTTTTCCATTATTCTTATCCCTCCTACCTATTCTGCATATATTAAGCCAGATAAGCTCAATCTATTTTTACTGGGATTCAAAGATGAACTGCAAGAGTCACAAATCTTTGAAATTAAGCAGCATGTGTAATTTTTTTCTAGAATGTGTAACAAAATTATCACTGACTCCCAAATAGCTCTATAACATAAAAATATTCCAATGAGATACTCAGATGAGCAAATAACCAACAGTTTCAGAATTTTCTTGGATGTAGCCTGGCAAGCTACCAAGAATATCCCACCCGCACGGCAGAGCCTGGCAAACTACCCATGACGTATTTGATATGCCAAAAACAGTAACAACAAATCTCACAATGGAGACATTACTGGTGCCCACTCGAGCAAATCAATGAACAGAGGGATGACAGTGCTACAGCGCTACAGTGTCTCATTAATATTTTCATGTTCCTCTGTCAAATTAAATACATAATGGTTCAGTTCTTATGTAGATAAGTCCAAATTATTTAATACAATAGCCCCTACAAAATCCAGCCACTTTGTTTCCCTCAGAATTTCAAAATATACCAAAGTACTCCCTTTGAATTTGCTGGTGCATCTCAGGGCATCTTGGGGTACTTTTCAGTGCACAGAAACTATGAAAAAAAACCCTTAATGATGAGAGGAAAGACCTGAGCTTTTAAAACACTAGTATAAAAACCTTGGAAGTCTGTAAAGTCCAAGGTAAGAATAGAGAGATGATCACGACTTAAGGTGAAATTGGGCTTGGAAGATAATTCTGTGAATAGGTGATGTACATGTGCATGGACCTGTAGTGCTGTAGTGTATGAAGTTCTACGTCTGTCTGTTGTCATCTGCTTGCCTCTAGCATATTATGACCCAGCCTTTCCCCTACACAGTTCTCTTCCCAGAAGCCCT